>NW_020172664.1:486153-619363 GCF_003031525.2 Neophocaena asiaeorientalis asiaeorientalis
AAAAAAAAAAAGGCAGGGGCTTCCCTGGTGGCGCAGTGGTTGAGAGTCCGCCTGCCGATGCAGGGGATATGGGTTCGTGCCCCGGTCCAAGAACATACCACATGCCGCGGAGCGGCTGGGTCCGTGAGCCATGGCTGCTGAGCCTGCACGTCCGGAGCCTGTGCTCCGCAACAGGAGAGGCCACAACAGTGAGAGGCCTGCATACCGCAAAAAAAAAAAAAGGCAATCACAAATATAGTAATATTTGAAACAGTTTATAAGATAACAACTGTTCCAGTGACAGATTAAACATAGTAAATACTCTGGCCCAAGAGTTGGTTATTCTTTGGTTGGAGCCACCACAGATGATTTGAAAAAAAAAACAAGCAAACAAACAAAACAAGCAAAACGCCCCCCAGCTTTTTCTTTTAAGAATTCCTTGAAGTGGAGGAATCTCAATGTGATAACTCTATTAGTATTCTGTAACTGTCAACTTTGAAGCTGAGTATTTGATGTTTGAAGGTAAATTAGATACTAAAGTAGCAGAGCAAATGTTCAAATGTTCTCACCTAGTACTAATCAGTACCTCAGGCCCATTTTGTAAAGCATTCGGTTATGTATTTCTTTATTTGCTGTTGCTGCCTGTAAACATTAGCAAAATGTACACCCCACCATAGCTCCTGGTCACTTAGTCCCATCAGTTTTTAGTTTCTCAGGGTCAAATAGAATCTTTGAAGTCTTAGTATTAATGTTAAAATAAACTACTTAATTGGAAAATGTTTAAGCAATGATGAGATTAAACATTCCCTTTTTTCTCCTAATGGAGACAATAGGCTTTCACAGTGAGTATCTTAAAAATATATAGTTTTTAATTTTAAAAGTAACTCAAGTTCACAGAATACAAAAATGGAGGTTAAAAAAATGAAGACATAAGTTACCTGTAGTCTGACCACCAAAAGAACAACTTAACATTTTGCTGTTTACCTTTTAAGAAATACTGTATTGCGATTGAAAAATATTGGGTTGGCCAAAAAGTTCGTTTGGGTTTTTCTGTAAGATGCTACGGAAAAACCCGAATGAACTTTTTGACCAACCCAATATCTGTATTGAGAATTTAGTATGTGCCCAGAACTGTTTTGGGTGCTGAAAGAGATGAACAGGGCAAGGACTTGTCTCCAAGGACTCACAAGCAGGGCGTTCAAGTTATTGACCAGGAGCTCATTTTCAAAGGGTTAGCTGACATTTGAGAGTTTTCCATGTTTTAATATTATGGTTTTAAGCCTAATTGAAAACAGTTCTATCTAAGGTATGTCAAAGTCTACTACAACCTCTTTGAGTCGACAACTTCATTCTGATACACACACACACACACACACACACACACACACACAGCATTACTTCCCAGACTTATTTACATATGAAGTCCTTTTTTCAATGAAAACATTGCTGTACCCAAAAGGAATGAAAGTACATATCCACAAAAAGGCTAGTATAAGAATGTTCATAGCATCTTTTTTCTTTTTTTAAGAAATTTTACTTTATTAGTTTATTTATTTGGCTGTGTCAGGTCTTAGTTGCGGCACGTGGGATCTTTTGTTGCGGCACGCGGGCTCTCTAGTTGAGGCGCGTGAGCTCAGTAGTTGCAGCACACAGGCTTAGTTGCCCCGCGGCATGTGGAATTTTAGTTCTCCGACCAGGGATCGAACCCCCGTCCCCTGCATTGGGAGGCGGACTCTTAACCACTGGACCACAAGGGAAGTCCCCAGCATCTTTATTTATAATAGGAATGAACTAATTCACACAACAACATATCTATGAACCTCACAACATGAACTACTGATTCACACAACAACAGAAACATTAGGCCAATGGTAAGAAACAGGCACAATTTGGTACACACTGTATGGTACCATTTATATAAAATACAAAATCAGGCAAAACTAAGCTATGGTAACAGAAATCATTTAGAATATTGATTCTAGGAGAGTCTAGGGGTAACTGGAAAGGAGCCCAAGGAACTTTTTGGAATGATGGAAATGTCCTCTATCTTGATTTGGGTGATGGTAACACAAGTGTATCCTTCTTAGTAACTTTTAATTTTGTTATACTTTTTAACTTACAGAAAAGTTGCAAGGCTAGTACAAGGAACTTCCACATTCCCTTCATCCAGATCACCAACTGTTGGGTGTATACATTTGTTGAAACTCAAGGAACTGCACACTTAATTTCTGTGCATTTTACTGTGTGTAAATTTCATTTTATAAAGGGGGAATAATGCTATTTTAACTGAAAAACTTCTCAGAATTTGTTAAATCTTCAAAAGAATGTTGGATACTTTATGCATTACTTCCTAGATTTTTTGGGTGTGAAACCCAGCATTCAGTAAAAACCTGCTGTACCAGCATTCTGAGGGAGGCCTGTTGGGACCCAAGTGCTCTAGGACAGCAGTTCTCAGCCCTGACTGCACGCTGGAATCAGCCACTTCAGGGAGCGTCTAAAACTCCTAAAGTCCAGGCTGCACCCCCACACTAACTATATTAGACTCTCCATTGGTGGTGTCCAGGTATCCGCCTATTATTAAATAGTCCAGGTGCTTCCAAGGCACAGCCATGGTTGAGAACCAATGTCGTACAGAAACAGCACCTCTCTCTTTTTTTTTTCCAAAATATATTAGATTTGGTTTTTATTGTAGAGCACACACATCTCTCTTTCAAGCATCTGTACTTGCCCAATTAGAAGATGACTCACATTTAATAAATATCACCACCAAGTCCAAGGACCTGGCATCCTCCCTTGTAGGGTATCACTGAGATCAGAGGTCTATCTTACTGGCTGGTGCCCACCTGGCTGGTTTTCTGACTTCTGGGATTCTGGATTCCAGCCTTTAGACCCCCAGTTCCTGCCTGCTGTGGGTCTGGTACCCACATCCACCTATGGTATTTGCCCACTTTCTTCCAGTCCAGCCTGTGCTACTAATGATATGATTGGTTTCTGGGCCCCCTGCCATCTGACCAGCATTCAGTGAGAAAATGCTTTTGTCCCTGGGGCTGTGCAGTCTTATCCTGAAATTTCTCAAGCCATCCTACTTCCCACTGTGTTTCCAGACCTGTGTCTGGTCTCTTACCTCATTCTTGACCACAATCTCAAACTGACCTCTTGGATTTAGCAGCTGATTCTGCTCCAGTCCTTGCTCCAAATGGTACTGCACCCCATGCATCTATCACAGTAGCAACCTCCTCTGCCCCCTCTAGAACTAGTACCTTCCAGCCCAAACCAGGACCTCTCTCTAGTGCCAGCTGGGTGAGCCTTAGCTTGAGAAAGGAGATGGGGCAGTTTCTCCTGCCTCAGCTAATGTCCCCCATCTCACCTTAATGTGCAGTTTGGGCCTGACCACTCTGGCTTGGCTGGTCTGACCCTCTGACCCAGCCTGGCCATTTTATTCTGCTGGACGTTGCAAAGAGCTGGAATTAAATAAGAGAAAATGCCTGGACATGCATTAGGCTGAAGCCGCTGTATCAGGTTTCTGTGTGCTTCAGAGGGGCTGGTGTCTGCCCTGCATTCCATTCCACTGACCATGTGGTACATTCTCGGTACAGGCGGCCGGATGAAGTGCGTATCAGAAAATACAGCTGCTCACCCTTCAGAACTCCAAGTGCCCTCTCCTGTCATCCGCCTTCCCTGGCTCCAGCCTGCCCCTTCCTGGCCTGGGCTGTAGCTTTGATCCAGGGTTTATCCTCATGTCTATTCATGGTTTGGATCTGTCTCTAGCTTCAAACCCATGTCACAGATCCCTCCAAGGGGATGGAGAGGCCAAATTCCTGACGTCAGGTTCACGGACATCTGTTGCTTTTGCCTGCTCAGCCTCCACTCTATTCTTCTGGTAATAGCACCCAACTTGGGCTTGGGGAAGTCTGTGCTCGTCTCCAGTCAGAAATAACATAGATCCATCATGTGTGTGAAGTGTCCCTCCCTTGGCTAAGGTGTGGGCAGAAATCCCAAACTAAATCATTCAAGTGCTCTCTGAATGGAGCAGAGCAGCAAAAAGCTTTACCAAGGCCCCAGACAGTCAAACCTACTTATCTCGAATGTAATGCTTTTTTTTTTTTACATCTTTATTGGAGTATAATTGCTTTACAATGGTGTGTTAGTTTCTGCTTTATAACAAAGTGAATCAGTTATACATATACATATGTTCCCATATCTCTTCCCTCTTACATCTCCCTCCCTCCCACCCTCCCTATCCCACCCCTCTAGGTGGTCACAAAGCACCGAGCTGATCTCCCTGTGCTATGCAGCTGCTTCCCACTAGCTATCTACCTTACGTTTGGTAGTGTATATATGTCCATGCCACTCTCTCAGTTTGTCACAGCTTACCCTTCCCCTTCCCCATATCCTCAAGTCCATTCTCTAGTAGGTCTGTGTCTTTATTCCTGTCTTACCCCTAGATTCTTCATGACATTTTTTTCCTCGAGCCGCTGAACTCCCTAGTTCCTGCACTTTTCTAAGCTTCATTCTAAAGCTTTTTGTTCAATTCCCAGAGTTCCTTAATTATCATTATTATTTACAATAGTAAGAATTGGTTCTGTTGTTTGTGGCCAATAGATACAACTAGCTCTCAGGCAACATTTTTTTTTATTTTTGTAGGATTTTATAGAATTATTCTGAAAGGGCGATTTGTATCCCAGGATCGCACTAAAGGACTGTAGATCAGATTAGATTACAGCTCTTCCCATACAGTCCTCACACTGTACAACCTAGACTTTAGGAACTGAGGTAATACGCAGTGCCAAAGACTTGCTGTCTTTATATTAGGGGAACTATCTATTAATCACTTCCAAAGGATGGGTTGGGGGGGGCATTTATTTAACATTTAGAGACATCCATATGAAATGTGAATAACTTATTCACCTAAATTTTCTTGAAAACAGCATCTCAGAGCTTCCAAAGTTCACTAGAGTTTTTTTCTTTTAAAGAGATGTGCTATCACTGAATGTTTTATATTTTAAATATTCTTCTACCTCATGATTTTTAATAGTTGCCTGGTATTCCATCATATAGCTATCACTAAAGTTATGTCATACTTTATAATTACTATTGCTAGATGCTAGACATTTAATTGGTCTTCTTTCTTTGGTTATTATAATAATTTATGTTCTTGTATATGAATTTTTGTGTGAATGTTTATTTTTAAATTTTCATTTGGTTGCACTGGGTCTCAGCTGCGGCAGCCGGGCTCCTTAGTTGTGACATGTGGGCTCCTTAATTGTGGCATGTGAATTCTCAGTTGCAGCATACATGTGGGATCTATTTCCCTGGCCAGGGATCGAACCCAGGCCCCCTGCATTGGGAGAGTGGAGTTTTATCCACTGCGCCACCAGGGAAGAAGTCCCTGTGTGAATGTTTAACTATCAAGATAAATTTCTGGAAGTGGAACTTCTCAAAAAAAAAAAAAAAAAAGAAGAGATACCCTATGATTTCTATTTGGTAATTGAAAATAATGGAATTTGATCAAATTTTTCAAGTTTCCACAAAATTTTCTGGTTGCAGGAGGACAAAATATCCTCTTTTTTGGTTCTGAAAGGAATTGTTATTATTATCATCTATTATCTCTAATATATATTGTGCACTTCATATGCAAAGGTAACATCCTAGATCCATCATGAATGTAAAGTAAACAATTAGAGTGGTTTTTACAGGGTAAAAAGAGTGTCAAGTCTTTGGGGGCCCACAGACTTTGTATCTATGTATCATCTGTGTCTCACTTGTATCATCCTAGCCAAGGTAATTGTTTTACATCTCAGAGCCTGTTTCCTCATTTATTAAACAGAGCATGCCAGTAATATCTATTTCATGGAGACCCAGTACAGGTTGGATGAGAACAGCTTTCAGGCTGGCATGTCATAGGCAAACAAACATTTGTTGAATTTGTATATTTCTTCCCAGGTCCACTTTGCTCTCCCAAAATGCTTTCTTAAAATTATACAGTAGGCAGATGATACAAAACTGTCCCTGGGACTTAATCATAGAAAATATTCCTGACAAAGTACATTTTGGGGTATTTGGTCCAGGAACATAGCCAATGGTTTTGTAAGCATTGTCTCGCCTTTGTACAATAGAACCTCTTATTCCTTTGGCTTCTTGACTACTTTGGATTGCTCTACTTCTACATATGCTCAGGTTCAACCTGGAAAAGACCAGGGTCTAAACTCAAAACCCATTATCTTACTGAGGAGAAAACTGAGGTACAAGGGAGACAAAATGTGTGGCTTGCCCATGAACACAATGTTAATTAGAGGTCCAAAAAGGCTTTTTAACTCTCTTACTCTCTCTGTCCCCCAACATTTGAGGAATTGTGCTAAGTCAAGGAATAAACTAGATGGATAAAGAAATGATAGAGAAGCTTGTCTCATGTCAGGCAAACTTTCAGTCTGTGGGCACTTTGAAAAGCACGAGAAGAGGTAGGAAGTGCTGATGGGGAGGGCTTGAAATGCAGACTGTAGTCCTGTACACAAAAGGCACAGCCAGTCAGTCCACCGCACTGACTCTCTGTTTCTGATAATGGATGCATTTTGTACCTGTGTGAAATTGGAAGACACTAAAATAAGAAATAATAATAAATGTATGTTGATACTGATTTTTTTTGGGGGGGTCTTTCAGTTCCTGCCTATGTCTTAGAAAATTAAAATAATTAAGAGATGGTTTTCATTTAAAGCCCAACTCAGCTGTATTTTTGTACACAAGTGAAAAAGAAAAGAAGAAAAGAAATTTAAATCAGCAAGGGTGTAATTATTATCCAAATAATTGTAAATGTTTGATTGTAAATGTTGTATATTGTTGTAAATTGTAAGTGTTGATATGCCAAATAAGACATCTGAATAGCATCTGGCTTATGAAGGCACTTAATAAATATTTGTTGAATGAATGAAAGATAAATATTTGTATGAGCAAATCAAGTCATTTGTTAATTTTTAAGTTATATTATGGCATATGGAGCTGGAAGGAGCCAGGAACATTGGTTCAATTCTGACATTTTACAGAGGAGGAACTGACCTCAAGAAAGGTCACTTGGGACTTGCTTGCTGATCCAGTGGTTTAGACTCTGCACTTCCAATGCAGGAGGCACAGGTTCAATCCCTGGTCAGGGAACTAAGATCCCACATGCCGCATAGTATGGCCAAAAAATTAATAAAAAAACAGAATCACACAGCTTTAAAAAAAAAAAAGGAAAGAAAGGAAAGGTCACTTGACTAAGGCACAGGCTACTGGCAACTCTGGAAATTTTCTTACTTCCCTGCAAGTTGTCATTGCAAACCTCTTCCCACAAATTGGCTTTTAATGTGTACACAGTCAGCTTACTGACTTAATAGGTTTCCCCCCACAGTTTGCCCCAATAATTTAGCATTCTTTCGTTCATACAGCATATATTTATTGTATGCTACTGTGCCAGGCACTATTCTTAGCAGTGAACAAAACAGACCAAAATCCTGCCTTTGGGGAGCTAATATTCTAGTGGGGGAAAGGCAGGCAATAAAAAAGAAAGTAAACGTGTTACATCAGATGGTAATAAGTTCTCAAATAAAGAAGGATAAAAACGATGTGGATTCACTTCTAGGTGTATACTCAAAAGAAATGATAACATATGTCCACACAAAAACTTGTACCAACTGTTCTTAACAGCATTACTCACGATAGCCAAGAAGTGGAAATAATCCAAATATCCATCAACTGATGAATGGAGCAATAAAATGCGGTACATCCATACAGTGGAATATTATCTGGCAATAAAAAGGAATGAAGTACTGATACATAGTACAATGTGGATGAACTTCAAAAACATTATGCTACTAACACAACGTTGTAAATCAACTATACTGCAATAAAAACAACAACAACAAAAATTATGCTAAGAAACCAGTCACAAAGGACTACATATTGTATAATTCCATTTATATGAAAAGTCCAAAATAAGCAAATAATTTAGAGACAGAAAGTAGATTAGTGGTTGCCTAGGTCTGGGAAGTTAGGGTGATTGAGAAGTGATGGCTAAAATGTGCAGAATTTCTTTGGGGGACAAGAAAAATATTCTAGAATTGATAGTGATGATGGTTGCATAAGTCTGTGAATATATTAAAAGTCACTGAATTGTACACTTTAAATGGGTGAATTGTGTAGGAGGTGAGTTATATCTCAATAAAGCTGGGGTTTTTTTTACATCTTTATTGGAGTATAATTGCTTTACGATGGTGTGTTAGTTTCTGCTTTATAACAAAGTGAATCAGTTATATACATATGTTCCCATATCTCTTCCCTCTTGCGTCTCCCTCCCTCCCACCCTCCCTATCCCACCTCTCTAGGTGGTCACAAAGCACCGAGCTGATCTCCCTGTGCTATGCAGCTGCTTCCCACTAGCTAGCTATTTTATGTTTGGTAGTGTATATATGTCCATGCCACTCTCAGTTTGTCACAGCTTACCCTTCCCCCTCCCCATATCCTCAAGTCCATTCTCTAGTAGGTCTGTGTCTTTATTCCTGTCTTACCCCTAGGTTCTTCATGACATTTTTTTTCTTAAATTCCATACATATGTGTTAGCATACGGTATTTATCTTTCTCTTTCTGACTTACTTCACTCTGTATGAGAGACTCTAGGTCCATCCACCTCATTACAAATAGCTCAATTTCGTTTCTTTTTATGGCTGAGTAATATTCCATTGTATATATGTGCCACATC
This sequence comes from Neophocaena asiaeorientalis asiaeorientalis, assembly GCF_003031525.2. Taxonomy (NCBI): domain Eukaryota; kingdom Metazoa; phylum Chordata; class Mammalia; order Artiodactyla; family Phocoenidae; genus Neophocaena; species Neophocaena asiaeorientalis. Next base: position 494,861 of record NW_020172664.1, read on the forward strand.
TTCTTTATCCATTCATCCGATGATGGACACTTAGGTTGTTTCCATCTCCTGGCTATTGTAAATAAAGCTGTTTTTAAAATAAATATGGAAAGTACTAGGGTGAGAGTGGGCTGCTGCTCTTTTAGGGAATTTGGTCAAGGAAGGTCTTGTTGATAATGTGACATTTGAGTGGAGACCTCAAGGAACTGAGGGAGTGAGCCTGTGGATATCTGGGGGAAGAACGTCTCAGGCAGAGGGGACAGCAAATGTAAAGGCCCTGTGGTGAGTAAAAGATTGAGATGTTAGAGGAAAATCATGTGGCAGTTGGAGAGAGCAAAGGGGAGATGGTAGAAGAGGAAGTTAGATGGTTAATAGAATGGAGTAGGGATGTGCTGGTGGGATTTGCTGGCCTCTGAAGAACTGTGGCTTTTCCCTGAGTGAAATTGGCAGATACTGGAGGCTTTTGAGTGGAGGCATGACATGATTTCTAGACAAATCACGCTGCTATCCTTATCATAGATCAGAAAATTAACTCATTTCACAACAGTATTCAAAGGAACTTCTGACTTCACTTTTGGGCTTAAAGTTCAGAACATAAGTGGAACCACAGGTGGGGGTAGTGGGGTCTCTTACCCAAGCCTGCTGAGAGCATTGCTTAGTCTGTACTGTCAGAACTAGAAGTTAGGGAGGAGCTTGGAACTCTGAGGCTAGATCTGACATAATTTCATCTGGTTTTATAAAAAACTTGCCACGTGAGAAGAGACAGCCATCAGATTAACCAGTAACTATATTTGATAGTAAGAATGCCAGGCCATAAAAGGATGATCTGATATAACTGGAAGTTCCTATCTGATATAACTCAAGGCCCATGGTAGAGATTAGCAGTGGAAACTGACTTCTGAGTCCTTGCCTAAATCAAAGGATAGACGGAGGGAAGATAAGTTACTGAATGCACAGACTTCAGAATCCATTTATCTGTCCTTAACTTCTGCTCTCTTTGCTTGTGCTTTTTACCAAGAGACACTGCAGAATCAGTGGCGGCAAGAACGGGTAGAGGGAGGAAGTGATGAAATTTATTTTCTTTAATGATGAAATAACTCCTTATTGTTTTCCAGGACTAGTTATTTATTTATTTTCTTCCTCCACATTTCAAATTAAACTATTAAAAAATGCATATTCTAAAGTATCCTATTTCTGTGGGTGAAGTTTAAGGAATAGATTTTTGGGGGGCTTTTTCACTTTGCTTAGCTAACTTCACTGTTGACAACTTGCAAATTGCATTTACTCAAATAAAAGAAATAACATGGCTTAGTACAAGACATTTTGAAAGAACAACTAGTCTGTATACTAGAGAATTATGTTGCAGGAAGTGAGAAATGCCCTTGAGTCAGTCGTTCTTAGTATCATAGATGACATTCAATAGGAAATCAGGAAATGCCAGTTGAATGGATGAATTCTTAAAGCGCTAGGTATGTATTTTTTTCCAGGCTCCTAAAAATGAGCTATTCCAAATGCAACCAATAAAATCATGCACTCTAGAAAAAGATCTGGATCATTGAGGCAAATAATCTATTGTGGGAGATTTCTACCCTCAGTGTGCTCATTGTTCTTAAGGGGATTGAGATACGTTTGGGGAAAAAAGATGCTGTAGCTGGTTTTATCAGTGGGTCTCAGGGGTTGGATTCATAGCATCAGGGACCAGACTGAATAGACTAGCTGTGCTGGAGGCTCATGGAGCCAGGGTTAGGAGCGGTGGCGTTGGCTCAGTTAGCGTGTAAGATGAGTTTGCAGACTAAGGTTGTTGGAAGTCTGGGGAGTGGTCTGAATAAGGAATCAATGACTTTTGGGTTTTCCCCTCCCATGTCTGAGTACACTTCTCTCTCTCATGACCTCTCTAATCCTCTTTCCCCTTTCCTTTTGCCCTTTTCCTGCCATCTCATTTTCTCTGTCTCTCTCCATGTGTATTATTATACTAAACTGAAACCTGTTTTTACTGACTGATGTACTTACTGAGTGAGGTTTTATGTTCTTATGTTTATTTTTTCATTCATTCTCTTGTAGGCTACATGAGAAAGGAAAACAAAAACAAAGAACAGTAAGCTCTATGCTTACTTTTTAAAGTAACTAACTTAAAAAAATTTTTTTAATGGATTCCTTTTCAGGGGGGGTCAGTGGATTTTGATGGAAAAAAGAAAACTTTCCCACTGACTCCAAATCTATACAAAAGTGCTCAAAAAGATTCCTTTGGTCAAGAAAAAAAGTGGTAAACCAAAAAGGGGGAAAGACCATCCTATTTATGTATCTTATATAATAGACAGAAATTGATTTTTGATAAGGAAGCAAGCAGCTGCAAATACTGAAGTGCAGCTTTTATGAGAAATGGTTGCTCTATTTTAGGGTTCTTGCCAAAGCTGGAACAGGTGCTGATTTTTTTTTTCTTTTCTAATCACTGCTAGCTCACAGGGGTTTAACTGGCTAGAGGGGGGCCTGCACTCCATAGACTTATGCCCACATGGACTGCTGTTCAGACAGCATAATGCTCCAACCAGCTTGATGCTCTGATACAATTCCCAAAGCCCTTCTGGAATAGTGGGCTAGGCGGACTCCCACACGTATTAAAATTAGAATTGCACCTGCCATGTCCAGCATGTGTTAAGTTTCTGAAAATACTAGAGAGGGAAGATGGCAGAAATATTCATACCAATGTCCTTAAAGAGGTCATAGTGCTAGGACATTGCTGGTGGGGATAAAAGGGGAGGGAGTGGGAATAAGCAGTAGATTTTGCTGCTAAAGTCTTCTAATTAATGCAGGACTATGGGACTTCCTTGATGCAAATTGTGGCAAAACATTTGATTACACCTCTTTAGTTTATAGTTTTCAAGCATAAGCTTAGTTTTGCCAGACTTCTGAGTGCCTTCTTTCTAAAATATTTTAAATTTTACTTAAAATTTTGTTGAGAACAGAATACAACACAGAAAGATTCAAAAAGGAAGGTGAAGGTGCCACGTGTGTTTTCAGAGGTAACTTCGGGGGATACACAGTCCGCCTATGCTTGTCACAGGTTCAGATGCCATGGAGCCCATGGTCACGTAAAGGATAGGCTTGGCCTAGTTATAAGACAGCCAGGAGTGGAGAGGGCTGTCGTGAGCTGCAGAGGACGTGCTCTCTGAGAGGTTCCTCAGCTCCAGCCAGTTGTCACCACGTGAGAACGTGGGCTCAGTGTTGCCAGATCTCCTCAGTTTTCGAGATAAGACAGAAGTCTGGATGCTATATAAAATTTCTCAATTTTTTAAACCCTGGGGAAGTCAAAGAAACCACGTCCACCAGCTTACATAGCCGTGGGCTGCTGATTTGTGACCACTGCCCTCTCTCCCATCTGCGGCTCAGCAGGCCCCCCTTCTGTGCGAGTGTGCATCACTGGTTCCAGTGTGGCCTGGCTTTGCCCCATCCTGCAGCTACCCCATGTCTTGCCAGGGCTGGACTGTGTCCCCATCCTCCCTAAATCCCCTCCCTGCCACCATCCCTCCTCGTTAAGTCTTACTCAGTCGTCACTTTCCCTCTGACCTTCTCTGATGACCTTTCTGGGCTTCCTCAGTGCATTTTTCATTTAACTCATCTTTTTTTTTTTGCGGTACGTGGGCCTCTCACTGTGGCGGCCTCTCCCATTGCGGAGCACAGGCTCCGGACGCGCAGGCTCAGCGGCCATGTCTCACGGGCCCAGCTGCTCCGCGGCATGTGGGATCTTCCCGGACCGGGGCATGAACCCGTGTCCTCTGCATCGGCAGGCAGACTCTCAACCATTGCGCCACCAGGGAAGCCCTAACTCGTCTTTACTGATGCTTTATTATGTGCCTGACACTCTTCCAGGCGTGGGAACAGATCAGTGAATTGGACAGGAAAGAGGCCCTACCTTTGTTGAGCTCCCCTTCTAATCTTCCCTGATAGCTCCTTACCCTAGGATCCACAGAACTTGCAGGGAACTTGAAGCTTCATCACACCTCTGGCACCTACGGGCTAGGACAGATCCCTAGTGAATGTCTCCAATGTGTAAACTCTCTTCTTGACTAAAATGGGAGCTTCTTGCCAGCAGAGACCATTCCATCTTGGAATTTCACAAGATCTCCCCTAAGTGATCTTGAACTAAGTGTCTAAAAATGTCCACTGCTGGATTGAGTAAATGGATTTCATCATGACCAGTGGAATGGAGCATGTTAGAGGAAGTCATCACTTATCACTGCTTTTCAGAAAAGATTAATGGAACGTTCTTTACTTGAAATTTCATATTATAACATTTTATTTTGAAATGTAGGTTAATTAACCTTAGAGAATAAATAGCTTGGACTTTGGAGATCCACTGTGTGGACTTTGTGGTGTCTGTCAGTTTCGTGCCATGAGGCTCAAAGAGAAGCTAATCAAAGGGGACAAGGGCAGAAGGGAGAACCCGGCTGCCTGTCTCCTCTCAGGGGTGATGTTCCAAGACTCTGCATGACTCTGTGCTTTGAAAAATTTGAAGCTGCTCATTCCAAAAAGTATGTAGGTCACACTTGAGAACACAAGTTTCAAATCTGCCCATCAGCATTTTTCATCCTCTCTGATCACTTAAGTCAGTTCCGTGAGATTTAGTAGTGGGAATGTATGGGACAGTTGGACAAAAATATCTTTATTTCTGCTGAACTAGAGAGCTATGTGAGTCCATCCTAAGGAGAGTCATCTCAAGGGAGAGAGTAAAGCCAATATAGAGGAAAATAAGGAGGAGAGAGACAGAGAGAGAGAGAAGATCCTGATGACACTGATTGAACTTCTGGATCCAGCTATACCTGAAACAAGTATACCATTAGAGTTTACAGTTACATTTTCTGACTTCCTGTGTCAGAACTTAGGTAATTTGAACTGGCTACCTTATCACTTGCAATTCAGTGATTCCTGATTGGACTTTGTCATTTAATTTAAGCATTTAGTAAACATTTATTGGGCATCTACTATGTTGCAGAGATTATTTTGCTAGGAAGTGCTGGGGATACAGAGTCGGAGTGAGATAGTTTCTTTATAAATTAAAAATTTGAAAACTTCACCTTTTATTAGCAATTTTATGTATTTGTTCTCTCTCTCTCACACACATACACACACACACACACATTCTTCTTTTTTTCAAATTAAACACTTGAGGATAAGTTGAAGAGATCAAGACCCTTTACCACTAAAATGTATTATCTTCTTAGAATTAGGGCTGTCTCTTATTGTCAAATTTAGGAAATTTACTATTCATCCAATATTTTAATCTAATACGTAGTCTGTATTCAAATGGAACTGACTATCCCAATATTGAACACAGCAACACTTTTCTTCACCCGTCCAGGTTTTAATCCGGAACCACACATTGCATTTAGTTGTCATTTCTCTTTAGTCTCCTTTAATCTGCAATGATCTGTCAGCCTTTCACTGTTTTTCAAGACATTAACATTTTTAAAGCGTGCTTGCCTATTGTTTTACAGAATGGCCTTTATTTTAGGTGTGTCTGAGTGCCTTCTTGTGACTTGGTTATGGTTATGCATTCTTGGCAGGAATATGACAGGAATGGCGTGTTTCTTTCAGTGCATCACAGCAGAAATCATCTTGATGTGGTTCATTCCATCTTGGGTGATGTTAATTTTGATCATTTGGCTAATGTATTATCTGCCATATTTTGGTAAAGGTACCATTTCTTCCCTTGTATTTAATATGTAATCTGCAAGAAGATGCTTTGAGCCTATATAAGGTCCCCAACAATTTTTCCCCAGTAAATTTAGCAACTATTGATGATGCTTTCCTGAATCAGTTAATAAGATGGTGGTTGAAAAGTGTTGATTTTTAAAATTCTGGTGTTTCTCATATATTTTTCAGTTAGCATCCTTCTGTAAATAAGAACTTTCAATCTCACTCTATTCCTTTATTTTTGTCTGTTTGTTTTAGTGTAAGTATAGACTCGTGGAATCTTTTCATTTTTGAAATAAGTCAAATGTAATGAAGTGCTGTTGATTTAATTTTTGAATATGTAAAAACACCAACATGGTTCCAAAAATCAAAACTATACAAAAAGGTGTACTCAGGGAAGTGTCACTACCTCCCCTCCAGCCTTTCCCACTTCTCCCTCTGTAGGGGACACTATCATTAATTTCTAGTTTATCCTTCCTATAATTCTTTTTGCAAAAATAAACTAGTGCATGCATAGTTTTATCTACCTTGTTTCTCACATGTGTATTATTAAATCGCACCTTGCTTTTTAAACTGTATATACTAGAATTACACCTTTCAATGTTAAAGAGCTCTTCCTTATTGTTTTAGTAACAGTTTTATTGAGATATAATTCACTTACCATGCAATTCACCCATTCAAAGGGTACAATTCAGTGGTTTTTAGTATTTTCACGAAGTTGTGCAACCATCACCACAATCCATTTTAGAACATTGCATCACCCCATAAAGAAACCCTGTAGCCTTTAGCAGTCACTCACCATTCCCCCCAATTCCACCAACCCTAAGAAACCGCCAATCTATTTTCTGTCTCTATAGCTTTGCTTATTCTTTCATGTAAATAGAACCATACAATGTATAGTCCTTTGAGACTGGCCTCTTTCGTTTATCACAATGTTTTCAAGGTTCATCTATGTTGTATCATGTATCAGTACTTTGTTTCTTTTTATTGCCAAATAATATTTCATTGTATAGAAATACCATATTTTGTTGCTCCATCCTTCAGTTTATGAACACTTGAGTTGTTTCCACTTTTTTGGCTGTTATGAATAGTGCTGTTATGAACTGAACATGTATGTGCAAGATTTGTATGGACAAATGTTTTCGGTTCTCTTGGCCATATACCTAGGGGTGCAATTGCTGAATCATATGATAAGTCTATGTTTACTTTTTGAGGAACTGCCAGACTATTTTCCACAGTGGCTGCACTGTTTTACAATCCCATAAGTAATATACGAGGGTCCCAGTTTCTCCAAGTTCTTGCCAACACTTGTTACCATCTTTTTGACTACAGGTATCCTAGTGGATATGAAGTGGTATCATACTGTAGCTTTGATTTTTACAACCCTGATGCCTGATGATTCCTTATTCTCTTTGACTGTAGCATAGTACTTCCCTGTGTGATGTATCATAATGAGGAAAGCAATTTCTTACAGTTTTTTGCCCTCTGGCGAACTCATTAACCAATAGGAGAGACAGACAGTTAAACTAATAATTAGAACACATCACTCATACAATTATTTGAGTAAGAACAGGCTACTCCAGAAGTAGAAAAGAAGGAGAAACTCATTCTAACTGGGAAGTGAAAGGCTTAAAAGAGGGGTGAGTGTGAAAGGCTAACTCGGAGGTGGGGAGAAGAGCCTTTGAGAAAGTAGAGAAGCTTCCAAGAGCTTGTGTGTTTAAGGCGATACTCCTTTCCTCCTCTAGTTTCACTATTCTTACAATATCACATGTAAGCTACTTATGAAAGTGAATCCTTTTTTTTTTTCCTGTACAGCTAATTATTATTTTTCCTTACAATACAGGAGGTCAGTGAAGGACTGGTAGGAACTTAGAATTTTCTGTGGTCAAGATGGCATGTCAATAAATAAAGCCATAATAAAACAAAACATTGAATGACATGAGATGTCTCAGTCATAATTAACTACTTTGCAATCCATGCCAAGTTTTTCCCTTTGTGGGTATAAATACATAATGATAATCTAGATTTTGTTGGCATCTGACCATAATGAAGTAAACTTGGATTGCTTTCCTTCCTTAATCAGCTTCCAAATTCCTGCTAGGTATACCACATGTTGGCTGGCATATCTATGAGAAGAGCAGAGTCCTGATTTATTCCCAGTGTGCAGGTGGCTGGCTTGGCCAAAGGAATCCTTCATCTCACCAGGTGGACTCTCTCCTATTTTTCTTTTCAAGGGATCTGTCTGGGAGCCAGGTCTGGACAATTCAGGGCCAGGTTCATTCTGTCACCATCCCAGGTGCATCATTGTGATGGGAAGAGATTTGGTCCCTAGCCTGGTTTCCAAGCCTTGCTCCTTGGATCATTTGTGGGCATTGGTCCAGTTTATGATGCTCCTTTGCTTGGCTCTACCCAGGGACTTTGCGGTGGCTGAGGTAAGGGGTAAGCAGAAAAGCCAACCCCAGTCCCTCTGGGCCTGCTGGCCCTTTTGACCATGGCCTGCTTATTTATTCCAGAATTCCATTTTCCAAATTCCATTCCAAATTCTGCTAGGATGCTGTTTGCTAATTCCTTGTGCTGACCCTGGTCTTAACCAGAAAGACATGGAATCTTCTTATTCCCTTTGGTGCAGCATATCCTGACACCAGACTTTGCAAACACTTGAATGAGATTATTTCATTTGGTCCCATGTCCGATGAAGATGACCCTGAAAGGCAGAAACCGGTAGTTTAAATGGAGCAAGGGACCAGGACTGGAGGTGTCTGGGAATAGGAAACTTAATGTTTTATTTCTCTGAACTGTGCAATTTTTTTTCTTTATAAAGTATACATATTACTTTCATGAAAAAAGAAGACAAAATAAATTCACTGTGAATTTGAGCCAGGAAACAAAGCTTTTCCTTCGGATCAGGTTGACATCAAAGCCCCTCTGATGGCTTTTCTCAGTGGCCAACAGCAGGAGTCTTTCCTCTGTTAACGTTTGCCTTCTCTTGTACTTAACTTTAAGAACTTCCTTAAAAAAAAAAAAAAAAAAAAGCCTTCTTTCCCTTCTCCATGCAAATTTCAGAAAAGAAGAAAAATAGATTTGATGGAGGGCATCTTCCTGCTGGAAATGGATACTCACTGTGAGCTCATGCAGTGAAGTGGCTAAGAGCACAGTATGCAGGGGTTAGGTAGGTGGGACAAGGAGGTCCTGACAAGCTACTTGTGGTTCAGGAAGACATCTGAGAAGAGCATCCTTCATCTTGATCCCAAGTGGCTTTTGCTTCTCCTTTGTTTAAAACATAATAATTCTTAATACTTACTCAGCATTAGGCATTATGCTAAACTCTTTACTGCCACAAGCTCATAATTCTTGCAACATCTCTGTTATTTGGGAACTAATAAACCCATTTCATAGATGAGGAAACTGAGGTTCAGAAAGGTGAGGTTACTTGCTCAAGGTCATCTAGCTAATGATGAAGCTAGGATTCAAACTTGGGTTGACCTGACTTCTAACCACCATGCTATACTGTTCTTTGGTATAACACACTTTTCAGATGTATATTGTAACATTATGAGATGTTCAAACAAGGCATTTTGAAAATATTCATACTCAGTGCCTGTGTCCATCAAACACTTGCTTAAAGTTTCAAAACCATCCCATTTCACTTGTTTTATAGGTTGAATAAAAGAATATTACATGTAAAATTTCACCCCTGGAATTTTATTTACACTGTAAGACTGGTATAATTGTGTTTCTGCCTTGCCAAACTGAGCTTGGTTAGCTCAATTTGAAGCTGTTTTTTTTTTTTTTTTTTTGAAGCTGTTTTTAATAGGATTTGTTAAATAATTAAACATCTATATCTACGTCTGCCTGTCTATCATTTGGCTTCTAGTTCTTAGGTTACTTATTTCACCTCTACCAAAATAAAATAACATTTATAAAATTAAAAGCTAAACATAAATGTCCAAAACTTATAAAAACTCTATTATAAGTATACAGAGTTAGACAGGCAAGACACCAAAATTATAAGAACTAAGCCTTTATGTAATATAATACAGTCATGTTAAAGCAGCTAGGAAGGCAGCTCTTGCTATTGCACAGTTTATAGTTATGATGTGATGAGCACCTATGCAAAGTAGGTGGACCCATATCTTGCTGGACATTTAATGGAGGGAAGCTCCCTGGGCTGTGAGAGCATGCTTACAATTCCATGTGAGTGGTCCTGAACCGTTCCTGAATTTTTTCGAACAGTGCAGAGCTACAACCTCCATAATTAGTTTATAAGAAGTTTGAATAATTGCTCCAAGATGGAAGAAGTCTCATTCCACATGGTTCACAGAAACAATTTAGCCTAGTGGTTCAAATTAACATATTAGTAGTTTTAATATATGTGTAAGTTTTCAAAAGAGTGAGGTGTAATCTTTATGCTCTGACATGGAAAATGTCCATGATACCCTGTCTGGACAGAAGTTGGAGGACAGTGTGTTTAATATCATGCCATTTTTGTAAGAATCAATCAATCAAACAAATCTGTATGTATATAAAAAAGAATCCACTCTACTACTTAGCATCTAGGGAGGTAAATTGGGGAGCTGAGCCTTCCATTTATATTTTACATCTTTATATGTTGTTGAATTTTTAAAGTATTACTTTTGAAAGAGAAAAAAAAGTATAAATCTTTTAAAAAATATTTTAAAATATACCCAAAGGCATTTGAAAGCCACAATGTCTTGACCATCTAGATCTAAACCACAAGGGGGTGCTGTTGGCCTTTGGATGAGTAACCTCAGGAGCGCCTCAGTTTCCTCCTCGGTACAATGAAAGTAAAGCCCATCTCACAGAGCAGTGGTGCACTTGTAGCTGCCTTTAATTTTCCTAAATCTGAACAGGGGTTGAGGGAAGAATAATCCTTCTTCTAATTGACTGTATTTGTAAAACCAGAACAAAGAATTTTATGTTTAATTTCCTCCTTTGACTTAAGTCTCTTCTCAATGCATAATCAGAGTGCTGGAGGGGAAGGAAGATTGGAAGTTGGATTTCTTGGGTCACTCTCTCCTTAAAGAATCTGATGAAAGGTATGCATTTTAATCCCAGAAAACTGCATGGAATTTTCAGTACAATTCCTGGAGATATCCTGGCCCAGATTAAGGACCCTTCATTGATTTAATTTTACCCAGGAGGAAGACATGGTCTAGAGAAATCAAAGCCACCAAGACTATAGGGAGGGCTCAACCCTGCTTCCTCACTGCTCTTTTCCATACATTTGCAACCAGCCAGAGAGCCAGGTGACCAAAGCATGTGGAAACAGTAGATGGTGACTGTTGGGGAAGGGGACACTCTGTAATTGAGCTTTTGCATTGCAGCTGCATTCCCACTCGAAGAGTCAGATTTGTTTATGTATTTAAACATTAGGTGTGTTCTTTAAAAATCAGTAGCTGGTTAACGTTAAAAAAAGAAAAGCTACTGTTCCTTGATGGGTCTTGTGGGTCTACAACAGTGACCTCATTTAATCCTCACAATGGCCCTAGATGGCGTGGTGGACACAATGGGGCCAGGCCAGATCCCCTTTGCTGTTGCACCCAGAGCCCAGCTGCTGTGAACTTGGCAGGTCAGTGATTCCACCCTGCTCCACCCACCCAGAGCTGCTATTGGGATTCCAGCCACCTTCAGTGCTGTGGTGTGGTAGGTGCTCCAGAGCACCTCTGGGTCAGGTGGAGACTAGACTTTACCTGAAACCCTATCCTGGCTTGCCTCTCTCCTCCCTCATCTATTTCTCTCAGGCTCTCACAGGACTTTCCTGAAGAGCGTGTCCCCAGTAAATCACACACCCTCATCCCTTTCCCAGGCTGTGCTTCTAGGGAATCTGACCTACTACAAGGGGTTAGTGTTACTGACCCCGTAACTCTAGTTTCCAGAGAGTCATGACTTATGTGATGACAGCACACTGGTAAGATTCACTTTATAGAATCACACTTGGGGCCTCAGAGATCGTCTGTCTAGTCGTTTTACAGAAAGGACATGTATGTATATATACTTATATGTATATATAGATTTTATGTGTTTTTACTCATATTTACTTAAATATATGCACTCCCTTGCTTTTCCATTTAGTATTATGCCACAATTATTTTCCCTTATTTCTATCTTTATAAACATAATTGTGAAAAAATGCATAAGATTCTAATCTACAAATATAGCTTAAAAAAAAATTAATATTGGGAGTTCCCTGGCGGTCCATTGGTTAGGATTTGGTGCTTTCACTGCCATGGCCCGGGTTCAATCCCTGCTCAGGGAACTAAGATCCCACAAGCCATGCAGCGCAGCCAAAAAAATAATATAATAATAAAAGTAAAAATAAATTAAAAAGCCTAATATACTCGAATAGGGAAATAGTTGTTTACATTTTTATTATTATAAATTATAAAATGAAATATCTTCATGTAAAGGTTTTTTTTTTTTTCTGTGTCCTGATTACTTTCTTAGGAAAGACTCCTAGAAATAGAGTTACTGGGCCACAGGGTATAATACATACTGCATATTTATTTTTTAAATTAAAAAAAATTTTTTTGGTGGCACCTTGCAGCAATGTGGTATCTTAGTCCCCAACCAGGGATCGAACCTGCGCCCCCTGCAGTGGGACCGTGGAGTCTTAACCACTGGACCGCTAGGGAAGTTCCTGGATTTATTTTCCAAAAGATTTTACCAGTTTATACTCCCAACCATGGTGCCATCTGGCAATTTGAACCCTCTTGCCAATCTTGAATATTGTCGTTAAAAAAAACCAAAAAAGCAAAAAACCCAAAACTTAAAGTTAAAAGGACTCATTGCTCTGTTAAGGTACTTTTCTTTATTTGTAGTAAAGTTGAAATTTTTTTCATGTATTTATTAGCCATTTGTGTTTCCTATTTTGGGAGTTTTTCCCCTTGTTTACGGCTTTAATAATGAATTTATATATGGTTTTTGAAAGTCACTCTGGAAAAATACACTGGTTATGGGCTTGGTTATTAAGCCCATTTAGAGATATGGATTTAGAGATATTTATCCTTTAATTTTTCCAGAGCAACATTTTCTACCTGCTCTGAGGCAAAGTGGGTGGGGGAAGATTTGAATCTGAAGAAATTCCATTTAGTAATTAACACTCAACTCACCAGATTTACCTCCCCCACCAGAAGCAAGATGGAATGTCTCAAAGAGAGGATTTCTAAACATAAAATGCAATGAGATAATTTAACAAAATATTTTAAGTGGAATAGAGCAGAACTGAAGTCATCCCAGTGGAGCCAGAAAATTTCTACACATTTATGAAGAAACACAAAGCAAGCAGATGACATTGTTAAAAATGTAAGGATTAGGGCAATAAGCCCACATATCTTGAAGATACAAACACAAATGTCCCTAAATTTAGGTTTGCCTTATAATTTCAACTTTGGCTTTCAAAACGTTTCTTACTTCATTGTTTCTTTATTTCAGAAGTGAGGTGACAATAAGAACTAGTACATTGAATAGATAATCAACACTGAAAGTGAAGTAAGCATTTCGGCCTTCTTCTCCTTAATGTAGTATTATCAATTATATATTTTCATGCTAAAAAATTTTAAGTGCTCACAAATTTTCAAGAAACAAAACTAAATTCTGAACTGAAATTCTTCAACCTTGAGCTCTAGCCAGAGGTGAACTTTATTTTGGAAAATCTGAGAAAATAAGCTGCATTAATTCTGAGTGGAAAGGATCCTGAAATACTCCTTGCTTCTCCCAGACATATTATTTAACCTCGCACATTCCTCACAGCAGCTGCTCCAAATCTTCTCCACTTTCTCCAAATCCTCCTGAGCTGTGTAGAGAGGACAGAGGCTGGGTGACCTTCCTCATTCCAGTTCCTCCTCATCTCCACACACCCCATCTATACTTCCACTCAATTACAATTTCTTCTAGGGCACTTGGCTTTCATGCCTTTATATTCCCCTTCTCCTAGCACACAGCAGAGTGCCTGTTCATAGGCACGGCTCAATAATGAAGATTTTTTAAACGAATGATTCAGGTAAGGTCAACTTTTTAAAAGATTGAGATATAATTGACATAACATTATATTCGTTTTAGGTATACAACATAATGATTCGATATTTATATATTGTGAATGATCACCACAATAGGTCTAGTTAAAAATCCATTACCGGTGCTTCCCTGGTGGCGCGGTGGTTGGGAGTCCGCCTGCCGATGCAGGCGACGCAGGTTAGTGACCCGGTCCGGGAGGATCCCACATGCCACGGAGCGGCTGGGCCCGTGAGCCATGGCCCCTGGGCCTGCGCGTGCGGGGCCTGTGCTCTGCAGCGGGGGAGGCCGTAGCAGTTAGAGACCCGCATAATGCAAAAACAAAAAAAAAGAAAAAATCCATTACCATATATAGCTACAATTTTTTTTCTTGTGATGAGAACTTTTAAGATCTACTCTCTTAGCAACTTCCAAAAATAAAATACAATATTTTTAACTATAGTTACCTTTCTGTACATTGTATCTCCATGACTCATTTATTTTATAACTGGAAGTTTGTACCTTTTGACCACATTCACACATTTGACCCACCCTCCATCCTCCACCTCTGGCAACTACCAATCTGTTCTCTGTATCTGTGAATTTAGGGTTTATTATTATTATTATTTAGATTCCATATATAAGTGAGATCATACAGTATTTGTCTTTTTCCATCTGACTTATTGCACTTAGAATAATGCCTTCAAGGTCCACCCTTGTTGCAAATGGCAAAATTTCCTTTTTACAGTTGATGTGTGTGTGCGTGTGTGTGTGTGTGTGTGTGTGTGTATATATATATATATGAAATGCACCTAGGTTTCTTCCAGTCTTGGCTATTATAAATAATGCTGCAATGAACAAGGAGATGCAGATAGCTTTTCAAGTTGGTGTTTTGTTTCCTTTGGATGAATACCAAGGAGTGAAATTGTTGGATCATATGGTAGTTCTATTTTTAATTTTTTGAGGAAACTCCATACTGTTTTCCATAGTGGTTTTACCAATTTACATTCCATGAACAGTGAACAAGGATTCCTTTTTGTCCACATCCTCACCAACACTTGTTATTCCTTGTCTTTGTGATAATAGCTGTTCTAACAGGAGTGAGGTGATACCTCATTGGAGTTTTGATTTGCACTTCCCTGATAATTAGTGACGTTGAGCATCTTTTCCTGTACCTGTTGGTTATCTGTATGTCTTTGGGAAAATGTCTATTCAGATCCTCTGCCTATTTTTTAATCGGATTGTTTGCTGCTTTTTTTTTTTTTTTTTTGCTATTGAGTCGTATGAGTTCTTTATGAATTTTGGATATCAATCCCTTATCAGATGTATAATTTGCAGATATTTTCTTCCATTCATAAGTTGCCTTTTCATTTTGTTGATGGCTTCCTTTGCCATGCGGAAGTTTTTAAGTTTGCTGTAGTCTAACTTGCTTATTTTTGCTTTTATTGCCTTTGCTTCTGTTGTCAGATCCAAAAATCATGATATCAAGATGCTTACTGCCTGTTTTTTTCTAGGATTTTTATGGTTTCAGGTCTTATGTTCAAGTCTTTAATCCATTTTGTAAATTTATTTATTATATTTATTTATTTTTGGCTGCATTGGGTCTTTGTTGCTGCACATGGGCTTTCTCTAGTTGGGGAGAGAGGGGGCTACTCTTAGTTGCGGTGCTTGGGCTTCTCATTGCGGTGGCTTCTCTTGTTGTGGAGCACAGGCTCTACGCACACGGGCTTCAGTAGTTGTGCCACATGGGCTCAGTAGTTGTGGCTCACAGGTTTAGTTGCTCCGTGGCATGTGGGATCTTCCCAAACCAGGGATTGAACCCGTGTCCCCTGCCTTGGCAGGCGGATTCTTAACCACTGCGCCACCCGGGAAGTCCCTTTAATTCATTTTAAATTAATTCTTGTGTATGGTGTGTAAGGTAGCGATCCAGTTTTATCCTTTTGCATGTAGATATCCAGTTTGCCAATACCGTTTATCGAAGAGACTGTCCCTTATTGTATACTCTTGGCTTCTTTATGGTAAATTTACTGACTATATATACGTGAGTTTATTTCTGGGGTGGTAAAGTCAACTTAAACAATGTGACTCTGGATTTTATCTGATCAAACACTAATAGAACCTGTTGCCTTGGAATAACGACTAAGAAAGAGCACAGCAGAGTGCTTTACACAGGGCTAGGTTTGACTCTTGTTCTACCATTCATTGACTGGGTGATCTTGGATAAGTTGTTTAACCACTCAATCCCCCAGCCCCATGTTTTTCAGACACTTCATCTCTAAAAATGAGGATAATAAAATTTCCTGCCTCACAGAGCTTTTGGGAGGATTAAATCAGATAAGGGACTTGGTACAGAGTGTGCCCCTTAGCAAGTACTCAAAATGAATATAATGCATATTATATATAATCAGTATCAAACCTCTGAATAATATGACAGCTTTGTAAACTGCTTGCATAATGTCTTTATGTCATGTGCAGGCCAACCTCTGCTAAAAAAAGGGAAAGTGGGTGTTAAATGAGCTAGTGGGAATTGTTTCTTGGCCCCTTCTCCCAGATTTGAGAACTTGTGTCTGACTGTGGTGCCAGGAAAATCTACCCCTTCCCCCTTTCACGGATTGAGGACAGAACAAATGGCCTCTGCTTCACTTTCCCATGGAGCCCTAGGTACCACATCTCCCGCTGTTTCTAGTAGAAGCTCGCTCATTGCTGACATAGGAGGGATGCAGTTAATGTCTGCGAAGTCGAATTGCTTGAATTCTCATGCCCCATCTCATGAATGGACTCTAGACAAGTTGTTTTCTTCTAAACTTGTCTGCTCATATCTTAGAGCTCATTTTTATTTTGCAAATTCTAAAGCTTTGCCTCTGACATTCCTATCAACATAACTCAGTCACAAAGATTTCAAGGCAGAATAATTAATATACATTGATTATTCATTAATTCACTCAGAAAACATTTATTAGATGCCTACTGCGTTTTCTTTAAAAAAAGAGCACATGTTTAGGCGTAGAAGAGCTTGTTTGCTTCTTCCCCTGACAGCCTTTAAATGCTAATGAGGTCACCTTTATCTTTTTCTAAAATAATGTCTGACTATTAGCGACATCTACTGGTAAAACTGAGCTCTAAACCAAGGGGATCCTGTGTGTATAGCCTCAAAGGTATTTTGACAATTCCTTTTTCCCTTAAGTGTAGTCCAGGCAGACATCCAAATCAACATTCTTTGATAATGAGTACTAAGCCACTTCACTAAATGATTTTCTGTAAATGATTTCAGAATCTTTAAAGCTTTCCTGTTTGAAATACTTCTGCTATCTTTGCTGAAAAATCACAGACCAAGCTGCCGGGCAGCCTTTTGAAAGGACCATACACAATAAAGTGCACAGAATCTTAGAAAAATATTACATTAAAGTAATTCATGTTGATTTGGAAAGCTGAGAACCATGACTAACAGAGCACTACCATTAACTGATGGTTCCCGGGACATTCCAGTGCAAATTATTATTTAAAAGCTAACTTGTGGGCCCTTGGAATTTTGTCTTAAATATAATGCCATGTCCAGTGGTTAAATTCTTTTTTTTTAATTATTTAATTTATTTATTTACTTTTGGCTATGTTGGGCCTTCATTGCTGTGCGCGGGCTTTCTCTAGTTTTGGTGAGCAGGGGCTACTCTTCGTTGCTGTGCACAGGCTTCTCGTTGCGGTGGCTTCTCTTGTTGCGGAGCACGGGCTCTAGGCACACGGGCTTCAGTAGTTGTGGCTCGCGGGCTCTAGAGAGCAGGCTCAATAGTTGTGGTGCACGGGCTTAGTTGCTCCACAGCATGTGGGATCTTCCCGGACCAGGGCTTGAACCCATGTCCCCTGTATTGGCAGGCAGATTCTTAACCACTGCACCACCAGGGAAGTCCCCAGTAGTTAAATTCTTAAGGTATCCATCAATAGCTCATTTTATACAACATAACTGAAATAATGTGCATTTGCAAAAAATGGAAAAAAAAAGGGAGGATAAGAAATAATGCTTTGCAATATTAGTAAATAATTAGGATGTTTAAAAATTGAAAAATAAAGTTTTTAAATAATGGATTTTTTTATTACCTTGAATACTGGGGGGATAAATGACTAATTGTCTGATAAATGATTTGCTAGCTTGCAAAATGTTAACTACCACTCATAGTGCCATTGAGTTTTATCAGTCAATGGATGCCTTTGGCTAGATGTCCTCATGGTTACAAGAGGCTGCAGTGGCTCCAAGCATCACCTCCTTACAAAGCAGAAAAGGTTCTTATCAGAGACCTCATTGTGAGAATAAGAAAATCTTTCCCAGAGATATTGCCTATAAACTTTCCTTCTCATTTCATTAACCAGCATTGTTTTCTTTGCCCCTTTCTATGCCAATCACTGGCAAGTGGATTAGATCATCATGGTAATTGAAATTCACTCCCACCTTAGCCCCTCTCCTGAGGTTGGGTTGTGGGTCATTTTCCCTGAGCAAACAAAATTGGTGATATTCAAGCAAGGAAAAGGGACATAGATGGATTTGGTATCTACTAAACTGAGGAGTAAATGGGGTGGGGAGGAGGAATATGAGACAGGTGTGGGTGATTCTTTCTAGAAGTCTAAGTTTGGTGGGAAGAACTAGGATAACAGCAAAAAGGAAAGGTTGGACTTAGAAAAGGATTCGTTTGCTTTTGTTTGGCTTGAAGATGGGAGAGACATGAGTATATTTATATGCAGAAGGAGGGCCAATAGAAGTGGAAAGCTTGAGGAATTAGAAAAACAAGTTCTTAAAGCATATGAGAAAGGATGGAATCTCTAGCCAGGTACCAGACTTTGGGATTTTGAATATCAAATTCCAAAAATTGATTGAGTCCATCAGAGAATGGCCAACTTTTAATTTCCTCAATTAAAAGCACTGAAAAAAATCAACAATCCTTTAATTAAAATTACTTTCTGTGTAGCAGTTTCTGACTTGTAAACATTTTTCTTGTTCCCTTTATAACTGTCTTTTTTGGCTATTGGGAAAATTGGTAAAATTTGAATAAAGTCAGTATATTAGATATTAGCATTATATTGATGTTAATTTCCTGATTTTGCAAATTTTACTGTGGTTATTGAGAGAATATGCTTTTGAAGGAAATAGACAATGCAGAATTTTAGGGATATGATGGTTAATTTTATGTGTCAACTTGCCTAGGCGATGATGCCCAGTTGCTGGGTCAAACAACCATCTAGATATTGGTGTGGAGATATTCTTAAGATATGATTAACATTTAAATCAGCAGATTTTGAGGAAACCAGATTATACTCCATAATGTGGGAGGGCCTCATCCAATCAGTTGAAGGCCTTAAAGCGTAAAGACTTAGGTTTCCCAAAGAAGAAGAAATTCTTCTTAAGACTGCAATGTAGACAGTCGCCTGATTTCTAGCCTGTTGCCCAGCGGAATTCAGACTCGAGAATGCGACATCAACTCTCACCTGAATTTCAAGCCTGCTGCTGCCCTATATATTTCATGTTTGCCAGCCCCCATAACTGCATAAGCCAATTCCTTAATCTAAACTGCCACCCCCCACCCCGTGCCCATACATCTCCCTCTCAAGATATGTATATATCTCCTATCGGTTTGTTTCTCTGGAGAACCCTGAATAATGCAAGGGGTAAATGGCATCACGTCTGTAGACTCTCAGATGTTCACTTTTGGGGAATCTGGGTGAAAAGGTAGTGGGAATTATTTGTACAGTTCTTGCTGTGTTTCTGTAGTTCTGAAATTACATCAAAATAAAAAGATAAAAGAAAAACAAAATGTATTTGAAAGCCAGTTTGGAACATGGCTTTTCTCTTACACAGAGCTTATGAACTTGTCTAAGTTCCCAAACTGACAAAGGACTATTTAATGTAATACTGGGCCCTCTGAAGGTGATTAGATAGGAAGAAGGCAATAGTGTTTTAATGGTGATTCAACTAGAAGGGAAAGCATTATACTTGAATAATAGATTTTAATTAATCCTTATTTTGGTGGAGAAACTATTGCAAAATGTTTTAATATTCAATTGCCAGTGTGAAATATTAGAGGGATAAACAGTTGGGGGGTTGAGGAAAGAATGGAAGTTAAAGAAGAAACCGGTGCTCAGGTGTATCTAGAGAGGAAGGGAGGAGAGTTTAAGGAAGGTTTCATTTGATTTGGTTTACTTGGAAGAAATTTGAGCATATTTATGCACTGAGGGGATGGAGCTAGGGTAGAAGGAGTAGTTGAAATTATACCAGAGAGAAGCAAAATCTGGTACACATGAAAAAGGATGGAATCTCAAGCAGTGCTTTTTTGATTTTATATACCGCTAAAATGTTTTTAAATGATAAAACTGGAGGACCGATATAAAATTGTCAACTTCTACATTTGCCAGGTAAGGACATAAAAATAAAGATAGACAAAGCCATCCAAACAATGGGAATCCACTATTACCATCGTTTTGTAAATAAAAGACATTTAACCTCTAAATATAGAAAAGGCATAATGTAGGGATTTAATAAATTTAGCATGATGTTCTCCTTTCATTGAGGACTGTTTATATGGATTCTTGCTTTTGGCATTAGTTCTAGCCGAGCACATGTAAGCAGCTGTGTCTGTCTTGGTAGCTGGTACAGAGCCTGCCAGACGTGGTGTTCTAACAGCACACCCTGGATGACTGCACATCTTTGTCTCCATTGTGACCTTGGCTCTTCCTTTGACTTGCTTTCCACAGTCGATCCTGATAACCCCTGACCTGGCCCCAGGCTCTGGTTCCTCCTCTTCCCAAGAGCAGCTTTACAAGTAGGACCTGTGGCATCCACTTCCACTTGCTTTATTGAAATTGCATGTTTATCTGCCAAGGTTGTGATTATTTTTATATCACCAAATTTTGCCCTTTGTTAATGTTCAAACTCACTTATCTCTTTCTGGTTAGCATAGCTTTCCTCTTCTCTTCACTTTGTTCATTCCCTCACCATTGCTTCTTGAAGAATATTGTTTTGCTGGGGAAGTTTATTAGCACCTTGTTTCTGCTTCACTAATCTGCATAGTAGGTGCCTCTTTGCTTTCACAGGGAATGCCTTGTTTGGTTGCACACCTTACTGGTGATATTAGTGCCGTTCCTTTGAGCTTTGATTAGGCCCTGTGCTGTTTCATGACCTTTGGGGTGAAGTCCAGAGGAATTCATCTTCTTGTATCTGTAAATGGGAAGCATGAGATCAGTTAGAAAGTGCTTTGGGTCAGATCTCTGTTCTTTGCTAGTTATGTGACCTCACAAGTCTCTTAAACGCTCTAAGACTGTAAAATAGGGAAAAGAACATCAATCTTATAAGGTTATTCCAAGGATCAAATGAGAGAAATGTGTAAGGAGCTTTGAAATATGCTGGCACGTGGCAGCTACAGTAACAATGGTAGCTGTTACTGTAACCCTCCTTTCCTCCCAGCACTTTCTAGAATTGTGCTGTCAGACAACCACTAGTTACATGTAGCCACTGAGCACCTGAAATGTGGCTGGTCTCAGCTGAGATGTGCTGTAACTGGAAAATATACACCACTTAAAGGGGAGACTACAGTGAGCTTACAGTTTACATCAGACTGTGATGTAACTAAGAAATAAAATGCCATTGACACATCTCTGAGATTTGCGGGGTATGATAGCAGCTAGCATAACTACCATGAGTAATACAGGAGTATTATTTACAAGAAAGGGGACGAGGGATGCTGGGAATACAATATATTTCTCTGGGAAGAGTCACAATAACCAAGTACATGGAGACATGTGTGGAACATATGCTGGTTTTATTAATATACAGTGAGAAATAGAACAGTTTAGGGAGCTAGGTGCTCAATCTTTTGCTTAGTCCATTCTCTGTTGTACTTAAGGTATGTGATAAGCCAAGTTATAATCACATGGATACTTGATAAACTATGGATATACAAGGAATAAGGGGTGTTTATTTTATAATTGTAGTGTTAGTAGCTTGGGGGCTTGACTGCTTCATCTTTGGATAATGTTTCTTAAAATGAAGTTGAAGAGTCCCATGGGCTATATGGCAGGGTGTCGAGGGTACACAAACCCAGGGTAAACTTGACACATTTTCCTAGGGTACCAGAGATTTAGGGGATAAGAAGTTAAATAACCGAATTAGCCATTTAAAATAATATCTTTACACTAAAACACACCGATATATTATTAATTAGGATGCAAAAAATTACATACATTTTTTAAAAAGCATGAAGCCTCAAAGAACTTTTGAGCTTGACATGGGCAGCTTCAGGCTTGGGGTGAGCAATAGAGCGGCAGAGTCAGGAGCAGAGGCTTGGGGATTGACACAGGAGGATTTTAAGACCCAGGCTCTGCCACTTATTAGCTACATGACCTTGGACAAGTCATTTAACTTCTCCAAGCCTCTGTTTCCTCAACAATGAAATGAAGTCAATAAACAGCCTTCCCCACAGCACTGCAAGATTCAGCGAGCCAGAGCACAAAAAGCAGTTAGGACAGTAGCCGACACTAGAAGGACAAAATAAAGGGTAGCAGTTATTGTTGCTATGCTTATAACTATGCCTTGGACTCTCCTCAGCTATTAGGGGTACTTTAGGGAGAAAAGCTGGGAGCTCCCTGTCTTGGTGCAGCCCATCTCTACAGTGGGAACACGTCTGCCACAGCCACCATCCTTTCCTGCTTCTGAGGCTAGCCAGTCCTCATGATTGGTGTGTTACACCCTTAGAAATGTTCCTAGTGCATCTAGGGAAGTTATGGCTGAATGCAGCTGGCCCAAGGTTCAAGTCTGTGTATTTAGGCAGCACTGCACAGCTCTGGTCTTCCCTTCTTGGAGGCCTCAGGAGGCTATCTCATTTCTAGGTGCTTGGGCAGTATCTTGCTGTAGCCCAGGTGTACTGATTACACAATGTGTATATATGTCATGTTTGCATGTCATTTTGAGGGCTTGACAATATTTGATGTTTCCTTGTTTTGACTGTGATTATACATGGCTACTGCTCAATAACTATTGATTAATAGATTGAAAGAAATAAAACTAAAATATATGCAGTGTTGTCACCACCTTCTATACTCTCACATCCAGCTCTTGCTACATGAGAGGGGAGGAGATAGGAGAAGGGTATACATACCTCCAAATCCCCAAATCAAGAAACAATCCTGGGCTTCCCTGGTGGCGCAGTGGTTGGAAGTCCGCCTGCTGATGCAGGGACCATGGGTTTGTGCCCCGGTCCAGAAAGATCCCACATGCCGCAGAGCAGCTAGGCCCGTGAGCCATGGCCGCTGAGCCTGTGCATCCAGAGCCTGTGCTCCGCAACGGGAGAGGCCACAGCAGTGAGAGGCCCGCATACCACAAAAAAAAAAAAAAAGAAAACAGTCCTTTTGGACTTCCCTGGCGGTCCAGTAGTTAAGACTCCGAGCTTCCACTCCAGGGACACGGGTTTGATCCCTGGTCGGAGAAGATCCTGCATGCCATGTGGCACAGCCAGTAATAATAATAATAAGTAAAAAGAAAAAAGAAAGAAAGAAAAAACAATCCTTTCACCACAGTGACAAACACCACGGTGTTTCCCTGTCCTGTATTCTACCCCAGCTAGGTAGGAGATGTGAGGTATTGGAAAGGTCAAGGTCTTTGGGATAAGACAGACTTCGGACAGTGGCTCAGTTCCATCACTTGCTAGTAAAGGCACTGGAATTTACCAGGTAGGTGACCCCCTTCAACCTCTTTGAACTTTAATTTCCCAATCAACCCATCTCCCAGGGTTGGCAAGGATTGAATGAGACAAAGATCAAGAAGCTCTTGTCCTGGATGGGACATGTTCAATAAATATTACTTTCCATGTAAAAATAATTTTGGGGACTTCCCTGGTGGTCCAGTGGTTAAGAATCTGCCTTCCAATGCAGGGGACGCGGGTTCAATCCTGGTTGGGGAACCAAGATCCCACATGCCGCGGGACAACTAAGCCCTCGCGCCACAACTACTGAGCCTGCGCGCTCTGGAGCCCGTGTGCCACAACTAGGGAGATAAGCCTGCGTGCCACAACAAAAGAGCCCACGTGCCGCAGCTAAGACCCAACACAGCCTAAATAAATAAAGAAATACTTTAAAAAATTTTTTTAATTAAAAAAATCATTTTGGTGCTGTGGAAAGGCAGATATTTGTCTCACAGCTGGGCAATGTTTTTGGGGATTTAGGGAAAATTCAGATTTTTCTTTTGTGTTTTCTTCAGTCATGAAGTGGGAATTAAAGTCTGATTTGTAAGCTGGATAAGGGAAAGAGGAGAAAGTAAAAGGAAGTCAGTGATGGTGAGCCAGGTGATAAATCAGATTGAAACAATGAACATTTCTCTATGTATGTCTGTATGTGTGTATATATATCTTTATTTCTCTCTTTCATCCCCTCCTTTCTTTTCTGTCAAGTCATCTTATTGGTTTTGTTCTACCAGTTTTATTTTCTATTTTATTTTTGGACTAGGTTATATATCCACATAGCTCAAAATTCAAAAGGTATAAAAGGGGATGCAGTGAAAAGTCACCTTTCCACCCTGTTCTTCAGCCGCCAGATTCTTCTCCCTGAAGGCAACCAATGTCACCAGATTCT
The DNA here is from genome assembly GCF_003031525.2 of Neophocaena asiaeorientalis asiaeorientalis. Lineage (NCBI taxonomy): Eukaryota > Metazoa > Chordata > Mammalia > Artiodactyla > Phocoenidae > Neophocaena > Neophocaena asiaeorientalis. The sequence continues at coordinate 519,140 of NW_020172664.1, forward strand.
TGTGTATCTTCCTGGAATATTGTTTACCCTCTTTTTACACAATTGATCACATACTCTGCTACTATCTGAAATCTTGCTTTTTTCACTTAATCTTGAAGATTATCCCACATCCATGTATGCAAAGCTCCCTTGCTCTCTCTTAATTTACTTTTTTTTCTTAACATCTTTATTGGAGTATAATTGCTTTACAATGGTGTGGCTTAATTTACTTTTAATGCCATTGTATTTTGTGTATGTACCATTACTTGTTTAACCAGTACCCTACTGAGGAACATTCAGGCTAGTTCTGTTTTTTGCTATTAAGTAATGTTGTAATAAATAATCTTGTATATGTCATTTTTCAGTAAGCAAGTATATCTATAAGACAAATTCCTGAAATGGAATTTCTGGGTGAAAAAATATGTGCATCTGTAAATTAATCGATGTTGTCAAATTGCCCTTCATAGAAGTTGTATCAATGCATGTGCTACCCTACAGAGTAGCAAAGTCTTCTGAGTTTTCTAAAGTACACATACCAAGGAACCAAAGCACATATATAGGAAGTAATGGAGACAATTTGATATGACCCGATGACCATGGGCTAATTGGATTCTCATTGTTCCTTTGCTCTCTCTCGGGTACATAATCTGGACCTCTTATATAGATTTAGAGTTATTTAACGTCACAATTCTAAAATTAAACTCCACATTAAAGAGGTTTCTAATTTACAAACTGATATTTAGCTGCATTTCAGACTGTCAGAACCTCATGAAATAGAAGGGATGGGTTTAATCTTTGTTTTTTAAGGTTTCAAATTTGATACCTCTATGAAACCTATGGCTCAGAAAGCTTTTGGTCTTGTACCCCTTTACTCTCTTAAACATTTCTGAGGACTGGACTCCAAAGAGCTTCTGGTTCATGTGGGATATATATATTTTACCATATTTAAAAGCAAAACTAAAAAGTTTCCATTTGTTTATTTAAAATGATTCCATTATAACATAAATAATAACTTTTCTTATGAAAAGTAACTATTTTTTTAAATTAGTGATAAAAATAAGCATTGTTTCATAGTGTTGCAAATCTGGCTTAGGAGGTGATAGCTGGCATAGCACCTTGTGGAACCCAGTGGAACCTTTTCTTGTGGACTGGACTTCTATGGTAAAACATTTTCTGCCCTACCTTGACACCAGATATGTCTGCTCCTTACCCTCCTGCTATAAATCCTCACCCACCATTTCCAGGAAGTGATGGGCAGTGTCAAGATTCATGGGTTCTTTGTGAACTGGTTTTCCAAATCTGGTGTTCAAATAGGCTAAAACTTGAATGGGTCTTTGTGGATCACAGAGGGTCCCTCTTGCAGAACTCTAAGTGAATATGGTAGCTGTATTAGATTTGATGTAAGGGACCAAAGGGGTCATATAGTAGTGTGTTTGGGGTAATGCCCAGGCTTCACATGCCCAGCCTACACTGTAATTACCAAATCATCATGCCCAGTACTGACCACGGCTCCATACACCTAGATCAGAGGCCAGCATGTTATCAAAGAGATCTGGCTCTTCCTACTGGATTACCCTCAGTAGACTAATTATGCTTATTGGGTGAAAAGATAAGAGGCTAGAAGAGCCATGCTGAGTTTGAAGAATGGTGCATGTGAAACACACAGAGAATCAGGCTCACCCCCTTAGTCAGAGCCAAGTGTGATACTCACAGAGCTAAAGCCAGAACTGGAAAGACGGTGACACCTATGGGTAAGATAAAAAGACTGGTGACCATTGGCAGCCCTACATGGGCAGATCAGCCAGGAAATTAGAGCTGTCCAACAGTAGAATTCTGTGCCAGCAGGAGGGAGCCAAATGAGGTTTGTAATCCAGAAAACTGTTCATACCATTCCTGGTGAGACTGCTCAGGGGGAAGGACCCTGCGCTAGGCATCATTTTGAAGAGGAAGTGAATGCTCAACTCTACCATAGTAACCACAGTTCAATACTTAAGTGTTCTTGTCCTCCTTTGGGGTCTACAAGTCCTTCTATGACACTTATTTGTAACATGGGTTGGGGCAAGTAATATTTTTCTATTTAATAATTGAAGCAAATGAGGAAAACAGGCTCAAGGACACTAAGTGGAAGGGCCTGGCTGGAAAGTGATTACACCACACCCAGATCTTCAGACAGCTAATCCAGTGCTTTATCCATTCTTCCAAGGCGGACTAGTATGGGTGGGAGAAGCTGGAAACAGTGGAAGAAACAGAAGCTCAGCTGAGCCGTTGGAGACTAAGAGGCTTTAGAGGGCAAAAAAGAGAGGGCAAAGAAAGCAGGCGAAACACAAAGGAAGGGATCTCTTGGCAAATGTGGGAGTTGGTGGGGAGACTGACCCGAGTATCGAATTTGTATTGGGACACAAGAAATCAAGTTGGAAAAGTAGGAATAGCGTCAGATGAATAATTTGGATGTGATGTGGTACATAAGAAGGCATTGCTATGGCTACATAAGAACCGGAGTAACAATGAAAGCAGGGCCTTAGGAAGATTAGTCTGGCAGTGGAACAAGGATCTGAGTGGAAGAAAGAGTCTAGAAGCAGATAACCAGGATACTGTTGTGGTGACTCAGGTGTGAGGTGATAAGTCTCGGACTAAGACGGCAGCAGTGGAAAGGTGAGGAAAGAAGAATTCACAAGACAATAAGAAGACAGACACTCCATGACTTAGTAACAGATTAGCTATAGGAACAAAAGCTGCTCCAAGCTCTGAGGATCTAGAAAAATAAAGGCCTCACTGGAACATAAGATTAGGACCTTTATTTCTGAGACATTAGATTTGCTGTAACAGTATCAGAGAGACAGATAAATAATTTGAAACTTATTACATCATAACTGAATGGCCAGAGGTCAATCTCTTTAAGAAGTACATTTTGAAGCACATGGATGAAAAAAGAAATAAGGTATATTAGCTAGCACATATGCTATAATCATAAAAACCAAAATATAGTTTTCTTTCATATTAATTTTATTAGCAATTATAAAATAAAACCAGTTTATGAAAATAGTTCCCTTTTCAAGATATAGGAACTACAGTCTTTGCAAAATATACACACCCATAATTGTTACAATACATATCCTTGTATATACCCTGGACATTATAAAAGTATTTAAGAGTCACACCCTGTAAAAGTTGGGAGAAGAAACATTTTCTCCAACTTTGGTCATATATTGTGACATTCAAGCACTTAAACCACACTGTTGAAATAAAACATGTCTCTAGTGTACAGGCCCAAAGGCATTTAACTTTCAAGGTCCCATAGGTTCTTTTATTGTGCAAGGTAAAGAACCAGGAGAGGGTTCCCTGAGAGTTCATTTACCTTATGTAGCTCAAGCAGTGGTTTACTTTCCATACTTAATCATGGAACTAAAGGAGGGATCTTGGGCAAGTCCCCTCCCTAGCATCCCTAAACATGGAGCATGTCTCCTACAAGGGGACTCTAACCCTTGAGCCCTAAGACACTCTAATTCTATAATTATCTAACATACTTGCAAAATGATGCTTTTGCAACTCTAAACTCTAATATTGCAGATTAGGCTAAAGTTATAAAGATAGTGTGACTTTCCTAAATAGACCATTTAGGATTTATCTGGTGGGAAGCACTTGGGAAGATCAGCAAGCCAAAAATTTCCTCTTGGAACTACTGGAAAAGATCCTTTTCTCACCAAGGCATAAACCTCAGAAGCCCAAGTTCTTTCTTACTTAGGAAGAATTGTGATGAAACAGTGGGAAAGAGCCTATAATCTTTCAAATCTGTAGGCTTAAGATAAGAGCTCTGACACAGTAAGAGCTGGAGACCATTATAGCCTCACCAGTAAAGGGTTCACTGTGACAAAGAGCCATTTGCGTGTACTCTCTACTTCCTGATTAACCTCCCAAGGTTTCCTAAATATTACATTCTCTCTTTAACTGCAGAATACTGGCCTGATGAAGTTCCAGACATAAAATGTGTTGTTTGAATTCATGATGTTAGTATCATGGTGCAGCACTGACACTTAATATCATACTGATATCCTAGAATTTAACAGTGATTTTGTTTTCCTATTGAAGAAACTACAAAAATCAACCGACCATGGATTCACAGGTCTTTACATTTACTATATAACACGAAGCATTATTATATATAACTCCATAAGGGAAAAAGACTACAAAAAATAAGTTTACTAGGATTACTGTATTTTAAAAAGTAATTAAAAAAATATATACTCCAAAGTCCCCTAAGTATTTGGTTTAGAAGGTAAGAGAGGTATCTTAATAGGGTGAACCATAAGGAACTATGGTTTTTGTAAGTTAAAAAGGTAAAATCTCATCAATTTCTTATGGTTCAACCTAATAAAGCCCTGAGAAAATTTTATTTGGCATCACACCATAAATTCAAGGAGAATTTATAGAAAATCACATTTCTAGTATAGGGAAAACACTTCAGGATGGAAATGTGCACACTGGCCATGGCAAGATTTCTTTCTTATGATTTTTAAACACCTTAACTTAGAAAGTTAAGAAAAATTTAGTGGTTTCAAAAAAACAGAGGACAATTAGACTTACAGAATGTAGCTACAGATGGTAATGCCACTAAAACAGAAAACTATTAGCCAAATTTGGTGATTTAAAGATTTTTTTTAAGTTTATGTATGAAAATTTCAGCATTAGAGTGAAAAGGCACAAATATGGGTTAAAAGAATGACAATAATTTATAAAAGCCTTGAAAATAAGGCTAATTCATTTGTTTTATTAATACCATTAAGTAGGCACCTACTCCAGCTTTGGCCTCCTAAATGGGATTACATTTCAAATGAATTCTCAACACAACACTAATTATACAGCAGCATTATTATCAATAAGTTTCTTAGCCTCTACACTGCTAAAGGAGAATCTAAAATTTCTTCCCACCTATATCCCATCAGTACCAAAAATACACTTTTAAAAATTACATATATTTATACTTAAGAGTCATAAAAAATTGTGCAGTTTTTCTTCAACTAATGATGTGTTCTCTTACCAAATGCCACCCCAACAACCAAAGCCAAAACCAAAACCAAAAAATAACTGACACACACAAAAAATAATAATTGCTACACCCAACTGACTGGCTATCCTCAACTAATTAAAGACATACCATATTCAAAAATGGTACCTTAACTATGAAATGTATATAGTCAGTGAAGTAAATGCAGATTTTCCAGGTGTGTATGCGGGTGGTATGTCTCAACTGGGTGATGGTGTACTTTAAAGAAATATACATTTCAGCAGTGATGCTTTATTTGGAGCTCTGGTACCATTTACGAACGGCCGCTCCAATGCTACTGGCTACTACGCATAAGGAGCCACCCACTGTCCACCACGACGGCACATCATGAAAGAAAATAATCTGAAAGATAAAAGCGAAGACCACATCCATAGTCTTCATTAATGCTACTAGCCCTGCTTTTTCTATTTGAATGGCTTTTGCGAGAAACACCTGACCTCCCAAACCAAACAGCCCAATTAGTATGAGAAATAGCCTGTCCAACCCACAGTGCGGCAGACTCCACTCTCCTAATATAGAAAGGGCAATGATGCACTCGGTAAGGCCGGCTACTACATAATACCAAATGCTCAACATGTAGTCCACAGATGTCCCTATTTTCCGTAGGATAACTAAAGTCACGGCAGCAAACACAGCGTGTACAAGTGCTGCGAAAGCACCCTTCAGGTGAACTGAATAGTCTTTATCCGTCTCCACGACTTCGGAACCAAACAAAAATGGCGGCCTCACGATAAGGATCACTCCGGTGATTGTGAATGCAGTGAAGACAGCGTCCCAAGGGCTATACTTTTCCTTGAGAAATATGCAAGCAATTATAGACGTAAACACTGGACAGCTAAATGAGATAACCGTGGCGTCAGCGAGGGATGTTGACTGGTAGGCGTAGTATAAAAGGATCATGGCACTAGAACCAAGGACTCCTCTGAGAAGGAGGAAGATTCGTTGACCTTTGGGGCCTATAAACCCAGTTCTGTAAATTCAAAGGAAGGAATGCATATTAAATGAACTCGGTATTTGTTTTCAAATTACATTTTTAAATTAAGCATTATCTTAAAAGTCCTAACTATCAGAAAACAAGGCAATAGTAAATTAATTATGTCTACAACTATTATACACCTTTTAGAAAGTGTTTCCTAAATATAGCTAATGACATTAAAGTGTTCACAGTAGAATCAAAAATAGCACAAGAGAAATACATAAATAGTATAAGTCAGCAAATATAGATATTATTTTCCCTAGGTATAGGTACATGCCTGCAAAAAAGACAAAAAGGAAAATATACTGAAATGTTCATCATGGTTATATCTTAATAGGTCGACTCATAGGTAATTTTCCTTTCTATTTATTTTCCCCAAATTTTCTATAATGAAAAGTGTTATTTTTATAAATACAATTTCATTATTTAGCTGCCCTGTATAAGAAAACTTGGGAATGCGAGCGTGCATTCTCAATCTTAGTGAGTTTTTCTGTTACAGCTAAAAGCAATGCTAAAGTTTACTTCAGCCATTGAACATGAGACTACTTTTCATTGTTCTCCTTAGGAAAAGAGTTAAAATACGCTGGAAAAGAAACTGTAGCATTCGGATAAATATAATAACTGCTGCTCAAATGCTTTACAATTAAATATTTACGAAGCAGAGTACTGTGGAAGTTCCTGGCTAGGTGCGGCTCACTGGTCTGTGCCAGGGCTGGCCTCTTTAGAGCAGCGTCTAGGCTTGATATAGGGAGCCCTTGGTCTCTAGAGTTAGAAATGCAAGTGTGGTCACCTTTGGTCCATACTTTGGAAAGCTGAGAGTTTTTCATGATAGTGAAACATAAAATGGGCCAAAACAGATTAGTGCCAACAATTTAAGAAAATTCTTCTAAGTGCCTTCCGGCCAATACCTTTACTCCAAAATGGAGAGAATGATTGTGTTAGCGTCAGTGGTCTGTTGCCACCTTTAGACATTTCTGAAGTCTTACCTACCATCGTTTCCTAAAATATTGTGACTTGTCCACACCTACACGGGAATTTCTGACAATATTTCTGATCTTAGAGGATTTTCACCTTTTTCACCAAAGACTTGGGATAAGGAGTGAAACTATTCTAAGTAAATCTGCACTGAGTTATAGACACAAAGAGACTTTGGTAGCAAGTGACTGAAGCTTTTAATCTGGAGTTTAAGCATCTTTACCCAAAGAGAAAAAGAGCCAGACAGCCACCAGGAACCCAACAGGCGCTCCTCCCAGGCGTCTAAGTACACGGGGGTCTGTAGAGGTTACAACAGTGTCGGGGAGGTATAATTTTCACCTGGGGAGGGTGTGTGTATGGGGTCCATGTGGAAGGGGAAGGGAGGCTGGGCGGGGAGAGAAGAGTAAGGATGGGGACTACAGTTTTCGTACAGGGTAGAGGACAAAGGATATCATTCCCTCCAGTTTACAGATGAGGACGCTGAACAAGAAAAGAGCTAAAAAGGCCTTTCTCAAGATCCCCTTTCCCCTTTCCCATGGCACCCTAGTGGGAAGACCTAAATATTATTACTGTAACTTTCTGTCTGCCCTGGTAGGAGAGCAGCCTGTTCTACTTAAAGAAACCTCTGACACTAGGAGACACTACTGTTTCCTCCCGTTTACTTTTTTCTTCCAAATACTAGTTACGCCAAAGGAAAGAGGGAGGGTGGTACAAGATGGGGGGAATTGTACAAGGAAAGCTTTGTTCTCAAAATAGGGGGTGGTAAATAACTGAATCTCTTTCCCCTCCTTTGTTTGGGCATGTGGTTGGTGCTTATGAGAGCATCTTCTGTGGGTGGATCCTTGTGACTTTTCATTAATCTGAGCCAAAGGGTGTAGGGACTGGTAAATCTATGAGAGGGATAAAGCAGAGTCTGTAGAGTAGATAATTTAAGCAGGTCAAAAGATTTACAAACATTTATTAATACCTTCTACTTTGCAGGTAAGAAATACTTACTTTCTGTATATTAAGCATGGGATAATGATTAGCATTTGGAACACACATCGGAATGCACTAATTTCTACAGCGTGGATGTCTTGCACTTTTTTAACAAATAAAGAGCCCACTGAGAAGAGGAACGCAGACAATAATGTGTAAAACAAGCCAAGTCCAGGACAGGGTGCTTTCTTCTCAGCTTCTGAAAAAGATTAAATTCTGGTTAGTCCTTGCTTCCAAGGGTATGTTTAATCACTTTTACTTAGAAATTGAGAAAAATGGAACAATATTAATAGCTAACAGCCTACAAAAATTACCTCCTAAGCATATCCGTTCTCTGGATCTGAACCATTTTCCCCACGAAGAATAAAGAACCATAGACAAAGGGCAACAATTTAAACCTACCTTTTTAAAATGCAGTTCACCCTATAAAATGGATCTCTTTGTCTCACTGAAGACTCATCCCTCACTCCTAAAGTCAAAAGGAAGTAAAAAGCTTGCCAAGATGGTGAAAGAAATCTTTAAGAAATGCTTATCAAGATGGCTAGAGAAAAATGCTTCCAAGTGATATTTTATATCATCTCATTGGTGAACTCGGCTTTATGTAGAAAGTGTTCTTTTCGGAAAACAGGTCCTAACTGTGTGATATGGCTACTTCTTGATTAGCTGACTTCCCCCAGAAGCCTGTAAGCTCCTCCAGGGCTAAGTTCTCAGCTGCCCTGTTCAGGCCTGGCCCATGGAAGACCCTGAATAAATAATTGCTGAAGGAAATAATATAAGAAAATTTCGTGGAAAGATGTAGGGTCTAACACCACAGGCAAAAGCATAATCTGAGAAGGCTCTCTGTTTAGTTATTTTGAACAGTTAAGGAGATCTTAAAGTTTTCACGGTTTATGACTTATCTTCCACTTAGAACATAAACTCTTTGAGGCCAGGGGCTAGGTTATCTATCCCTCTGACTTAGTACTTAAAAGTGCTTAAAAGTGCTTAAAAATTAAAAAAAACAAAAAACAGGACTGCCATCTAATTCTTGGTTTGATCTGAACCAGGAAACTTCTGCTTTCTCTAGGGCATCAAGTATTCCATTAATGACAGTCTGTAGGAGCAGCCACTGCCTCTGTCTTAAACAGCTGCCTAAGACAGGAGTAGAACCTGCTTTCAATCTCACCCCCATCATTCAGAGGACAGCAAAATGCAACAGGGTAAGCAGAGAACTTAAAAGATAGGCCACACACTGAGGAATTTTTTTTTTTCTTTTTTGAAACGAACACAAAAACAAGGACAGAATAGGAAGGAAACACCGTACTGGCCCTTGTTAGTTAAGAGCATAGCAGAGGTGAAGGATGTGTAGGCACATGCAATTTGTAGTAAAACAAGGATTATCATTCCAATCTAGGAATTTACAATGGGTTACTCGGCCATAAAACAGTATTGCACAAAGTTTTTGTTTTAATGCCCTTTTCTGATAAACACAAACACCAGGTAATACATTTCAACATCCTCATGTTAATTAGATACCTTTGCCCACAAGTGACAAACAGTTTGCAAAGTGGGACCAAACTCTGAGGATGCACAATCTTCCTGGAGGTACACTACAGCCTTTGTAGTAAAAGATGCCATTCTGGTCAGTGGTCTCCACCTTTTCCTGTTCCAGGTGTACTGCTGAAGAGAATGACTTGGAGCTAGCAGTCATCACATAAAAGGTTATCCATTATAAGTACCCGAATCCTCCACGCTGTGTTCTATATCTATGTGCTCAGCTACTGTAGGAACCAAACTGCACATACCCACTCAGCCCATGAGAAGGAAGCTTTAGAAGACTTCCAAGTTAAGCACCACAAGGTACATGTATTGGCTCTGGTCAGCCTTAGAGGTCAGTTTCTGAAATTTCAGAATTCAGGTCCAAATAAAATAGTTTTCTTTCTATAAATTTATTTATTTTATTTATTTTTTATTTTTGGCTGTGTTGAGTCTTCATTGCTGTGGGCGGGCTTTCTCTAGTTGCGGTGAGCAGGGGCTACTCTGCATTGCGGTGTGCAGGCTTCTCATTGCGGTGGCTTCTCTTGTTGCGGAGCACGGGCTCTAGGCACATGGGCTTCAGTAGTTGTGGCTCGCGGGCTCTAGAGCGCAGGCTCAGTAGTTGTGGTGCACGGGCTTAGTTGCTCCGCAGCAGGTGGGATCTTCCCGGACCAGGGCTCGAACCTGTGTCCCCTGCATGGGCAGGCGTATTCTTAACCACTGTGCCACCAGGGAAGCCCCAAAATAGTTTTTCTTAAAAGAAACCCAATCCTTACATAGAACCTACACCCTCAGAAAGAACAGAATAGGAAGATCGAGGACAGAAAACATCTCCCTGGTCTATATTTCAAGGATCTTTGCCAACCTAAACTTTTTTTCCAGGAATATTTTAACTTAACATGATATTTTAACTCTTTTAAAACTTTAAGTTACAAGGCCTAGTTTAACTTGATTATTTGTTATAAGACTGAGGACTGGTTCTCCTCAGGCAGACCTCAGTCTCTTACAGAATAGTAATTTCAATTCTCTCTGTCAAAGGAGATGGACAAGAGAGTAGCATAATCCAAAGAGGCATCTGCCTATGTAATATGCTTCCATGATCATGTTCCACTGAAAACATATCTAATAATTTGGCAACTCTAAATAATTCAAGTTAAGTAAGTGGTCACAGTGCGATTTCCTGAGTCAGAAGAAAACTGAAAAGTTGCTCACTTTCTCTATCCTCTGCTTTAAACTGGTGATTCACTACCCAGGTTGGGAATTAGAATCAACTGAGGAACTTTTAAAACTTCAATGCCAGCCCTACCCTAGACCCACTGAAATAGGACCCCAGTCACTGTAAAAAGCTCTACTGGTTTCAGGGCCACTGCTACCCTAAGGAACTCACTCCTTCCAGGGGGATGTGAGGCACAGACTTAAGACAACTTCTTCTCCTTGCTTCAGTCTAAGACCCACACTGTCCCTCAAGAAAATAAACAGATGTCTTAGGATAGCTGTGTGCTGTCTGGGAAGGTTATCCAAGAATGTAAGAAAAATGGGTAACAGTTTCAACCTGAACTTGAAAATGAACTTTCTTGAGATAACCAATTGGGTTAAGAAGCTAAAATGATACTGTCACAAAGTTCAATAACCACAGTATGGTGTGGGGGGGTGTTAAAGTGTTTCTATGGCAATCCCATTTTTGGAATATTATCTGGTCACCTTATCTAAGTCTTATTATTAGCAACTTTCTTTGAAATTAAAAGACCCCTCAAGATTCTTAGGTGCAACTGCTTACGTAGGTTTTGCCACCTTCTGCCTGAAGTATGCCTCTTTGGTTCACAAACAGGGGAATCATTTAAAAGTTTGCAAGGACTAACTCAGCAGTCCATCGTAACAACATTCAGCCATAGGATGCCAAGATGAGAAACTGACTTCTTCAAAGCTGGACATCTGGTCAGCTCAGCTGAAGGTAACCCTTACATAAATAATCAGAAGCCTGATCATTTCTCTTAGCATTAAGGACAAAAATGCAGCAAGAACCATCTCCCTGGGGTTTGTCTCTCTACAAAATGTGTGAATTTTCTGACTCTCAAGAAGTGCAGACAGAAAGCGGGGTCAGCTAAGAGACATAGAAATCCCAGGTCACACTTAAGGGAGGTGATCCAGAGGATGAGGTGGTGCAGACTGTGTAATTTTGTCTTGAAAGGACATCTGCCTATTTCTGTTTTCTTTGAGGAAGCTGCTCCAGGTGGGTGGTGGAGTTTAAGGAGGAATGTGCTTGGGGCTAGGAGAAAGGGCTCTGGGCTGGGTCGCTAGCAAACTGGGATCCTATCCCTGGTGCTGCCCGGACCTGTGAAGTGTCTCATCCACACATGCTAGATCTTCGAAAAAACAAAACAAAACAAAAAAACCCTCCCAAAGCCCTCACCTTCCCAGGCCTCAATTTCATCATTTGTGAAAGGAAGACATTGAAAAAGATAAAGGGTTTCTCACACGGGGTCCCTGGCTTTGGAGGCGGGTCCGTGAACCTCTTACCCGTGTTTGTAAGATTGTGCCTCTGTCTCATTTTGCATCAGTTGCTACAAATTCCTTGTAACTCAAAAAGGTTAAGAACCAGAAGTAGTCCCACTCAACTCTGCCTTCCCAAGATTCTAAAACTCTGAGACAAACGTTTTTCTAGACTCGATGCTTTTCAACTTCCTCTTCAAGCAACACCGTTTACATTGAGATCAGTTTTCTTGCTTAGCTTCCTCCCAACCTCGGCCAGCTGCGGGATGGCCTTTCTCCCTGACTCCCAGTCTCGGGCAGGGCACACCGAACGGCAATCTGACTCCATGATCCTGCCCGCAACACTTTAATCACTTTAATTATAAGAACAGTTTCAGAATCCCAAATGGGTTCCAAAACAATCAGAAACTTTCTCCGCTCTTCCCACCGACGGGGGCGCGGGGGGCTTCTGCTTTACAGCCCGCACCCCCCACCGCCCCCAGGTGACAGCACGAGGGTGTTCACGAGCTCCGAGCAGGGTGGGAAGGGGGGGCGCGGTCCACACGGGGCCCCCGGCCGGCGGCTACGGGGACCCCCGCCGCTGGCGCCCGCCCGGTCCCCCACGGGCGAGACCCGCACCAGGGTCCGTGCGCCGCACTCACCCTGCTCCGCGCGCGAGCCGCACGGCAAGGAAGGACACTGCCAGCACCCACCGGGGCCGGGCGTCTCCGCTACCTCGGTGGCCGCCGACTCTTGCCTGGAGCCCGGGGGCGGGATGTCCACCAGCGGCAGCCCGGACTCCAGCCGCTTGGCGGCCCCAGTGTCGTCCACGGGCCGCATCGCCCAGCCGGCGATCTCCCCGCGGCCACCGCGGCGTCTGGCGCCGGCAGCCGCGGCTCCACTGCTCCGCTCTTCCGGCCCGCGGAGGTGGCGGTGCGGCGCATGCGCGTGCGGCCCTTTCGCCTCCCCACCCCCTCCACGGGGAACCGCGCTCGTCCTCTGCTACCCTCTCACCTTCAGGTCCCCGAGGGGAAGGCCGGCCGCCTCCCAGGTCAGCTGCGGTGCCCGGGCCTGGCCCCAAGGCGTCCACCCCTCTGCTGCAGTCTGGCTAGACTGGCGAGCGGCTTGGAGTCATCCTTGCCAAGGCACACTAGACCTCTTTCTGTCATTGCGAAAGGAGGCAGGGACCCCCGCGGGTCGTGTAATTTTCTCTTAGGGCGGCCAGTCGGGAGGTTAGGGGAGTGTGCATTTATTTCTCCGTGTGGCGCCGCATGCAGCACCTCTAGGACACCCTGAAGACCTTGCCAAGCACTGTGCCTGTCTTTGAAGGATCGTGGGTTTTACCTCTGTTTTCTGTCGTTGCCACTTATCCAAGGAGAGGAGAATTCTACTGGGTTTAGGTTTAAAAAAAAAAGACTACCACGTAACCATACGGGATATGTATCTATAAGACTGTGGCAGAACCCGTTTATGTTTTTTGTAACCGTAGGCATTCATTATTGATCTTTATTGTCTGTATTTCTGTCTGCCCATCTCTTTTCCTTCCTCATTTACTTCGTCCTCCCTCCCTACCTCCCTCCCTTCCTTCCTGTTGTCAACCAAGTCATCCTAATTTGGTTAGAAATAAAATTCCAATAACCTGATATAACTGCACCTGGTAAAATCAAAGATTTATGTCATTTGGCCCTAGGATTCACTAATACCCTCTTTATGTTTACGTAATTCTTTTTTCATCTCTTTGTTTGCTTCAAATGTGAAAAGAGAGTCTCTGGGCAAGGATGAACCTGTCTAAACTGTTCTAGGTCCAAGTTCAAGCAGGTTACTAAACAAGAGAATGAGGTTTGCTTTTACTTAGATATTTGCACAAAGGGATCCACAGCTGAACAATATTGGACTTGAAATCAGGAGTCCTGGGTTTTGGCTCTGATTCTGTCACGGAGTGCGTGACCTCCGACAATCACCACCGTGCTACCTGAAGCCAGCCTTGGTTACTTCATTTAATTGACAGAGATAAAGTGTTTCCCTTCCTACTTTGCAGAGTTGTTGTGCAACTAAAGTGCAATGATGTGGGTAACAGCACCGAGTCACCCGAAAAGCACTTTACTGGGAAAGCAAGGTGTATTTTTAAGTAGGGAAAACATAAAATTTATCCTCCAAACTGGGACTTTTTTTTCTTTAGAGTAAAAAGGGGAGCTCGTTTAAAAATTATGCAGGGCAGTAGGCACAAACTGGTACTGCCCTAGGCAAAGTGGGACAAATGGCCATCTGAATTCTAACTTAATTAACATATACCTTTGCCTTGTTCTTAAAAAGAATTTAAGGCTGCTTGCAAAAATACTTGCACCTAAAAAAAAAATTAAAAAAAAAAAATACTTGCACCTGATTTTATTGGTGGTTGTAAAAGTGTTTTGGTGGGGAAATTGTAGGGAGGGCTGGTGAGGGTGGTAGCTCATGGTTATGAAGGAAGAACCAAGAAGCTCCTCCAAACATCTAGAAATCAAGTGCAATTTCACAGTTGCATTCTGAGATTTAGATGTGCGGAGCATCTGAAGAGCCCATGAGATGTTGTGATTTATAAGAAATATGTATTTGGCCACATTCAGATAACCAAAATATATTTCTCACATATATTTGATTTTCACCCTGGGTTTCTGGCTCATAGCTCTCAAAATCCTTGGGATTTCCTGAGCAGTAAGAGCAATGGGAACATGTTTTGTTATAATATTTGGTTTCTTGTCCTCAGGTCCTGAAATGGCTTCTGAGCCTTAGAGGTGAAACAGATGTCTTGTTATTCATAACAAGCTTCCTTCCACCACAACTGGGTTTAAGTTAAATGGGGTAACTTTTAAAAAGCACCTAAGGATGGGGGCCCGTTGCCAGGGTAACCAACCCCGGAATTAGAGGGTTAGCACTTTCAGTCCCACCCTCCACTCTCCACTCTCCACTCTCCACTCCGGGGATGGGGGAGGGGCTAGGGGCTGGAGATTGAGTTCAATCAGCAATGGCCAGTGATTTAATCAATCATGCCTATGTAATGAAGCCTTCATAAAAAACCCAAAAGGTGGGGTTCGGAAAGCTTCTGGGTTGGTGAACATGTGGAAGTGCTGGGAGAGTGGTGTGGCCAGAGAGGGCATGGAAACTCAGCATTCTTTCCCTATACCTTGCCTTATACATCTATTCTATCTGGTTGTTCCTGGTTGTATCTTTTTATAATAAACTGGTGATCTAATAAGCAAAATGCTTCTCCTGTTTCTGTGAACTGCTCTAGCAAATTAATCAAACCGGCAGAGGGGGGTCATGGGAACCTCTGATTTATAGCCAGTTGGTCAGAGGTACAGGTAACAACCTGGACTTGCAACTAGCATCTGAAGCCCAGGAAGGGAGACCTTGGAACCTCCAGTTTATAGCAGGTTGGTCAGAAGCACAGGTGATAACGTGGGCTTGTGACTGGCATTTGAAGGCAGGGGGGCAGTTGTGTAGGACTGAGTCTTTAACCTGTGGGATTTACCTGTGCTATCTCCAGGTGACTAGTGTTAGAATTGAGTCGAATTGTAGGACACCAAGCTGGTGTCCAGAGAACTGTTGTTGGTGTGGGGGGAACCTCCACCCCACCATGGTGGAATTGGGTCCCGGAACACTTTTAATCTCCCTCTGGAAGTGATGAAGATGCTGGTTAGGAAGTGAAAGGAAAAAAGAATTGGATGAGTTGATCAAGAAGTACCTTAACTACTTCACTTTGATCACCATCCTCAAAAAGGGAAAAGAGAAAGAGAAGAAAATAGGTACCATACCAATGTTGACTAAGGTGACAAAAGGGTAATGGAATGATTTTGGTCTTGGAGTTTATTCATTTAACTTCCTTTCCTTCTGCTGCTGACCTTGACATATGAATGATATCAGTTACAGTCATTCTTGTTTGCTAAACAAACAAGAGCCATGTAAACTTAAAAAGCTACTGGTAAGAAAAGTATAGATCAGACTAGAAGTAAGAAGACATGGCTCTGTTGCAGCCCCACCCAGCAGAGGCTTGGAGTGGTTAAGTTCTTCTTTGAACACTGTTATTTCAAGGCTCCGGTGACACTGACATTGAGCTGGGGAGAGATGGATTTCCCCTATAATATGAAGGGTGGGGTAGAAATCTTTACTGTCGGGGAGACCAGCTCAGCCCATTGCAGTGGTCTAGGTGAGATTTTGACCTCAAGGGAGAGGAGGCAGGGAGGAAAGGTAGATTCTGAGTTAGATAAGGATGGAATGGACAGAATAAGTTGACTAGATGTGAAAGAGCATTGCTTCTGTATGCAAAATCATGCAGTGTTCCAACTGAAATTCTTCTGTTCGAAGGAATTCGATCTTCCAGTGAAAACAGGAGCTCTTGACATGATGCCAGCTAGCCACGGTGGTGGTGGCACCCCTATAGTTCTGGTGTCAAGAAGAAAGAAGGAAGATGAAAGTAGAAGAGAGGTGGGCTCTAGCTGTCCCATTAACAAGTGAGAGTCCACAGTCCTCATAATACCAGTGGTGGCAAACAGAGACCTTCAGCAACTGCAGGAGTTCAACTCCTGAATTCCACTATGGTTTGAATGTCAGGGATGTTCTTAAGTGAGACATTTGTAAATCAGGAGCTCTTTTCCTGGTATGTCTACCTGCTGCCTACCAGGCTGGTATCTCGGTACTGATTTGAAAGACTGCACATTTTTCCTCCAAAAAAGTTAGTTTCTTATTCTTTTAACTAATGCAACTTATGACTTGGAAAATGGCAGCTTGTTCCAAGGAGTGAGGTTCAGTGTTTTTGTTTTGGGGAAAATGAATACTGTGGAACATAAGATCATAATTCTAAATGCCTTGGTGAATGAAAGAGAGAGCAAGCAAAAGAGAGGTGTTTTAGTAGAATTGTAGGATAGTACATCAGAGAGGCAAAATATACTGTTTCAATAGACGATAAAGAACTGACTCTGGAAATATACCAGGAAGAAAAATGCCAGGGTTGGTTCTTCAAAAAAATTAAACATAGAATTATGTTACAAGCCAGCAATTTCACTTCTGGGTATATACTCAGAAGAATTGAAAGCAAAGAATTGAACAGATATTTGTACACCAATGTTCATAACAGCATTATTCACAATAGCCAAAAGATGGAAACAACCCACAGATCCATCAATGGATGAATGGATAAAGAAAATGCGGTATATACATGTAATGGGATAGTATTCAGGCTTAAAAAAGGAATAAGGGCTTCCCTGGTGGCACAGTGGTTGAGAGTCCGCCCGCTGATGCAGGGCACACGGGTTCACGCCCTGGTCCGGGAAGATCCCACATGCCGCAGAGCGGCTGGGCCCGTGAGCCATGGCTGCTGAGCCTGCGCGTCCGGAGCCTGTGCTCCGCAACGGGAGAAGCCACACCAGTGAGACGGCCGCGTACTGCAAAAAAAAAAAAAAGGAATGAAATTCTGACACATACTACATGGATGAAACTTGAAAACATGCTAAGTGAAATAAGCCAAACCTAGAAGGGAAAATACTGTATGATTCCATTTATATGAGGGACCTAGAATAGTCAAATTTATAGAGACAGAAAATAGAATGGTAGTTGCCAGGAGCTAAGGGGAAGAAGGAAAGAGGGGTTATTGTTTAATGGGTACTGTGTCAGTTTGGGATGATGAAAAGAGTCCTGTGATGGATTGTGGTGATTGTTGTACAGCAATGTGAATTCATCTAATGCCACTGAACTGCACATTTAAAAATGGCTAAAATGGTAAATTTTATGTTATATATATTTACCACTATTTTAAAAAGTTAAAAATATGCCAGGGAAAACCAGGGTATTCAGTAGACAGCTAAAAAAAACAGCAATGTAAATCCAAAGTTGAAGTAAACCCGGGTCTGCCTACAAACTGAGGCATACAAGATATTTTCTCCAGCACTGGCCATACCCTCTCTTAAGTTCTGGCTCATAATTATACAGAGGTAATAACTCATTTAAAAAAAAAAAAGGAAATAATAAGAGGAAGAGAGGTAGCATGGTATTGCATATTCCAGGCTTCTGAAACTTTTCCATCCAAGTATCCCTCACAGCTAAGAAGTGGGAACTTGGAACTCTAATTTCTGGAGACAGAATTTAAAGCCCCAGAAATGGGAAGTTTCTTTGAAGTTCTGTGTCCCATCTTCAAAATTTATGCCAAGTTTCTATTCTATTCCCTAATATATTTATGTTTATGTTAGTATCATTTTTTCATGTAACTCATTCAACTAATGTTGTTTCAGTGCCTACCCCTGACCGTTCACAATTCCTAGCAGGGGTAGAGTGGGGGACAAAAGAAGCAAGGCTGCATTTCTTCTAGGGATGCAGTGGGGGGTGATGGAGGAGTGAAAAAGGACGCCAGCATGACCCAGAATCAGGCAAAACCTATGCCCAGCTATGTGAATTTTGTTTAGTTTCCTGCTCCCTCCCCGTTGGACACACTGACCAGGGAGTCAGAACAGTGCTCTGTGTGGTTGTGCGAGTCTGGACGCATGTGCTGGGCTCTCTTCATCTCCGTTTCCTCTGCTCAGAAGTCACGGGGCTGGATCCCCAAGCCGTCACTATTGGGCAGAGGGGAGCCCTGCAGGCCTTAACATGGTCGGGACTTTCTCCAGCCATCCCTTGCTTTACTACTCTCCTCTGTTCCCACGCTGCAAAGGATAGCTCCCATATAAATGATTTCTGGGGCTCCAGGGAACCTGTTTCCTCCTGAGGGAACTTGCTTTCTGTTTATGGATTATCTGAGAGTGAGGATGTCTGAACTTTAAACTTGGCTGTATATGATTAAAGTACAGCATAATCCACTTTACTACCAAGTCCGTTATCATTTGGGATTTGGATTCCACCCAGGTCTCTTAAATAATTACTCTAAATGCTCAAAATACACCAAGCGCTATTAAATGCATCATTACATTTAATCTCAGGTGAACTCTATCAGACAGTTTAGCAGAATAACTGAAAGCAGGGCTCTGGAGTCAGACTGCCTGGCTACCCTCCTGGCTGCCTTACTTTCCAGCTGTGCGACTTCAGACAAGTGACTTAGCCGCCTCCCTCTGAGCCACTGTTTTCACGTCTATAGACCGGGATAGTAATAGTATCCAGCTGCTATGATAATGAAATGAGGTAATAACATGTAGAACACCAGAGAGCAAGTGCTTTTTTAAAAAGGTGAGCATATTATTACCCTCATTTTACAGAAGAGAAAATCGAGGCTCAGAGATGTTAAACAACTTGCCAAAGTCACGCTGATAGGGAAGGGCAAAGGTAGAATTGGAACCCAGGACATCAAAAGTTGAAGTCCATGATCCAGACGATTACTCATCCAGAAGACAATTACCAGGATTGCTGGCTTCCAAGAGGACCTCATTAGAGCACAGTTTCTTTGACTTTATATCCTGGCTTTGACCTTAAGGCCATTACTGTGGCAACATTCCATGACTACATTCTACATGACAGTGATGCTCTGTGGCTTGTCTCTCTAGCTTATGGTGTCTCCCTAGCATCTTAACTTTCCCAATAATGGGATTTAATGGGAAAAGAGAAATAGAGCAGACAGCAAGAGAGTGGAGGGAAAATAGTAGAGTGCCCCAGACAGGCAGAGGATTCAGGAAGGGACTGAAATCAGGTCTGTGTTACTTGTGGGGACCTATTCACTTTGCAAATTGCCTATGAACAAACCCTCACCCCTGCCCTGAGGGTTCTAGCTAAGACCCCAGCCTTGGACAACAGAAGTGAGTTAGGAAGAGAGCAGAGCTGTGGACCCTGGAGTGTGATAATGAGATTATCATTATGGATGAGATAATAGGTTGGCTTTGGTTAATTTTTTTTTTTTTTCGGTACACGGGCCTCTCACTGTTGTGGCCTCTCCCGTGGTGGAGCACAGGCTCTGGACGCGCAGGTTCAGCGGCCATGGCTCATGGGTCCAGCCGCTCTGCGGCACGTGGGATCTTCCCGGACCGGGGCACGAACCCGTGTCCCCTGCATCGGCAGGTGGACTCAACCACTGTGCCACCAGGGAACCCCTTTGGTTAATATTATTATAAAAATTGCTTTGCTTCAGAGCATTCTAATTTTTAATAATATGAGTCCTCAAGGGAGGGAGAATTAGGCAAAGGGTCAGATATCAGGGACTTCCAATATTAAACCATAAAGCATTATTTACTTTACAGACAAACAGACGTATGGACACACACACAGAGTTCTTGGCAAGTACAACCTTACGGAGGCCAGCACTGGTTTTCTGGAGCATTAGCAGTTTCTCCTTCAGTGGTGGTAAGGATGGGAAGCACCCAAGAAGTTCCACTTTACACAAATCCAGGTATATTTGTTTAAACTTTCTCCTTGCTCCATATGTACATTTTACATTATAAAACTAGGTTTTGAAATTTCATGCAATATTTAATGCATGATAAAATTTTTGGTAGTACAAAAGGGTATACAATGAATAATAAAAACTTTTCTCTCTTCCCTCAATCCCACTTCTCAGAGGCAATCACTGTAAACAATTTATGTCTGTAACTCTTCTAGTGATTGCCTTTATAACTAGAAATGATTTCAGCTTTTCACCATTGAGTATATTAGCTATGGGCTTATCATATATGATCTTTATTATGTTGAGGTATGTTCCCTTTATACCCACCTTGTTGAGATTTGATCATAAATTGAGGTCAACATTTTTCAAAAGATTTTTTCTGCATCTATTAAGATGATCATATGATTTTTATTCTTCAGTCTGTTAATGTGGTGTATCACACTGATTGACTTGTAGATATTGACCTATCCTGGCATCCCTGGGATAAATCCCACTTGATCATGGTGTACAGTCTTATTAATGTATTGTTGAATTCCGTTTGCTAATATTTTGTTGAGGATTTTTGCATCTATGTTCATCAGTGATATTGGTCTGTAATTTTTTTGTGTGTGATATCACTGTCTGGTTTTGGTATTAGGGTGATGGCGGCTTAGTAGAATAGTTCAGAAGCGTTCTTTCCTCTGCAATTTTTTGGAATAGTTTGAGAAGGATAGATGTTAACTCTTCTCTAAATGTTTGGTAGAATTCACCTGATTTTTTTTTCTTTATTTATCTTTTGGCTGCATAGGGTCTTAGTAGCAGCACAAGGGATCTTCGTTGAGGCGGGCTCTTTGTTGCAGTGCACAGTCTTCTCTCTAGTTTTGGGGTGTGGATTTTCTCTCTCTAGTTGTGGCATGTGGGCTCCAGGGTGTGTGGGCTCTGTAGTTGCGGCACGTGGGGTCCAGAGTGCATGGGCTGTGCAGTTTGCGGCACACTGTTTCTCTCATTGAGGTGCACAAGCTCAGTAGTTGTGGCGTGTGGGCTTAGTTGCCCCATGGCATGTGGGATCTTAGTTCCCTGACCAGGGATCAAATCTGTGTCCCCTGCACTGGAAGGCAGATTCTTTACCACTGGACCAACAGAGAAGTCCTAGAATTCACTTGTGATGCCATCTTTTCTTGGACTTTTGTTTATTGGGAGTTTTTTTTTTAATTTTTAAAAAATTAATTAATTAATTTTTTGGCTGCGTTGGGTCTTTGTTGCTGCATGTGGACTTTCTCTAGTTGCTGTGAGCGGGGGCTACTCTTCATTGCGGTGTGCAGGCTTCTCATTGCGGTGGCTTCTCTTGTGGCGGAGCACGGGCTCTGGGCATGCAAGCTTCAGTAGTTGCAGCATGTAGGCTCAGTAGTTATGGCTCATGGGCTCTAGAGCACAGGCTCAGTAGTTGTGTCGCACGAGCTTAGCTGCTCTGCGGCATGTGGGATCTTTGCAGACGAGGTATCAAACCCGTGTCCCCTGCATTGGCAGGTGGATTTTTAACCACTGCACCAGCATGGAAGTCCTGGGAGTTGTTTTTTAAATCACTGATTCAATTTCACTGTTGGTAATTGGTCTGTTCATATTTTCCATTTCTTCTTGGTTCAGTCTTGGGAGATTCCTAGGAACTTGTCTATTTTTCCTAGTTATTCACTTTATTGTCAAATAATTGTTTGCAGTAACCACTTTTGATCCTTCTAATTTCTGTGGTATTGGTTGTAACTTCTTCCTTTTCATTTCTGACTTATTGATTTGGGCCCTCTATCTTTTTTTTCTTGATGAGTCTGGCTGAAAGTTAATCGATTTTGTTTATCTTTTCAAGGAACCAGCTCTTAGCTTCATTGATATTTTCTATTGCTTTTTAATCTCTATTTCATTTATTTTTGCTCTGATCTTTATGATTCATTTCCTTCTACTAACTTTGAGTTTTGTTTTTCTTTTTCTAGTTCCTTTAGGTGTAAGGTTAGGTTCTTTGAGATTTTTCTTGTTTCCTGAGGTAGGCTTGTATTACTATAAACTTCCCTGTTAGAACTACTTTTGCTGCATCCCACAGATTTTGGATTGTTGTGTTTTCATTTTCATTTTCTCCAGGTATTTTTTAACTTCTTCTCTAATTTCTTCAGTGATCCACTGGTTGTTCAGTAGCATATTGTTTAGCCTCCACATGTTTGTGGGTTTTGCAGTTTTTTTCTTGTAATTCAGCACCAGTGTCCAAGTGGTAGAATGAGCTCCCAAGAATTGCTGCCACCAGTGTCTGTGGCCCCAGGGTGAGCTTCTGCTCCTCTGGGAGACTCTCCAAGATCAGCAGGTGGGTCTCACCCAGGCTCCTTTCAAATTACTACTTCTGTCCTGCGTCTTGGAGTATGTGAGATTTTGTATGCTCCCTCTAGGAGTGGAGTCTCTATTTCCCATAGTTCTCTGAGTCTCCCAAAAGTAAGCCCTGCTGGCCTTCAAAGTCAAACCTACTAGGGGCTTTTCTTCCCAGTACAGGACCCCCGGACTGAGGATCCCAATGTGGGGTTCAGACACCTTGCTCCTTGGGGAGAACCTCTGTAATTGTAATTACCCTCCCCTTTGTGGGTGCCCATCGGGGGTAGGAGTCATGACTATACCAGGACTCCGCCCCTCCTATCCATCTGTTGTGGTTCCTTCTTTATATCTTTAGTCGTAGAAAATCTTTTTCTGTTAGATGCCGGTCTTTCTCATCAACAGTTGCTCTGTAAATGGTTGTAATTTTTTTTTTTTTTTGCGGTACGCGGGCCTCTCACTGTTGTGGCCTCTCCCGTTGTGGAACACAGGCTCCGGACGCGCAGGCTCAGCGGCCATGGCTCACGGGCCCAGCCGTTCCGCGGCATGTGGGATCTTCCTGGACCGGGGCACGAACCCGTGTTCCCTACATCGGCAAGCGGACTCTCAACCACTGCGCCACCGGGGAAGTCCATGGTTGTAGTTTTGGTGTGCCCATGAGAGGACGTGAGCTCTCTATCTTCCTACTCCACCATCTTGTTCCCAGAATCTCTTCCACAAGAAATGTTTTTAAAAGTTCCTCAGGCTAGGGCTTCCCTGGTGGCACAGTGGTTGAGGACCTGCCTGCCAGTGCGGGGAACACGGGTTCGAGCCCTGGTCTGGGAAGATCCCACATGCCGCGGAGCAACTAGGCCCATGAGCCACAACTACTGAGCCTGCGTGTCTGGAGCCTGTGCTCCGCAACAAGAGAGGCCGCGACAGTGAGAGGCCTGCGCACCGCGATGAAGAGTGGCCCGCGCTCACTGCAACTAGAGAAAGCCCTCGCACAGAAACGAAGACCAACACAGCAAAAATAAATAAATAAATACATTAATAAAAAAAAAAAGTTCCTCAGGCTAAAGGAAAATGATACCATATAGAAACTTAGATCTTCACAAAGTAATGAAGAGTGCCAGAAATGGTGAATATTTGAGTATATATAAAAATTTTTCTCCTCCTTTTTATTCTCTTTAAAAGATAATTGTCACCCACAAAATAACAAAGGTATCTCTATATGAAGAACCTTATAACCTTCTATTTTTCCTCTCCCATTCTTTAACATAACACTGTCATATATTTTATTTCTACATGATAAATATGGATACACATGAACATGTGCACACACACACACACACACACACACATACTTAACTTGCATAATGAAGGAACTATTCACCTTGGCAGAACTAGACTGGCCTTAAGGCATTTGTTATTCTAGGGCAGTAATGGTTAAGAAAGTCGGCTTGGGGGACTTCCCTGGTGGTCCAGGGGTTAAGACTCCACACTCCCAATGCAGGGGGCCCAGGTTCGATCCCTGGTCAGGGAACTAGATCCTGGATGCCGCAACTAAAGATCCCTCATGCCACAAGGAAGATCCTGAGTATCACAACTAAGACCTGGCACAGCCAAATAAATAAATAAATATTTTTAAAAAGAAAGTGGGCTTGGGTGTTAGAGAGTCGAGGCTAGGTCTAACTCCCACAGTCATTAACTATAGGACTCTGAGCAAGAAACATAACTAGCCAGAACCTAACTTTATGTATCTGTAAAATGGGGGTAGTGCCTCTTGAGTAGCATGGGTCTGAAGATTAATTATATTACCATATATAAATTGATAGTGCATTGCCTGCCTGGCAAGAATGCAGGTTTGACAAAGGGCAACCATTTTTATCCTAAAGTGAAATATGTCCCCATCTTGGCAGATGCCAACTTGGCCAGACACCAGTTGATCAAAAAGATATGACAGGAACAAGGAAAAGTAGGAGGTGGTAAAATACACTAAAATTCTTCATCTTCCAAAGCAGAATAAAAGAAATCATCTAAAGTTAATAAATCAGTAGAGACCTAAGAATGTGTAAGAGTGAATTAGCCCAAATGGAAATTAAGAAAATGACCCCATTTACCATCACATTAAAAAGAATGAAATACCTAGGAATAAATCTAACTAAGTAGGTAAAAGACCAGTATTCAGAACATTATAAGACACTGATGAAAGAAATTGAGGATGACAGAAACAGATGGAAAGATACACTGTGTTCATGGATTGGAAGAATTTATATTGTTGAAATGACCACATAACCTAAGGCAATCTACCAGTTCAAGCCAATCTCTATCAAAATATCAATGGCATTTTTCACAGAGCTAGAACAAATTTAAAATTTGTATGGAACCGCAAAAGACCCTGAAGCAACAGTGAAAGCAACCTTGAGAAAGAAGAACAAAGCTAGAGATATGGTTCCTGACTTAAGACTATACTACAAAACTACAGTAATCAAAACAGCATGATACTGGCACAAAAATAGACAAATAAATCAATAAAACAGAATAGAGAGCCCAGAAATAAACCCATGCATTTATGGTCAATTAATCTATGACAAAGGTGGCAGGAATATATAATGGAGAAAAGACAGTCTCTTCGATAGTGGTGCTCAGAAAACTGGACAGTTACGTGTAAAAGAATGAAATTGGAACATTTTCTCATGCCATATACAAAAATAAACTCAAAATGGATTGAAGACCTAAATGTAAGACCAAAACCCTTAAAACTCCTAGAAGAAAACATAGGCAGAACACTCTTTGACTTAAATCATAGCAATATATTTTTGGATCTATCTCCTAAGGCAAAGGAAACAAAAGCAAAATTAAACAAATGGGACCTAATTAAAATTAAATCTTTTGCACAGCAAAGGAAACCATCAACAAAACAGAAAGAAAAAAAACCCTACTGAATGGAAGAAAATATTTGCAATTGATATGACTGACAAAGGGTTAATATCCAAAATACATAAACAGCTCATACAACTCAATTAAAAAAAAATGCAACCCCATTAAAAAATGGAGAGGACACCTGAATAGGCATTTCTTCTTTCTCTCCTGAGAAAGACTCTTATGCTTTGCTCTATGCCAGAATCTAAATGCCTATAACTTAAAGCTGGGGCATTTGCAGGACTTACCTCATTTGTTTCCCTCCTTCAGAGGTTACAGTCCTGTGAAGCCTGTTGTTCATTATCTAAAATATATGTTTTGAATATTTTGTCCATATTTATCGATATTTTATTTATGGCTGGGTGGAATATCAATTAGTTTATCACAGATTGCAGTCGAAGTCCTCTATCCTCAGAATTTTGATCTAATAAACTGAAGGTCCGTTTGGTGATAGTTGTACTGAAAGCTTAGAAATTGAGATAGTCTTATCAAGCTACAAGTCCACTTTGGGTTTGGTCCCATGCAGATATACAGTTACCAGCAACCCCTTGAGTCTTTAGCCAATAAACCAACCAAGTCTCTCACACCTTCTGAAATCCATCAACTTCTTCCTTTCACTATCCTTTCTTATTGGTTGTTTAGTGTAAGTTCAGCTACTTGCTTAATGCCATGTTCTTATTTGTGGAGACTGTTTTTTAATGTTATTAGTTATAATTATTTTTGTTAAGTAATATTTTATTGAAGTATAACAATCATACAGAAAAAATGCACAAATGATAAGTGTACAGCTCAAAGAATGATCACAGATTTAATGTGCCCATGAAATAATACCCAAATCAAGAAATATAACCAGTTTTCCAAAAGTCTCCCTGTGCCTCCTCCCCATCAGTACACCCCTTCCAAAGATAACTAATATCCAGACTTTTAAAACTATCCATTAGTTTTGCTTGTTTTTAAACTTCATATGATTGTAATTATACAGTATGCATTTGTTTCTGTGTGGCTTCTAACTCAATATCATGTTTGTGAAATTTACCCTTCTTAGTGTATTGTGTATAGTGTTAGTTTGTTCATTCTGTATGACATTATATTTTTTGAATATATCATGCATAATTATCAATATTGACTATTATAAGGGGCACTGCCACATTTAGAACTATAGTATCTCTTGCCCATTTAACATATTTCCTTTGCAAAACCCTGGAGAGATTACAGGACCCTAGTTTCAAAAAGTGTTATCATACTTTGTTTATACTGAACTTTAAAATTCATATTAATTCACAAATATCTATCAGTTGTGAACTATGTGCCAGTACCAGGCTAGACACCAGGGGACCTTTGAGGATTTCACCATCTAGTGAGAAGAAGTAGACATATAAGTAGATAAGCACAATATACTGTAGTAACATGTTAGAGAGAGCCATAATTATGACTTAGTTAAAATTACTTTAAATGATATATATATTTTAAACATTCAGTTTTCACAAAAGGCTTCAGCCTGTATTAGTGGACCAATCTTCTGGAATTCCCAGAGGTGTCTTTACATTTAATTTAGACAGATTTAGAAAGATTAAAGAGAGTCACTCTTTTCAAAGTGTCTCAGTGTTCAGTCAGTTGAGATGATCCTGTTATGCATCAAAGCCAATGTCATTCCCATAGGCTTTCCTTCCTCCGTGTTCTCCTTAAATGACCTCAGCCCTTTTCATTTCTCACTTATGTCCTCTCTCAACCACCTCATCTATCCCCTGGCTTTAATTACCACTTGTATCTGTCCATGACCCTTAAATCTTTAACCATACTCCAGTCCTCTCTCTGAGCCCATATTTAACTACCCTGGTATTTAACTACCTTTCAGGTACCTCTGCTGGCATATCAGTTCAACAGGTTCCTATCTTCATGGTTCTCCCCTACCTCTCTTTCCCATTCCAGTGGAGCCACAGTTATTCACTCAGTCTGGGAGCCATTTGAGACTCTTTCTCCTGCTTTACCCTCCACATCCAATCAATCAGTAATGCTTGTTAATTCTACCTTGTACTATATCTTGAATTTGTCCACTATCTTTATTCCCATGGCCACTATGCTGATTTAAGCTCTTGCCATCTCTTTCTGGATTGCATTGCCTCCTCCCAGATCATCCTGACTTCAGTCTTGTTCTTCATACTAATCCATCTTCCATGCAATGACTTAGAATGCAAATCTTATCATATTACTTCCTAGAGTAAAAATCGTCAGTGAGACTCTATTACCCATAGTAGAGCTTCCTAAAAGATGTGTGCTGCAATGAATTAAGATATGCCAAGTGTGGCTAACATTGGTCCAGGTGTGTGGCCAGCCAGCCACAAGCAGCCTCAGTCTTTTGCCCTGGTGTCCAAATGTGTATTCATTTTCCATGTATGTCACGAGTGGAATGGTAAGAAAGGACTGGCTACAACTTTAGGTTCAAACTACAGACACTTGCTAAGTTCTCCAGTCTCAACTCCAGCACTTACCACCTCACATCTTATTCTCTGATCAGTGCCATTTTCTGCCACATGCCAAGCTGTTTCATGCCTATATCATTGCACAGAGGGTAAGTTCGTTCATCAACTTGGGATGAACCTCTCCCTCTCTCTAGCTGGCAAATGTCTACACATCTTTTAAACTGTAATTCAAGCTTCTCCTTCTTGGGTAGCCTTCTCTGAGTTTCCAGGATGGAATTGGCCATTTCAGGATGGAATTGGCCATTTCAATTGGCCTTTGTGCTTCCACTATAACTCCTAATCTACCCTATTATGGGATCATCTCACTGACGAGCATCTTTTGGTTAATATGTTTGTCTCCCTTGCTAGTCTGAGGCTTTTCATCTTTGCTTCCCTAGTGCTTGGCATGAAGGAAGCCTAAGAAAAGATTAGGTGAACCAAATGCAATGTAATAATTTACATCAATCAGGATGGGCTAGGTTATGCTGCTACAACAAATGACTTAGCACAGTAAAAGTTTAGTTTCCAGTCATGCTGTAATCACTCAGATTGATGGATGTTCCATATGTAAGCTCCTATGTGTGTATGGTATATAAATATATATCACATATATATTTAAATTATAATATAATGCACATAACATAAAATTTAGCATTTTAACCAAAGTGCACAATTCAGTGGCATTAAATGTATTCACAATGTTGTGAAACCATCACTACTATCTAATTCCAGAAATTTTCATCACCCCAAATGGAAATCCCACACCCTTTTAGCAGTCACTCTCCATTCCCTACCCCCCCAACTCCCACTGCAGCACCTTGCAATCACAATCTGCTTTCTTCATTTGTTATTTTCTGTGTATTTCATATAATTGGAATCATATAATATGTGGCCTTTTGTGTCTGGTGTCTTTCATTTAGCATGTTTTCAGTTTTCATTTATGTTGTAGCATGTATCAGTGCTTCATTCCTATTTATGGCTGAATAACATCCCATTATTGTATATACCACATTTTGTTTATCCTTCATCAATTGTGGACACTTGGGTTGTTTCTACCTTTGGCAATTGTAAGTATAGCTGCTATGAGCATTCATGTAAAAGTTTTGTTTAAACACCTGTTATCAATTCTTTGGGGTCTATACCTAGGAGCAGAATTGCCGGGTCATGTGGTAATTCTATGTTCAGTTTATTGGGAAACTGTTTTCCACAGCATTTACACTATTTTACATCTTTTTCCCAACAATATTTGAGGGTTTCAATTTTTCTACATTTTCATAAACCTTTGTTATTTTCCATTATTGTTGTTATTATTATCGCTGCCTTACATTGTCTTAACACATTCGCGTCACTCTGCTCATATTTTATTGGCCAAAGCAAGTCACACGATCATACCTAGTTTCAAGATGGGGTGGGAGGCGCCGTCCTACCATGTGCCAGACACAGGAACACTGGGTGTTTGTGAATATCTCTAATGATGTCACAGAGTTAATATCAAGGGACATGAGAGATTAGCTCAAAACAGACCCATCATTTCTCTGCAATATCATGTGCACAAATCAGGCCAGTAACTCTTACTTAAATATTATAAAGTGTCCAGAAAGAAGATGAACAGAGAATTGCTGAGAGTGGTATAGATGTGAGTTAAAAGAAGAGGAGGGGAGAATAAAGGCCAGAAGGAAAGAAGAACAGAAACAAAAAATTTCTAAAGAAGAATTCCTAATTCTGTTAATTGTTTTTTTGTTTGTTTGTTTTGGCGGTACGCGGGCCTCTTACTGTCGTGGCCTCTCCCGTTGCGGAGCACAGGCTCTGGACGCGTAGGCTCAGCGGCCATGGCTCACGGGCCTAGCCGCTCCGTGGCATGTGGGATCTTCCCAGACCGGAGCACGAACCCGCGTCCCCTGCATCGGCAGGCGGACTCTCAACCACTGCGCCACCAGGGAAGCCCTAATTCTGTTAATTAATTATAAATACATTTTGTTTCTTTGGAGAAAAAATAAACCTCTTCTTTTTAGTACAATATAGTGTAGCGAAATACCACCCAAACTCTGGTAATTTAACTTTCGTACCGGAGTTGATTCAACTCTCAGCGGCTTTACAAGTAACTGCTGTAGTACATTTTGTTAAATAAAATAACGAAACAATCATTTTCTGATGAAGCTACAAAATCAGCCTGAAAAATGTAGAAATAAAAATCCGCATGGAAGGATTTTCCTGAAAAGGAGCACTTCATGTCAGCCAGCTTCTCCTGTCACCCAGCAACCGCTCCTTTGGAGTTCCCTCTAATGGGGTAATTTCAGCCGGCAGCTGGTGCAAACTTGAAATGATCCAGTTTGTTTTCCTGCTCCCTGATCTGTAGAGGTCATTGCTGATTGTAATGTGGTTGCTACTCAGTATTATCTAGAGTGTGATAACATGGCAGCGTTGCCTCGAAATGCTCTTTTTTTTATCTTCACATTGACTCTACATATACAGTTGGGTCACACTAGATGCACATTTCAAAGCCTAAGGATATTTACATTTTAAAAATAAGAACGACATTGTACTTTGTCTAGTTTGTAGCTGTTCAATCAATAAATAAACATTCATTATTCAAACTGCCTGGGTTTGAATCTCATCTCCACCACTAACTGGGTGTCCTTAGGCATACTTATTAACCTCTCTAGGATGTACTTGAATCATCTCTAAAATGGGGCCAATGGTAATAATTACCACATAGATGTGTGAGGATTAAATGAGCTCAAACATGCAAAGTGCTTAGAAAGATGTCTGGTACACAGAAGCCCTGTGGAAGCAAAGGCTTTGATTGTTTTGGGATCGTGTTCCATCTTGACAAATCACTTTTCTTCTTCCACCCCTCCCTGACTGGGTTAGGCACCCCTGCCGTGTGTCTCTCTGGCATGCGGTTCTTCCTGATGGTTAAACGGCAATAAAACGGAATTATAATTTAATTTTGTGTTTAATTACCTGTGTCCCCCAATAGCCGGAAGCTCTAGGTAGGTAGATGCCGGGTCCATATCATGCACCACTGCATCCCCATGCGTTGGATGACTTACCTGTTGTGCTTTGAGCAAGGTAGTGTGAGGATACAAACGTTGCCAGCCTAAGCTACTGGGGAACAAGGAGAGGGCAACAGCTGGCTGAGATTTGCCAGGACTTTGCAGGGACTCAGAAGAAAACTGCCAAGTCACAGGCATGCATTTTGAGCAGGGAATAATCTTAATTTGAGGCCTTGTAACATTGCTGCTTGGGCGCTAAGCAGCTACCGACTGGCCCACTGGAAAACAAAGGCACACAATTCATTATCTTGTCTTTGAACCCTTTCTTGCAAGTAATGGGATTCACTTGAATTAGCTTCAGAAAGCGCTGGTGGGGGAGGAGGGAATATATGTAAGGATATACTTGGTGTGTCTCAGAACCCAAGGGCAGGAATGCAGCTGAGGCCCCTGCAGGACTCCCATCAGGATCTAAGGCACCCTCTGGTCCCTCTCTCTTTCTGGAGCTAGATGGTTCCTCGACACTGGATCTCCCTGCCCACCTGCTTCTTCTCTTTCTTCACGTCTCTGTTCAGCTCCTGTGGTTATGTGCCCCTCAGTTCCAGGTGCACCCTGAGAATAACTAGCAGCTCCTTAGCTGCCAAACTTAATTTTCAAGGGAGAATGTGATTGGTTCAAATTGAGCCAGATGTCTCCCTGTATCTGATTTATAAGTTGCCCAGGATCATCTATCACAAATAAAGTCGCCAGGAGTCTACTTTCATGGTTGAGCAGTTCACTGTGAATGGGTTCACTGAGAAATGGGCAGATACTCCAGTAGGCTTCTGTTAAAACAATGTCATTCAAAGTAGTCTGCAATGTTCTACAAGGTGGGGTAAGGGAAATAACATTATAGAGTACAGAGGACATCTTAGCTAACCAGAAACCACTGGCTTTCGGTAGCTTTTGAAAATTGTCCCTTTAATGGTATTAAAAATATATAAACAAAACTTCTTTTGGATGGGACTTCGTTCGAAATGAACTACACAGTTCTCTGAAAACAAGAGGACACATACCCTTTGCCTGGAACTTTCTTCCCTCCTTATACATTGAACTAATCCCTAATCCCTACCCATCTTTCAGATCTCCCTTTTACATATTCCCCAGGTGGAGAACATGTTCTGGTTTTTTTCCCCGCAGGGAATTTATTTGGCCAGACCGGGGAGGGGGAGAGCCCTACATCTACAAGAAGGTGTTGGGCCTCTTGGTGGTGCGTGTGGCTTGTGCTGTGCAGGACCCACGGGGGTAGCAGGAACTTGATCTTGGTGTTGTGAAACTGCGTGACTGCTGGTCAGTGGCACTTTGCTGGCTGTGATCTCTTCCACCTTCGTGGTCTGAATCAATTGGGCCATGCCAGGGGTCCATGTCACGGTAGCACTGGGTGACAGCACCTGCAGAGTTCAGGTCTGAGTACTGGCAATACACCTGCAAACTATTTCACCAAAATCCTGGAGAATATGTTTGATGCAAAAACTCAGGTATGCAAGATATGAGCACATAGCTTTCCACGAATGAACTTGATTTCTATTATGAGCCCTTGTTCTGATTTGAGTGGTAGCCAGTTTATCTTAGTCAATCAGGGATTCCCCACTTTCCCAGTGTTGTATTAAAGTTCTGGTATTGAGTGTCAAAGTACAGCAGAGGATGGTGGGGTGAAGGAAGTCGAATGCCTAGTTTCTGTTTGCTGGCATCTGCTAGGAAGTCCTCATTCTCACGTGGTCTTCAGTTGTTAATCCACATGGGTCCCAATCACCATCCCCCCCTTGGATCTGGGGCTCTCTTAGCTCAGGGTGCCTTCTTAGGAGCACACAGCTCCTGATTTTCAACATGATGCCAGGCCCACATGAACCCCGTGGCATGGCTGCTGCCCTTTCCTATGCCTGGGTTGTATTCAGAGGAATAATTTACTGTCCCTATACATAGCTGGGCATA
The DNA here is from genome assembly GCF_003031525.2 of Neophocaena asiaeorientalis asiaeorientalis. Taxonomy (NCBI): domain Eukaryota; kingdom Metazoa; phylum Chordata; class Mammalia; order Artiodactyla; family Phocoenidae; genus Neophocaena; species Neophocaena asiaeorientalis. The sequence continues at coordinate 552,072 of NW_020172664.1, forward strand.
GACGACCTCAGGTAACATTTCTTGGGTCCACTTGCCCATACCACCACATCCATTTTTAGTCTGAGGGCTTGCCTCCAGTACCCCCTGAGCTCAGAACCCCAATCTTATTTAGAGTTTCTGCTGGTTTGCCCCATCAGGGCTCTACTGAAGAGAGGCAGCTTAGGTCCCCTCCACATTTAGAACTTCAAAACCTCTCTGGGATCTCGATCCTTCCCCTCCTCCACGCCCAAACAGCCCATGGGAGAAGCAGGGTAAGTGTTCCTCTCATAGAACCAAGTAGAACCAACCTACTCCCTAGCCAAGGCCAGAGAAACTTTCTCTAATCTGGGGATGGCAGGTAGAGGAGGGGGTGGGATGGAAGAAAGGGGGGAACAGAAATAAACAAGAAACAAATGCAGGAATGGACAAAACAAAGTTTTAAATGGCTTTCTATGCCTTTATTTATGGCAAGATTATAGAAAGGTCCACTTAATAAATCCTTTACCCACTTAGAAAACTGAGTAAAGTGGTCACTGGGAGTCAACAAGAGTTTACTAGTTAAGTTAACCTTATTCTTTTTTGTTGATTTACAAAGCTGCAAGATCAAGGCAGTGCTGGAGGCAGCGTTTGCAGATTTCAGCAAGGCAGGTGGAAAAGCAGTGGTCACTGGGAGCCGGTAGGAAACCTTAGCATTAATAGGTACGTTTATGTACATTTCATTTAATCCTAAAAATAGCTCAATGAGTGGAAGAAAAATATATACCAAATGTCAATTATCTAGTGCTGTGTGATATACAGCTCCATAACTTTGTAGCTTTAAAACAACAACCATTTTATTTATTTGCAGTATGGACAGGGCTTAGTGGGGAATGCTTATCAGCTGGGTCTGGAACATCCACTTCCAAGATGGCTCACTCACATGGTTGGCAAGTCTGTGCTGGCCGTCGGCTGGAATGATGGTTAATTTTATGTGTCAACATGACTGGGCTCAGGAATGCTCAGATAGCTGGTAAAATATTATTTCTGGCTGTGTCTGTGAGGGTGTTCCTGGAAAAGATTAGCATTTTAATTGGTAGACTGAGTAAAGATCAGCCCTCACCAATGTGGGTGGGCATGACACAATCCACTGAAGGCCTGAACAGAACAAAAAGGCAGAGGAGAGGTAAGTTTGCTGTCTGTGTTTGATCTGGTACATCCATCTCCTGCCCTTGGATATTGGCACTTCTGGTTCTTGGGGCTCCAAACTCAGACTGGAATTTATAATATTGGCTCCCTTAGTTCTCAAGCCTTTGGGCGTGAACGGGCACAAAAGCATCAGCTTTCCTGGGCCTCCAGCTTACAGATGGCAGATCATGGGACTTCTGAGCCTCCATAGTCATGTGAGCCAATCCCTTATAATAAATCTCTCTGTATTTGTATAACCTGTTGGTTCTGTTTCTCTGGAGGACCCTGGCCAATGCAGCTAGGTTCCTCAGTTCTCTTCCTTATGGTTCTTCCACGCGGTTAGCTTCATAGCACGGTAGTCTCCGGGTAGTTGGACTTGTTATACAGTGGCCGGTTTCCAAGAGTGCAATAGCTGGAATCTTAAGGCTTAGGCCCAGAACTTGCACAATGTCATTTTTACCATAATTTATTGGTTAAAGTAAGGCAGAGGGTCAGCACAGATTCAAGGAGAGAGAACACACAAGGTATGAATACTGGGAGGCACAGTTCATTTCAGGTTACTAAAGTACCACAATGGGCTTGGGATTTAATGGCTCACATTAATGTCAGGTCCGAGAAGTATAGCTGACTCGGGAATGCCAGTAACAAGGCACTCAAATGAGGTCAACGGGAATATGCTTCTCTTTGCTTCTCACCCATGTTCCCTCTGTGTCAACACCCATCTCAGGCAGACTCCGTGCTACTGGTGGCAAGATGGCCACAGTATTTCTGACTTTCAAGGATCCATGGAGAATGGTGTGTCCATCCATCCAGGCACCTATCCTGTGACTGGGCAGATGGAATATGCTGATTGGCTAGTCTGGGTCATGTGCTTATCTATGGCATACGCTGTTGATTAACTGCTTACCCAGCAGTATTTCCCAGCTCTCTTCTCCACTGACTGAGAGTCTGAAAAAGCCAAATACTCAATTTCTCAGCTTCCTTTCCAGCTAGGGATGTCCATGTGATTGACTCTGGCCAATGAAGTGAAAGGGGAGGTGATCTTTCAGATTTCCAGGGAAGATTTTTATTGAGAGTCTAGCTATTCCATGATATTGCTGCCTTGGCATCTATTTTGTTTGGCTAAGCAGCCTGTGGGAGATGTAAACTAACACTACCCCCTTCATGCAAGCTCCTACCCTAGATGATAGCCTGCAGAGTCACAAGTAAATGTCAGTTCCTGATATGACTTCCCCAGTAGCCTTTGTGATAAGTAGTCTCTCCCACTTTCCAGGGCCTTGCGCTTGTGCCCCCGCCTTCCGCCTTAGATAAGACCCCTGTGGAACTTGTGAAAGCCTTGCTCTTTTGAATGGACCATTTCAGCCTTAGCCTGAGAACCCCAAGGCACTCCATCCACAGACCCTGATAAATGCATGTGCCCTGGGGTCCTACCTCTCTCTGTCTCTGCTTGCACCCTGCCTTGACTTCCCTGTGTGGCCAGTCAAAGAGTGCAGTGTTCTTCCTCCGGTACCTGTGAGTAATAAACCTCTACTTCAGTTCCTCTTGTGGTCTTTTGTTGAACACCGGCTTACCATCCACCTTCCTGGAGGTCTACTTAATAAATATTAATTTAACAAAGTCATAACAATTTTCTTCCCCGATTAAATAAGAAACTAGTCTTCCTATGTGTATAAACCACACCCCACCCAGCAACTTCCTACTTTGACATTAATGTGTGATAATGAAAAGGCTGGAGTGTGACAATGAGGAGAAGGCCAAGAGAATCTCAGAGATGCAGGCCTCGAGCCCGGCATTATTCAACTCATCCAGAAACCTTCTATACCTATACTGTAAACATCTCTATAGTTTAAAGTCACTTGTAATTGAGTTTTCCTTTGCATCATAATTAGACACCATTGCTAGGGCTGGGGAGGGGCTTTCAAGCTTGTTAAACCACATGGACTGAGAGTGTAGGAAGGGTAGTTTCCCCAGAAGAAACTCTAGTACTGTTACCAGAAGAAGGAGGGGTAAGTGCGTGCTTGGCAGTGAAAAATGTCCATTTTAGCTCATAAATCCTGGATCTAGGAACAGGTCTCAGGTTAGTCTGTCCTCAGAGGCCCATGAAATCAGCTTGCTTTATGTCTGCATGTATGTATTTAAGGTATAATTGATTTACACTATTATACACATTTCAGGTGTACAGCATACTGAGTCACAATTTTTAAAGATTATACTCCACTTATAGTTATTAAAAAATATTGGCCATATTCCCTATGCTGTACAATATATCCTATTTATTTTATACACAGCAGTTTGTAACTCTTAATCCCTTACCCCTATCTTGCCCTGCCCCCATCCCTCTCCTGGAACCAGCATTAATATACTCATTTTGCACATGGAAGAAACTGAAGCTGAAGGAGACTGGGAGATTTTCTCCTTGTCACGGAAGTACCTAGTGGCAAATCTGGGATCAGTACCTGGTTCCTTGATTTTGATGTTATTACTCCGCTCCTTCCATGAAATGGCACAAAGCAGTAGGAATAATTTATCACCTTGAATGAAGATTAAACGCCCAGAAGATTTTGACAGGATAGAACAATGTGCTAAATCAGCAGAAGGTGAGAGAAAAAGACAGAAATATTATTTGACCATAAAATCAACATGTGTCAGCTGGGCAATATGACAGTCAAAATAGTCAGTGTGAGGAATTGTCCATGAAAAAATAATCAGTCAATCTAAGAAAGAAATGGAGAATTTTATTCAACCTGAATTTGAGGATTATGACCCGGGAAGAGTGTCTCAGAATGCTCTGAGAACTGTTCTGTCCATTAGAAGTCAAGGCAGAGTTGTATAAGTTTTTTGCGGCAGAGGGCTGTACATCAAATGACGTACTATTGACAGTTTACGTAATCCACATTTAAGTGTCATCATGATGGGTCATGTGACCCCTTACAAGATCAAGAAGGAATGTTATCTTTTTTTTTTTTTTTTTTTTTGTGGTATGCGGGCCTCTCACTGTTGTGGCCTCTCCCGTTGCAGAGCACAGGCTCCGGACGCGCAGGCTCAGCGGCCATGGCTCACAGGCCCAGCCGCTCCGTGGTATGTGGGATCTTCCCGGACTGGGGCACGAACCCGTGTCCCCTGCATCGGCAGGCGGACTCTCAACCACTGCGCCACCAGGGAATCCCCTGGAATGTTATCTTTTAAGGAGTTGTCTCATTGATGCTAGGAGAATGGTGCTCTTTATGGTTAAGCACTATGGTTAAGAAGTTCCACCATAGGCTTTTTTAAAAGGGCTTTTGGGGTTTCCTCATGACATGGAAGCTGGATTTTCCCAGAGCGAGTGACCCAAGAGCAAGCAGGGGGACTTCCCTGGTGGCGCAGTGGTTAAGAATCTGCCTGCCAATGCAGGAGACACGGGTTCAAGCCCTACATATATATATAGAGAGAGAGAGAAGCCACCACAATGAGAAACCCGCGCACCGCAAGGAAGAGTAGCGCCCCCTCACCACAACTAAAGAAAGCCTGCGCACAGCAACAAAGACCCAACGCAGCCATAAATAAATAAATAAATAATTAATTTTTTTAAAAAAAAGGCAAGCAGGAAACTTCAGTGCCTTTTATGAGTTCGTTTCTGGAGCAGCATCCCGCTACTTCTTTTCTTTTCACTAGAAGCAAGTCACAAGTGCAGCTCATACTCAAGGCGAGGGTTTCACCTTTTGAAGACAGTGGCAAAGAATTTGTGGACATATTTAATCCACCCTCCATTACCATTGGCAAGACCATACATGAAGCAGCTTATGAGATTCTGGGCACTGAAATTTAAGAGAAGCATATAACCCTGCAGTTTTTCTTGATAACACCTATCATTGTTGTCATCTTTTTGTGTGACTGCGTACACAATATTTTTCTCTCCTCCTAGATTGTAAGTTTCCTTAGGACAAGAATGTAACCTATTTTTCTCATCACCTATTCTCAAGGTCTAGTTTACTGCTTGACACAAAGCAAGTGCACAATAAACATTTATTGAATGTTGAAAGAGTTCACTGGACAAAGGTCCAAGGGCACTCTTCATGCCACATGAGGAATAGCTGGAGTAAACTGAGACTTCGCCTGAGAAGGAAAGGCTTACTGGGGAACATGAGCGCTCTCTTCGATCCTGCAAAGTAGAAGAGATTCATTATGGATACCACCAAGGGAGAGAGTTGCAATTAACTGGTGGAAGCTCCAAGGTAACAGATTTTTATCTGACTATAAGGAACAACTTTGTAACAACCAGAAATATTTTACAATGGCTAGAGGGCTTAAGGAGGGACTAAGCTGAGTGCCTGCTGAAAGATCACTTGTTGGGCATATTACAAAAACAATGAATATATTAGATAGGGTGTGGGATCAGATGACTTTTATGGAACTCTGAGATTATGTGATCTGTGATCTCAGGTTTATGCTAGTTTACCTAATTTTAAATGTCAAAACAAGCAAACAATACACTCTCTGCCTGTCCCCTGTGGTAAACATCAGTTGGTTTATTTATCTAGCATGTACTCCCATTTCTTTTTGAAAATGTATCCTCCCTTTGTTTTGAGGGACTGCTCTACCCGCCAACCTTGTGATTTTAATGGGCACTGCTAAGCAGAGTACTCTGCCTCTTGCCTCCAACTAAAGTAGGGATGTGACCCCACAGATCCATCAGAGTGTTACAGGGACTTTTCTATTGGAACTGTCATCTCTGGTGTGAGAGTGGGGAGGATGTGAGCCTGGGAAATGATGGCAGATGTATTGCAGCTTCATGAATGACATGAACCCAGAAGGGAGAAACAGAGATGCAGACGGAGAATGAGATGAACTTCTAGTTCCTGCTGCCAAATGTTTTTGAGTCTCCCTGTCACACCTGCTTTTTCGGCAGTTTGCTTTCCTGAACCAATAAAGTCTCTATTTTTGTCCAGAGACGTTCATATTGTATTTCTGTCACTTGCAATCAAAATCCTGAGCAGCTGCTTCTTCTCTCCTGACTTCTCTATTTCTGTTAATGATACTGTTCATTATCAAGCTGTGAAACCCCCAAGACTTCTTTTCCTTGCCTCTGAGAGTCTTGCCAGTACCACATGCTGTGAGTTCATCCTTCACCAAGTCATGAAGTTGAATGCCTGAAAACACTGCTTTGGACAGTAATTTGCTCCAAAACCTCCAAGGATATATATACCTTATTCAAATTCTGCTCAGACCATGGAGTGATAAAATGAAAGTTTTTACAAGATGTCATCAAATTCCTTGCTAATTTTTTCTAACATGTAGTTTCCTCTCCCTTGAATGTCCTACCTACTTCTCGCATGAATCTCACCCCACCTTCCAAGTTGAGGTTGAATCCCACCTTCTTTGTGAGGCTTTCCTGAGCACCCCAGGTCAAAATAATCTCTCCTCCTTCTGGACTTTTGGAATATTTTGTCTCCTCCAGTCATTTGTCAACTTAATTATATACAAATCTCCTATTATTGCCTTTTGTCTTTATTTCCTATTTTTCCAATTACACTAAGATCTCTGAATATGAGAGTGGTGCCTTATGCATCCTTGCATCCCTACAATTGTTGGTGTAGAACTAACTTGTACAAAATAAGTTCATTCATTTATCAAATATTTATTTGGGTATCTGTGATGTGTCAGGCACTATTCTCAGCTCTGGAGATATAACTGCAAATAAAACAGTTGGAAAAATAATACCTCTATCATCAAAAAGAATACAAATAACAAATGTTGCTGAGGATGTGGAGGAAAGGGAACCCTCGTGCACTGTTGGTGGGAATATAAATTGGTGCAGCCACTGTGGAGAACTGTACGGAAGTTTCCCAAAAAACTAAAAATAGAACTACCATATAACCCAGCAATTCCACTCCTGGGTATATATTCAAAGAAAAGGAAAACACTAATTTGAAAAGATACATGCACCCCAATGTTCATAGCAGCATTATTTACACCCGCCAAAATATGGAAGCAACCTAAGTGTCCATCAACAGATGAATGGATAAAGAAGATGTGATAGGACTTCCCTGGTGGTGCAGTGGTTAAGAATCCATCTGCCAATGCAGGGGACACAGGTTTGATCCCTGGTCCAGGAAGATCCCACATGCCACAGTGCATCTAAGCCCACGTGCCATAACTACTGATCCTGCATGCCACAACCACTGAAGCCAACATGCCTAGAGCCCGTGCACTGCAATGAGAAGCCAGCACATCAAAACCAAGAGTAGCCCCCCCCCTTGCTGCAACTAGAGAAAGCCCACACAGTAACAAAGACCCAACACAGCCAAAAATAAATAAATTTATAAAAAAAAAGATGTGATATATATAAACAATGGAATACTACTCAGCCATAAAAAAGAATGAAATCTTGCCATTTGCAGCAGCACAGATGGACTCTGTCTGACTTAAATGAAATAAGTCAGACAGAGAAGGACAAATACTGTATGATATCACTTATATGTGGAATCTAAAAAAATGCAACAAACTAGTAAATATAACAAAAAAGAAGCATATTCACAGGTAGAGACAAAAAAACTAGTGGTTACTAGTGAGGAGAGGGAAGGGGGGAGGAGCAAGATAAGGATAAGGAATTAAGAGGTACAAACTACTATGTATAAACTAAATAAACTACAAGGATATATTGTACAACGCAGGGAATATAGCCAATATTTTATAATAAATATAAAGGGAATAAAACTTTTAAAAATTGTGAATCACTATGTCGTACACCTGAAATTTATATAGTGCACATCAGCTATACTTCAGTTAAAAAAAAAATTCTACCCTTGGCGAGCTTGTATTTTAATAGAACACTAACAGAAAATAAGTTATCAAGGACAATTATATTAAAAAAATACAACTATGTTTATTAAGCCATAATGGAAAATTATATATATGACATGGAGTATGCTAAACAGTGCTAAGTGTTGTTGACAAACAGAACAGGGATTGAATTGTGTGGTGGAGGATGTTACAAGTGCCCCCAAAATGTGTAGTCATTGATTTTTCCCCTCAGATATTTATTTAAATTATTTTCACCAACTTTGCAAGTCTGTTTGATGTGGTCATACTTCCCTTACCATAACACCTGTGGAATCTGGACGCTGTTCCTTTTCAAATATTTCCTCCATTCATTTTTCAATTATTTTTTAGAGCTGTAATTAATCATTTCTTTAACATTTTGTAAATGTATTCTTAAAGTTGGCCCTAAGATCTCTAAGACCAGGGGTTGCAAACCTGAATGCTCCCAGGGCCAGGCTGAGCAAGGGGAACAAAGAGTGGGAGCCTTATTTTGTTGCCAGGCAAGATTTCAGGCCCAGTGTCACCAGATGTTTCAAGTGAAACCAGAAATCAGATCCTGAAATCTGCCAACTAATCACATTAAAAAAATATATTGTGCAGGCCAAACAGGACAGCTCTCTCTGAGTCTGGCCTACTGGCTTCCTATTTGTAACTTTTGACATGGGGAATATTGCCTACGCTCACCACTTCTGCATTGATCACTCCTGCTTTGGGGGGACACTTGCCTTAATCAAAGGCTAGATTTCATAATATTATTGTGCATGACTCCGGCAGTAACTGTCAGTAACTCATGTGGGGACATACTGGCTGTAATAACTTAAGAGCCAGTGTTTTCTATTAACACATTTCATATTCCTCAGTCCAAGTTTCCTTCTCATGGGATTAAAGAGTCAGAAGGGAGCTTGCAGAAGCAGGGCTGAGGATTGGGGTTGGGGGTGGAGGTGTCCTCTCTTTCAGCCCCTCACCCTTCTTTCCTAGCAGATGCTCCTTCAGGCTCATCCTGAGATTTGCCACAGGTAGGCAGCTCACTGTCCACCAACAATGGGTGGACGTAACACATCAACACAGGCCACTTGCAATTCACATGCAGTGATCCTGACCTTGTTCTTCTCAACAGCACAAAAGGAGTCTACTCAGTCAAAATCATAAGGACAAAAAAGTAGGCTGTGGTTGCCAGGGGCTGGAGGGAGTGAGGAATGAGGAGTTACCATTTAATGAGTGCACAGTTTTGGTTTGGGAAGATACAGTTCTGCAGATGGATAGTGCTGATAATTGCACAGCAATGTGAATGTCCTTATTGCCACAGAACTGTACACTTAAAAATGGTTAAAATGATCAATTTTATGTTATGTACATTTTACCACGATAAAAACAAATGGCTTTTACGAACGAGCAAAAATGGACTCCTATCCATGTGTCGGTATTTCAGAGTTCATAACATTTATTTTATTTAAGACCCAGCCTATTACGCTGCTAATACTGCTAAAATAAAATTATGTCTACTCTCTTTTTCACATGCCATGATGATCTGCAAATGATTGACAAACAATGCGATACTAGACCTGGGAAAGTAGTTTGGAGTGGTGCCGTGCTCCAGACGCAAGCCAGGAAAACAGGGAAAGGAGAAGCATGGACTGAGGAAGGAGAAAAGAGGAAAGAAGTAAAATAGCTAAGAATGGGAGATGGTAGGAGAATTTAGCCCAGACAGAGGAAGAAAGAGGCGTATAAGAGTTATACTGGGGCACACTTCTTAGATGTAAAGGATGCAAGATAAAGGGAGAGGATAGAGAAGCTGGACTTATTAGGAAGACAGGACAAGGGCTGGGACTCAGATTAAGCAGGGCAACATTGGAGAGATAGAACCATGAGAACTGCAACCATGGCAGGCTAGACTAGTGAAGGAAGCCTATAACTCTAATTCTCTCCTGCGTGCCTCATGGAGCCAAGACGTCCTCATTCTACAGCAAAGTTGCTGGGCATATGTTGGTGGAACATGCCATTATGGGCACCTGGGGTGCCAGAAAGATGTATGGGGACAAGGCTCTAGGTTGAAATCTCAACAGAATAAGACCCCTTAAGAGAGTATACATAAAAGGATATTATAGGAGACTATGTAAATGTAAGGTGTTTGTCAGGGTTCTGGCAGGAAACAGATGGAATGTAATAATTTGTCATGTCAGGGTTAAGAGAATCAACAAGGGACTATTGGTAATAGAATGCCTTTACTACCCTTAAGCCTGAAGGAGCAAGGGAAGGAATGGTGTTAGTGGTTACCAGTAGGAGAGAGGCTGAAAGCATTTCCAACTCATACACTAAGCCTCAGTTTCCTAATTTTAAAAATAACTATTTATTTCAGACTTCACTGGAAAGAAAAAACAAAGTAACAATAATTAACATTTGTATAGCACTTGGGACATACCAGACATTGTTTTGAGCACTTTACATATATAAACTCTTTAAAACCTCACAAGATCTCTATGCTGTAGGCTCTATTGTTATCTACATTTTAGAGACAAGGAAAGAGAAATTAGGTTATTTGACTAAAGTCACAGAACTTGTAAATAGCAGAGCCAGTATTGGAATCCTGGTTGTCTAACTCCAGGGTCTGTCTACTTATAAAGCGCTTAGCATTGTAGCACAGGGTAGGCATCCGAAACGTCTCAGCAATAATGTTGATGATTAGGTGCCACAGGAATGCCCAGAAAAGGATGCAAGGGCACATCTGTTTGGTGGCTTGGAGGGTGGTTCTTTTCCAAAGTCTAGTTTAAAAATGGAGGGACTTCCCTGGTAGTCCTGTGGGTAAGATTCCACGCTCCCAATGCAGGGGGCCCAGGTTCAATCCCTTGTCGGGGAACTAGATCCCACATGCATGCTGCAACTAAGAGTCCTCATGCTGCAACGAAGACCCGGAGCGGCCTAAATAAATAAATATTAAAAAAAAAAAATGTGCACCTGGAATCCCAAATGAAAAACTGAAGGAGAGGCAGAAGTTCTGGGGTCAATCTGATGACATTTCAAAAGCCACCCCAAGATTCTATTCCTTAGGTCTGTTCTCATTCTTGGGTTTCTGTTTCCCAGTGGCTATACTTCCATCTCTCTGAAGCCAGGGTTTTTTCCCCCTTCTGTAGGGGAGCAGGACCCTTTGGGGCCTTCCCAGACAAACCCCTGCTCCCGTGTCCTGTGCTTTAGCTCCTCTCTGAAGTACCTAGGTAACAGTATCTGATGCACATTTCCTGAGTTGTTTTACAGATGCTAAAACCACCACTAAACGATGACCATGAGCACGCAGCCCCCAGACGTACTGGAGCCTGAGGATTGATAATGTGACACTGCCCTGTTACCTCACCACTCATCATCAACCAATCAGAGAATTGTCCGTGAGCTGATCACAAATCCTGTGGCTGCCCTCCCTCACCTGGCTTTTAAAAATGTTTTCCTGAAACCAATCAGGGAGTTCGAGTGTTTTGAGGACTAGCTGCCCTGGACTCCTTGCTTGGTGCATGGCGCTTTCCTTCACCACAACCCGGTGTCAGTAGATTGGCTTTACTGTGTGCAGGAGAGCAGACCCAAGTCTGGCTTGGTAACACTTCCTCCACCAAGCTTCCCCCTTCTAGAACAGAGAACATTTCCTTTTTTTTTTTTTTTGATTTGTCAAAACATTTCAAGCATTTAATATCAAATTTGGCCAGTAGGTGTCAGCATCTATCACAAAATGGGTGATTGCTTACGCCATCTTTTCATTTAAACTCAAAGATTAATTTTTTTTTTTTAAGTTTTATTTATTTTTGGCTGCGTTGGGTCTTCATTGCTGCACGCGGGCTTTTCTCTAGTTTCGGCGAGCGGGGCTACCCTTTGTTGCGGTGTGCGGGCTTCTCGTTGTGGTGCCTTCTCTTGTTGTGGAGCACAGGCTCTAGGTGCGTGGGCTCCAGTAGTTGTGACTTGCAGGCTCTAGAGCACAAGCTCAGTAGTTGTTCTGCGCCATGTGGGATCTTCCCAGACCAACACTCGAACCCGTGTCCCCTGCATTGGCAGGCAGATTCTTAACCACTGCACCACCAGGGAAGTCCCAAAGATTAAATTATGTAAAACCGATTTCCTACTTTATTAATGTTTAGAAGGCTGTAATTCCATTTCCAGACTTCCATTTTGCTGGATATATGTACAGAAATTACTTTTTTTTTTTTGCGGTACATGGGCCTCTCAGTGCTGCGGCCTCTCCCGCCGCGGAGCACAGGCTCCGGACGCACAGGCTCAGCGGCCATGGCTCACGGGTCCAGCCGCTCCGCGGCACGTGGGATCCTCCCGGACCGGGGCACGAACCCGTGTCCCCTGCATCGGCAGGCGGACTCTCAACCACTGCGCCACCAGGGAAGCCCCAGAACTTACATTTTAAACGTTAAAAAATGTAAGGAAAAGTTTGAAGATAAAAGCTGCCTGCTTGATGAAAAGATTAAGAAAATAATTTTCATGTAAGATCATCAATTCATTGGTCCATCTGTCATTTATTGACTACTGTAATCTGTAATAAAGAAGAAGCAAGGGCTTCCCTGGTGGCGCAGTGGTTGAGAATCTGCCTGCCAATGCAGGGGAGACGGGTTCGAGCCCTCGTCTGGGAAGGTCCCACTTGCCGCGGAGCAACTAGGCCCGTGAGCCACACTACTGAGCCTGCGCGTCTGGAGCTTGTGCTCCCCAACAAGAGAGGCCGCGACAGTGAGAAGCCCACGCACCGCGATGAAGAGTGGCCCCTGCTCACCGCAACTAGAGAAAACCCTCGCATAGAAACGAAGACCCAACACAGCCAAAAATAAACAAACAAATAAATAAATTTTTAAAAATACAATTTAAAAAAGAAACAAGACTCTTGTAGCATAGCATCCTGCAAGCTATAGGATACTGAAGTTTCAAATGATGTATTTTGGCTACTGGTGCCCCTTTTGGTAGATGTTTGCCTTAGTTCTGGTGTTTGCTCCTGCCCCAATCTATAAGTATTTTGCACAACATACCAAGTGTGCCCTATTTAAGAAAATGGAGCATACGAAAATCTGGATCATTGAACTAAAACATCCATTGAGCACCTATTTTCTGTTCCTTAATGACACCTTGGGCAGATCCCAAAGCTTCCTAGTCACACTCAGGTATTAAAAAGCCAAGCTGGGTCCAGCCCAATGAGAAGCTTCAGTTTCATATCCAACTTAATGCTCTGTCCCTCCTCCCCAGCTTGGGTATGACCAAGGGGGCTTGCAAGGGGTAGGGGACATGTCTACTGTAGGGGAGCAAAATATGCCATTCCAAAATGTGTCTCTTTGGCAAGCAGATTATTTAGAGCTGAAAACAATCAAGGCTCAAAAGACTAAAACAAACAACAACAGAAAAACACCTTTGATCTTTCCCCTAACGGCCTAAAAGAATTTAGATAGAGGACCTGTTCCAGGGAAGGAGCTGTCACCATAGATCATTACAGTATGAACTAGGTATGAGATATTTATAGTATGAAATATGGTTGTAGGTAGGGAGGAACATAGCAGTCTGTTTGTTAAAATTCCTCTCTATGTCCCACTGTTTCTGCATAGCCAAGCAAATCTTTTTTAATTTTTTTTCAAGCAAACATTTTTTTACTGAATATTTATTTTTACATCTTCATGTCAATTGCCTTCCTCCCCTTTGAAGTTCCAAACCACTTTTGTGTATCCCCTTTTGTCTTTAGCTGAATATGAGTGTTTCAGCCATTCTGGTGAGTTAGTTTTCCTGGGTCTCTCCCATGTATACACGTTATTAAACTTTTGTTTGATTATCTCCCGTTACTCTGTCTCATGTCAATTTAATTCTTAGACCAGCCAGAAGAACCTAGACAGGTAGAGGATAATTTTTTCCTCCACAACACTACTCTCACTCCTTCCCACTCTGCTTCTGCATCCACCAGAATTGGAGAAGGCAGAGGAGGGACTAAAGAGAGAAAACAAAAACCTCTGTAGCAAAAGAGGCCCTGCAGAGTCTCTGTACAGCATAGATGCTGCACATCTCATCAGCCAGAACTTAGCACATCTAGGTGCAGGGGAGGATGGGAAATGTAGTCTCTATTTTGAATGACCACGCACGCAAGGTTAGAGGATGTTTTCCAGCATAACATTTTCTAACCATCACCCTCAGCCCCTTCTGGGCTGCGGGTCCTCTCACTGGCAGGCAGCTGCCTATTAAGGGTACCAATGAGAAGGCTTAAGTTCTGCTAAATTTGTGGAATCAAGTGCATCACAGGAAATACAAATATCCTTGCTTGAGAAGCTTCCGCATCCCTCCTGTAGGGTAATTCTACTACTCTGGGAATATTTTTACTCTTAATTTAGGCTTTAGGGAATGATGACATAAAAGTAGCAGGACCTCTTGGATTCCTCCTAGTTCTATGAATGTACCTAGCACCTATTTCCCTCAGCTTTAGGGCTTTATGTACAATCCCAAGACAACACGGAAAGTTCCATTCAATATCCTGTGACCCAAGGTCCTGTAAGAAAATATCAGATATGGAAATAAAGACCAGCCAAATGAGAAAAGCAAAGGCTCTTTAGTCAGAGCTTGCTATAGCAAGGGAGTCAGCCATTGTCACTTGTGTTTTGGCAGAAACTCAAAGGCAGGCAGAGGAGTGGGAAAGCTTTTTAGGGGGAAAAAGGAAGACTTCAGGTATGCTCTAATTGAAGGATGTTGACACGAGGAAGCTGTAGGCTGCCTACCCAGAAGTAGAACGTCCTGTGTGACTAGTTAAGGGCAGATATTTGGTTTTCTCTGATAGCTCCTAAATTGGAATTTATCTTTCTCTGACAGATTCCTAGTTGGATAAAAATTAGGAAAGTTGTCAGTTATTAAAATCAAGTTCTGGCCATTTGGGGCCGATTCTGACAGAGGTTATTGTTTAGCTTCCTGGATTGTCATCAGAGAAAGCAAACTGGCTTCTTGCAAGTCTGCCTTAGAGCAGGCTGGCTTCTTACACTGCTTACTGTAGATAAGGGGTTGGTTTCCTGAGCAGATTGCTGCAGATCGTTCTATTTTTATATATGGTCAGGCTGCTGTCTGTATATTTGGTCCCTCAGTAGCAAGAAGTAAGCTTGGTTTTGCTTTATCAACTATCGTAGTACCTCATATTTATACCATGTTTTACATGTTATAAAGTACATTAATGTGTATCTCCAAGACTAATAAGTGTAAAAGGTCTGTAGGACAATGTTATCTTCATTGTAAAGCTGAGAAATGGGCTCAGAAAGGTCAAATGACTTTCCACAATCACAAAGCTGCTAAGGAGATAAGTAGCATTGTAAGCAGATAGGGTAGGGAGTCCCAAGAGAAAGAAAACCAGGCATGGCTTTCTTGACATAAGAGAAGCCATTTTTGGCCTAAGCCATTTTGTGATCTAAGGCTGGCCACAATGCTTGCCCTTGAACAGGTCCCAGTAATTAATGATCTTAAGGGAACAAAAGAATTTGAAAGCCAATGACTGTTATCAGGCAAGAGAAGAAACAATAGCAAAGATAATATATCAGTTGTAAAGACTCCCAGTTCTGTTTCAGTGGTAAAGATTAGCCTGAAGTCCTCAAACAACAGATCAGCTCGAACCTAAGGGATGATGATGTTGACCTTTTCTGGCCCTGGTGACTTCAATCAACTAAAGCTTGGACTCTGTTGACCACCCAATCTCCTTCAGTGATATGCATATACCCTTAGTTTGAAACTTCCCCAATTTTGCTATCTGGGGAGACACTGATTGGGGAAAGATCCCCGGTGTTCTCCTTACTTCTTACAAGTAATAAATCCTTCCTTGGCTTGGTTGTGTCTTCTGGCTCAACACTCACTAAGAGACAAACACTGTTTTTCAGTTAACAGCATGGTGACCATTTTCCTAAGACCGTCTCAGTTCTTTTATCCTGACATCCTATACAGTTAGCAGTCCCTTTTACTCTTAAAAGTACCCTGGTTTGAACAATAAATCATCTGACTATATTATCCTACCCAGCTGGGACTTGAACACGCGACCTCTGAGTTCCATGACCACTGCTCTGTTCACCAGGTTTTATTAACCCCAGGCTCCCTAGTCACAATCTCTCCCACCTCCAGGCCTTTGCCAAGGCCACTGAGTAGACTCCAGTCCAGTGATCTGTATAAACAAAAGTTCTTTTGAAATCTGCCCCATTGCCCACTGGTTGATAAAGGTCAATCACAAAAAGCTTCTATTAAGAGATAATTAACAGAATGAAAATAGAAATGTGAAAATAAGACTTGGCATTTAGTAGTTTAATATCCCTAAAAGAACCACCCGCAGCAGCTTGAATGTTTGTAATAAATGGGAGAGAAGGAGGCTGTGCATTGGTGTCAATGTTTAACATCTCGCTCAGGTCAAGCTTTACTAAACTGAGGCCTCTGGATTTTAAAATCTCACTGAATCCTTTAAAATAACAAAAATTGGGAATTCCCTGGAGGTCCAGTGGTTAGGATTCTGTGCTTTCACTGCTGAGGGCCTGGGTTCAGTCCCTGGTCAGGGAACTAAGATCACACAAGTTGTGGGGTGCGGTCAAAAAAAAAAAAAAATTGTGTAAATGAACTGGTTACAAACTCATTCAAGATTATTTCCCTTTAACAGTACTTGGAGCGGAAAGTCAGCTAATTCAGTTAATTAATTCTTCCTTTCTTAAGCTGAATGTCTGATTGCCTTAAGCAACCCTACAGAGAGGCTTTTTTCCCCTGGAACAAGAAGCTGGCTGCATAGTTTATGTTAATGCAAACCAGCAGGTGGCAAGCAACTGCTCTTTGGAATGAAGGCATTTGGCCACTTTGAGACTATTGTGATGCAATAGTGTCTGGATTTGAGAAAAAGGAACCGTTGAAGCAAGAAATAAATTGGTCACCCTGTGATACCTTTGTGCTCCTTGGGTTCTCCAGCCCAGCAAAGCCCTCAGCCAACCTCCCTCTCCAAATTCTCCTCTCTGCTGTGATCCTTGAATTAGCAAGGATCCTTTAAATTGGTGTTAAACCACCCCTACTCCCAAAACTTTTCATAAATCATTCAATGCAGAAATTATTCACAGCAGGACATGAACCTCTCTTGAGCTCAGCTTTAATCTTACATCACTGTTGGAATTGCAAGAGACAATCTGGTCCATTCTCCTAATGTCTGGCAAGGAAGCGTGTAAAGGTGGTACGCGCATTCTGTTGAGTTATCTGGGTCTCTATGGATGAGATGAGTGTCAGAGTTGGGATGTTCTGAAACTTCATTTGGGTGTCCCTTGTTTGGACCTTGGGACACATTTTCTTCTGGAAACATACTTGTTTAAATGTTTACTGGGTTCTCAGGCCAGTTAAAAACCCGTGTCATTGTTATAATTGTAGGAGGGCAAAATTTGCTACGCCAAAGACATGGGTCTCTTTAGCAGGAGGATTATTTTAGGCTGGTTATTTCTAAGTAAAAGAAGCCTCAGGTAGTCTTTCTTTTTACCTCCCCCTTAACTGCCTAAATTAATTTGGATAAAGGGCCTGGTCCAGGAAGAGCACTCTCACCAGAGATATCTGCAAAGAATGTGGGCTGGGTGTGGTAAGGAAAACTTGGAGGGCCTACAGACCAAAGTCCTCCCTGTGTCCATTGTCTCTGCAAGGCAGAGCAAACCTTTGTTTACCAAACATTTGTTTTCTCAGCTCCAGGTTAATTGCCTTCCTCCCCTCTGACTTTCCAAACTCTTACCCACTTCTCTCACATGGTGTCAATCAAAAACTAATGCAAGGACTTCCCCTGTGGTCCAGTGGCTAAGACTCTGCGTGCCTAATGCAGGGAGCCCGGGTTCAATCCCTGGTCAGGGAACTAGATCCCACATGCCGCAACTAAGAGTTCACGTGCCACAACTAAAAAAAGATCCTGCATGCCCCAACTAAAAGATCCCGCATGCCGCAACGAAGATCCCACACTCAGGAATCCCGCGTGCCACAACTAAGATCCAGTGCAGCCAAATTAAACAAAAACAAAAACAAAAACTAATGCAGGAGGCTGCAACTAAGAAAAGAGTTTATTTGGGGTCTTAAGAATTGCAATTCAGCAGATACAGATAGGGTAATCCCCAAAATGTCACCAAGTCCAACCTCGTACCTCTCCCCGCCTGAGACAGGCCAATGAATCGAGAGCCGAGCTGTTGGGGCAAGGAATAGCCACTTCATCCAGAAAGCCAGCAGACCAAGAACATGGTGGAACTAACGCCGTAAAGAACCATCTCACCCAGGTTTGGATGCTAGTTTCTTTTATGGAACAAAGAGGGGGAGCTGAAAAGGTAGAGTAAAAAGGCTATAAGTTGCTGTAAATATTTCCTGGTTCCGGCCAGACTCTGGAAAGTATGTGTTAAATTCTTCTTTCTGGCAGCCGTTCACAGGTGACCTGGTTAGGATGTTTCCTGTGAACTAAACAAAGGTATTTTAAGTTAAGGCTCAGGCATGGGAGGCAGAGTTCCTGGAGATGGGCCATTATGTGTACTTTAAGCTATAGGCAACAACTCTTTATTTTTTATTTATTTATTTTTAAAATTATTTTTGGTTGCGTTGGGTCTTTGTTGCTGCACATGGGCTTTCTTTTAGTTGTGGCAAGCGGGGGCTACTCTTCGTTGTGGTGCGCAGGCTTCTCATTGCGGTGGCTTCTCTTGTTGCGGAGTACAGGCTCTAGGCACACAGGCTCAGTAGTTGTGGCGTGTGGACTTCAGTAGTTGTGGCACGCAGGCTCTAGAGCACAGGCTCAGTAGTTATGGGCACGGGCTTAGTTGCTCTGCAGCAGTGGGATCTTCCCGGACTAGGGCTCAAACCCGTGTCCCCTGAATTGGCAGGCGGATTCTTAACCACTGCGCCACCAGGGAAGCCCTTAGGCAACAACTCTTTAGTGATTAACTTGTAGCAAAAGCAATAGAATACAAAGGTTAAAGTACAAGTAACAGATCCAGTATGGAGTCAGATTTGTTCTTACCTATCACAAAAAGAGTATTCTGGGGAAGAGAATGAGTACGGGGCTTATAAAGACAAAAATCCACAAGGCTGTTAAAGTTGCTTGGTGAGAATTGTGATTCTGACACAATTCAGAAAATATTTGTCCTTACGTAATCACAAGTTGTTTAATGGTAGGGGTCCAATAAGTAGGTAGACTGTCACAGTTATTTTAGGATAAGGGTCTGATAAGTATCTTGAGTTTCTAGCAGATGTTCTGGATACTTTCATTAGGATAATAAGCAGTCAAAAGGTCAGATTCCTCCCAGGCTGAAACATGTGCATAGGTCACACTTCTTCACTAGCCTTCCAGCTCTATTGCAGAGAGCTCTTTTAACGATACTGACTCCATTTTGATTTTCCTTTCACTATGGCATATAGGCTTCAATCGCCTAGTGTGTCCTTGGTCTCTTTTTTTTTTTTTTTTGGTAGGGCCCCCATAAATGTGTGATGGAATTTGATTTTCTCCTGTTATCCTGTCTCATGTCAATTCTTAGACCAGCTGAAGAACCTAGAAAGGGTGGAAGGAAATTCTTCCCTTCCCCAACACAATCCTTGAAGCAGCCCAGGCCCTCCTAAAACTTGAGTGCTGGGCCTGACACAGGTTCCTAAGCTTTTCTGAAAGCTAAGGCTTGAGGTCTATGGGGAACTTTAAATGAGCTAGGCTGTAGGGAAAGAGGCTTAGGCTGATGGAGGAGCCAAGATTGGGGCATCGCCAGGAGGCTTAGGGGAAGACTAGAAGAGAAGGTGTCTGTGGGGGATCTTTGGCCATTGTGGATGGGAGATGGGGAGAAAGGGAGTTTTCAGGGATGGAAAGAGTCCATAATGAGCTCATGGGAGGCCAGTGATGGAGGAGGAACAAAGGTTATTTTACAAGCTGTTCCTTCATAAATTAGGTAATCTGATAAGTTGTGAAATGCGTATATGAAATTGGGGTAGTGTTTTGGAAGGGGTTCTCTTTTTTTATAGCAAAAGAGATGCCAGGAACTCCCCTACTCTCTTCTAGAGTAAATCACTGGATTACATCAGTGTATCAATTGAAGGCAGCCTTCTCACAAGATAGCTATGGGTCCCCAAGGTGGCTGATGCCAGATGCCAGCCTTCTACAGGTTGACTTCCCCCCAGGAGGTACCTGGATATGTGAGCTGAAAGCACTGAGCATCAGCTCTCTTGGAATCCCAGGTGTGGGGCATCCTCGGCTGAGCTGGGCTCTGCCTCCAGGACCTCCTGAAGTCTTGGTTGAGATCTGGAACACATTGACATCATGGCAGTGGGAGACCAGCATGACCCCTTGGACTTTATAAGACCTATTTTCAATGCTGATGCCCTAGACAGTGAAAAGCCATAGCTTGCTGGACTCACTAGACTCTGGGATGGTTTTAAAATATAAATTTTATTATTGTTCAGGAATGGGGAGGCCAACAGATCAGGAGAGGATTGCTGATGAAATGATTATTACTCACAGTTCCCAAGAGGAGTGGGGGTGGCTTACCATAGTGTGGGGAAGTACCAGCTTTGGTTAGAAGAAAAATGAACTTGAGAAAAATGTGGGCAAGAGGCTTTATTGTGGTTTCTGTGGAAAGAAATAGACAAGGCAGTGTAAGCAGGCTGAGGATTGGCTAGATGAATAATTTCAATGGTCTCTGGGTGTTCTCTAGTTGTCTAGTACTGGCCCTGGGGTGATTAGGGCAGGGGAATAGTGGCCCTGAGGATGAGAGCCTGATGGAGTAGGTGGGAGGGGGTAGGCTCTGGATTGGTTAGTTGGCATATGAAAAGTACTAATCCCAGCTAGTCTTTACTATCTCTAGGAATTGGCTAGCCCTTGGAGGGGCAGCCATCCAGGATCAGCAAGGTCCCAAGATGTCAAAGGATTGGAAATGAAAATTAAAAAAACATGATTAGAGTGTGGAAGCTACATGGACTTCCTTTTTGGCTGAAGTGAGATGCCCCCACCCCTACCCACCACTCTCCCCCATGGTTCTTAGATAATTTAGGGTAGGAGATACTGTGCTTCTTGATAGTAAGGCAGATGGGGCCTCAAGCAAATAATTAGAAAAGTGGTAGAGATGTGATCATGTTTGATCTCCAAATTTGTGAAGCATTCCATGCTAGTTATAGTAGTGAGAACTCAGTTGATTAGGCTCAAATATACAGAAGGAATTTTAAACAACTTCTATTTTAAAACGTCTCTGCAGCTCTCATTATCCTAATAAAATGAAAGCAAAAGGGAAATGGATGAATATTTAAATCAATTTAAAATGTATTAGCCTGGGCAGACATAGGGTTCTTTGGATAATTCTTCAGACACTGCACACTTTCAAAGAACTACAACTGATGGGGATCAAACCCTGCAATAAACATATGAAGGCTATCAGAATATGCCATTCCAAAATATGTCTCTCTGGGATATGGATTATCTTGAGTAAAGGCCATTGAGAACCAGCATACACAGGAAGAGCTCTTTACTTCCCTTTAACTGCCTAAAAATAGAGTATAAATTTCTTCTTTTGTAAAGGAAATCTACATTTATATATATATTCCATATAAAGATGTCTCCATACCAGGAAGAGAGCGACTCCCAGAGACAACTCTTATTACCTGAGAGACTCTTATCTGCATAACATCCCTCAGAAGCACAGCGAAGGAGTGATTAGCCCTAGCTCTCCCCTGAGTGAAGTAGTCCCCTACTCTACCACCAGTAGGACCCAGAAGCATGTAGCTGAATAGTTGAGATGCAACGCTTATTACAGGAAAAAACACCAAGAATGAAATGTGAAGGGAGAAGCAAGGCCAGATCTTGGAGAACAAATGTGGGGCAGGTTGGGGAAGTGGTTCAGAACTCCATTTCTGAATGCAGGGGGAGCCCTGAGATGCTGTTTTCAGAGAGCCTTTGGGACATGCTTTAAGGCTGTGTTTGATGGTTGACAGTGACCGATTAGGGCTACACATGGCCAAACCCCTCAAAATCTTATTCTAGAAAAAATCTTCTAGGAAAATACTGTCAATAACAGAAAATGTGTAGTGATAGCAAGTTTTAATTGAAAACCTAAGGACCAAGGCCTGGTAGAACTGGGCTGGAGGGAATTAACAGGAATAATAATCCCATCAAAATATTTATTGAGAGTTTACTAAACTTCACATACATAATTTCATTCAACCCTCAACCAAGTCTAAGAAGTAGTTATGATGATCTCCTTTTATAGATGGGAAATCGAGGCTTAAAACTATGAAAGACAAAATGTAGTGGACAATTAAGGATCTAGTTTTACCCAGCCTACTGCAATAGGGAGAAGGTTCACTAACACGGATGATCTCAATAAAGGGAAGGGGCCTGGAGTTTTATAGAAGCAGATAAATAAGGAAATGCCTCTTGGGAATCCTGGAAAGGGTGGAGATAGGTCTTGGAAGCTGCAAGGTCAGGTTGTCCTGTCTGAGATAGCCATTTCCTGGAATACAAAAAGGTGGAGGGATTTTGGAGTACAAAGGGATGGCGGGGGACTTCTTAACCCTCCATGTTTTCTCAGGGCTCAGGTAAAATTCAGTGGTCTCAAAGGTTGAGAAACATATTCAAAGTCAATCAGCCTGTAAGTGGTTCAGCTGGATTCAGACCCAGTCTGACAGGTAAAATCTGTTCTCAATTTGTGGCCAGAATATCAGTTAATGTAAATAGAAAGAGAGAGAGGGAGAGAGAGAGAGAGAAAGAGAGAGAGATTGAGTAGCATTCAGCCAGGAAAAGCCAGGCCAGGAAAGATTCCAAAGAGCAAGAAACAGCCCCAGTTATCCCATGAGCCTGGATGTTCTAATTAAATAGCTCTAGGATCAGCCTTTGAGGAATCCCGCAAACCAGGGTCCAGGATGAGGGTCCCAGGTTGGGAAAGTGGGAACAAAGTCTCAGTCTTCCTATAGGCAAGAAGAACAATCAGAAACTGTCAAAGACCCCGAGGTGGAGGCTGTCTCCGTTCTCCTTTCACCTTAGATACTCCTCTGGGCTTGTGCAGACATTGGGGCATATATGCAGGGGCCAGAGAGAGGCCTCTTCCCCTTCCGAGGAGCTCTTCAGGTGATCCTCGCAGCTAACTGGCAGAGCAGCTAGGCTGCTTCACATTAATTAGCCATCATTCTCATGCACTCATTAAGCAAGTTCAAGGACCTTTATCACTTTGTTGACTGAAGGGTAAAATGAAAATGAGTTTTTTACACTTGTACAGCTTAATAGTTAAAAGTCAGAGAGGTAGTTCTGTGCTTTCTCACTTGCGGGGCCTCAGATAAACTTTCCCTAGGGCTGCTAATGCACATGAAGTGTGCTAGCCACTGATGCAAGCTATTCAGTGATTAAAACAGAAAATATCCTTCCGTTTCTGATGCTTACAAGCTAATGAAGGAGATAATGAACACAATAAATAAGTAAATTATGGAGAATGATAAAACATGATATGTGCTTTAGAGCAAGGTGAAGGGACTTGGAACTACTGGGGGTGGGCTTTGCATTTTAGATAGGGTGTTTGGTTGAGAAGTAGATATGTGAGCCTTGCAGATGTAGGGGGAAGGGTGCTTTGGACAGAGGGAGGTGCAAGTGTGTTACGTGTGTTCACGGAACAGCAAAAAGGTCTGGTTGGAGCAAAGGAAGGAAGTATGAAATAAAATTCATATTTTCTAGCAAGACAAGAAAAATTTAAGCCTAAATTTTTTTTCTCTGCCCTTTCACCTCCCCTCCCGCCTCTACTATGCATTGTGTATCTGCATTATGCCTGGACCAAACCTCCCCCAACAGCAGAAATACCTGCTCAGCCATAAAGAACAACATTCTCCTAGCACCAACAGGACAACTTCTTAAAAGATAACATTCCTTCTTGATCTTATAAGGGGTCACGATGACCCACCACGTTGTACTTACAGATCTGGGTGTGCAAACTATCTATGTCATTTAACATACAGCCCTCTGTCTCAAAAACCTGTATAACTATGCTTTGACTTCTAATGGATGGATGGATGGGACAAGTCTGAATTATGATGGAAAGTTTGAATTAGTGTTCCTAGAAGTTAGCAAAAATGGGGGAAATATTAAAATGCATCTTTACTCAATAATTCGACAGTGAACAAAACCCTAGGAGGCAGAAATTATCTGTCTGCAGTTGAAAGGATGAGGGAGGAGGAATGTGGAATAGGCAAAGAAGGCAATAATCCACCTGGATTATTACCAGGTGCGCTAACATCCCCTCCTTTGGCTCCTGGGCTCACTAGGAAGCTCACTCCCAGTCTCTGGAACTGCCAGGCGTCATGGCCAAACCTGCTTGCTGGTGGGGGGAAGGTTGGGGGGAATGGGAGGTTGTGCCAGGAAGGCTTCTCAGAGGAGATGAAGTTTTTTTCTTTTTTTAAAAAATAAATTTATTTATTTATTTATTTTTGGTTGCATTGGGTCTTCATTGCTGTGCATGGGCTTTCTCTAGTTGCGGTGAGCAGGGGCTACTCTTTGTTGCAGTGTGCGGGCTTCTCATTGTGGTGGCTTCTCTTGTTGTGGAGCACAGGCTCTAGGCACACGGGCTTCACTAGTTGTGGCACGTGGGCTCAGTAGTTGTGGCTCATGGGCTCTAGAGCACAGGTTCAGTAGTTGTGGCGCACGGGCTTCATTGCTCCACGGCATGTGGGATCTTCCCGGACCAGAGCTCGAACCCGTGTCCCCTGCATTGGCAGGCGGATTCTTAACCACTACACTACCAGGGAAGCCCTCTTTTATTTTTTTGAGATATAATTCACCTACAGTGATATGCACCGAGTTTAAGTTATGGTTCATTGGGTTTTGACAGAAAAGGTGAAATTCTGACTTGAGTCTTGGAAGGCTAAGGGTCAGGAGTACAGAGCACGTGCAAAGGCACAGAGAGCTAAGAGGGCATTCAGTTCCTGGTGGTGGTAGTTTGTACCAAGAATAACATGCTGCTTAGGTACGACCAATAGATAAGGCTGGAGAAAAGTCCACACATGTACATGCAAGAACTAGAAACTAGTTTACAGTTCAGAGTTTTATTGCTATTGTTGGGACCCAGGGTCAGCCACCCCAAAATGTGCCTCAATGGCACATTGATTATTTTGAATGAAAGTTACTTAAGAAATGGCCAGTGCAAGAGGGACTAGCTACTCCTCCTCTCTGCCACCCTAAAAGCAGGAAATAAATCTCTCACGTGAAAGGCGCCCTCCCTGCATCTGGAGGTAGAAGGACACCCTTAAGGAATTTGGGGCTGAGAAGCCCAGATAAATAAACCTTGTTACTTTAATTTACTCCCTAAGCCCAAACTCTGTTTAGATTCTTCGCTAATTGAGCACCCAAAACCCAATGTTTCTTTGTCCTGTCAATTCCTCATAAATTTGTTTGTCTAAAAAGTATAAAAAGCTGCCTGCTTTGGCCACTTCTTAGGTCCCATTTCTCTGAGACCTCTGGGCACAGGATTAAAATCTGTTTCTTTTGCTCCTGTTCATATGTCTGTTAATTTTATTATTAGCCCAGCCACAAGAACTCAAGAGGGATCGAGGAGGAAATTTCTCCCTCCCTGACACCATTTTTGTGTGTAAAACCTTAACTCCCAGTAGCAAGACCTCTGCCTTCTGCTTTCTCTTTGGAATTCTTTGACCCCTTCCATTTCATACGGTGCCACATCCACACAGCTGCAGGTGGTGTTGCTGAATTCCCACAAATGCAGTCTACTACGTTACCCCCTACGTATCCAGCCAGCTGGCTTCCCAGCCAGTTTCTGACAGTGCAGAGTCATTTATTCTTGAGGATGTAAATATGCATATCAGCTGATCTGGGATTGCTATTTTTGGCTGTGAATAAGGACATCATTCAAGAGTTATGAGAAAGGACAAGATTTCTACAATATAAACACACCAGCCCCTCAGTGGAAGAGACATCCCAAACATAGTGAGAGCTGAGAAACTAATTGACCATGGTTCAGTTACTCAATACATATGAGTGCTTTCTATCTGCCTGGTGTGCCCCTACTTGCTTCCCAACTTTACTCAAATGGCGTCTCTCCTTGAGGCCTTTTCCGGCCTCCTCCTCCCGTGCACAGATTTCCCGTGTACCCTTCTCTGCTTAGCTTTCTCCTTAGCACCCATCACAATCTAGCAAGAGTACACTTATTTTACTTATTAATATTAGTAAAATATTAGTAAATATTAGTAAAATATTAGTAAAATATTAATATTTTACTTATTAATCCAGAGTAAACTTTACATTTTACTTATTCATTGTCTGTCTTCACCACTAAAATACAAGCTCCAAGAAGGCAGGTGTCTCTGTTTACTGCTATTTCTGCAGTATCTAGACCATAGCAGGCACTTAAAAGTATTTGTTGAATGAATGAGTTGTGCTAAATTCTGTAAGCAGCAGAGGCTCTGAAATTGATGCACATTATCTAGTGATAGACAGACACACAACTCAAATAACATTAGAAGGAAAGGAATGAAAAACAAATGAACAAAGGCAAACGTTTTAACATCAATAGTAGAAACTTAAATAGCCTGCTTTAAGCTAGTTAATCATCTTAGAAATTTGACAACCTCAACCAAATTCCTGAACATTTCTTTAAAAGGCACAGATAATTTAGCTGTCTCCTTCTTAAACGCAGGGCATAATTATAGATGCATAGACTTTGGAAGGGTAAAGGATGTACAGATCCTATTTGCCTATTTTTAGAAAAATTCTGCTCTTTGGAGAGTCAAAGAAATGATGTTTTGTGACATTCAAAACAGGAGAATTAGACCTAGAGATGCAGATAACTAAAATTTTGAATATTATAATCTTATATGTTAGGAAGTGGTATGCAACTTCACTGACACCTGGGAGCTTTTATGATTCTACTTTCCAGGTCTTTTATCCTTGACTGAGCTCTGACTTCTTAGTGATTAATTGAATTTGATTTCTTCTCCACGTAAATTTTAACGAAATACTTCATTGAACATGCAGATTGTGGCAAGTTTTATTTAGTTTTAAAAATGAGTTTTTATTCATTAGAAAGACTCATTAAAGTCTACTTTTTCTGAGATAAAATTTAAGAGAAATACATGCATCTATCTAAAGTTTTTTTTCATGCTAAAGGCTTTCAAATGTAATGTTCATGAGTAATTATTACCTGTCACCTCTTGAATTTCTATTGGGTATAGGCTGACTTGCTGATTTTCCCCTAAATGTCGAATCATAAAACCCTGTGCAACAATTTGGTAAAGACTTTGTAATGCTCAACTTTTGTCTTTTTCTCCACAGAACTTGTCGGTGGCTTTTCAAATGTAGTTCAGAATTAACAAAACAGTCCACGTGAGCCCCAAGGAACAGTGCAAACTAAGGGTCCCTATGGCATAGATACTTCTGTCATCATAGCATTTGTGCTTATGTTTCTGTTATGGATTAACAAATATTCATCATGTTCAATGAAAAAAAATGTAAGTTCATTCATCCATTCAACAACCATTTTATGGCGTACTTAAGGAATGCTAGGAATAATGCTAGGCGAGGGATTACAGCTGTGGACAAAACCGACAGACTCAGTTCTCATGGAATTTACATTCTCGTGAAGGCAAAGATAGCAAACAAGTAAATAAGTAAAAAGCAGCATAATTCTAAATATATGAGCAGCACACTAAACAAGATGAAACAGTGTAATGTGATGGAGAGTGTCAGAGTAGGGAGGGAGCAATTTTAAAACTGGTGCTTAAAGGGACTTCCCTGGTGGTCCAGTGGTTAAGGCTCTGTGCTCCCAATGCAGGGGGCCCGGGTTCAATCCCTGGTAAGAGAACTAGATCCCACATGCCGCAACTAAAAGATCCCGCGTGCCACAGCAAAGATCCCGAGTGCCGCAACTAAGACCTGGCACAGCCAAATAAATAAATAAATAAATGTTAAGAAAAGTAAAAATAAAATAGGTGCTTAGGGATGGCTTCTTTGTGGAGGTGACAGTGTGAGCTGAGACTTACAATAACGTTGGTCTAGAAAGTTGGGCTGAGAAGATGAACTGTCCCTCTTAGCATACCAAGGCTGGTAAATTGCTATCAATGATCCGAACTTATTCTTCACTCTTCCCCACATGCACCTGCTGCTCTAGCCAGGTGTGTGCTCAGAGTGACTCCCCCACCTCACCCCTCCATGGAGGTCACATATTCTTCATCAGCCCCAAATCACCTTGCACAAATGCCAAACGCCTAGATGCCTCTTACTCACAAATCCTGTTGTTCCTTAAATGATAAAATGGGAGGGAGAGGAAATTTTTATGATATTGTTTGGCATCTGGGGAAAACCACTCACCCATTCCATGCACCTTCGCACCTTCATCCTGTGGGGAAGAGAGTAGAATGTTGTGTGAGGAGGACTTGGTCAAAGGTATGAAATTTGAACATGAGCTTTTGGACTTCAGGGTCCAGCCGACTGGGGCACCAATCTGGGAACTCCTGGCAGATGATCATTTAGTTTTTGTGTTGACACATTTGAGATCTGAGTAAACCCTGTAGGAAGATTCCTCTGCTTATTTCCAGAGGGACATCTGACAGCAGAAACTTGAAACTGTGTTTGGAGCTAGAGAGGAATGTTCCTGAAGTTGCCACCTAGATCCTGAAGCAACGTGTCACTGAGATTCAGGCACCTTCCAACAGTGAGCGTCTCCTCCGGCCATACTTCTCCTGCTTCTAAGCCTGTGGAGTCTATAATTCTGGAATACTCAGACCTTTCCAATATGCCCATGCAATCCTGCCTGTCATTCAAAACATCTCTTCCCTAATACCTTTCCCAGCCACTCTGGCTTCTCTGAGGCCCTCCCATGCTGAGCATATTACCCTCAGAGCCTCTGATTTAGTAGATCTGAATTTTTATACAACTCTTCTCCCAGAGATTATGACGATTAGTCTGGTCCAAGAACTTACTTTCTATCCAAAGGAGACTCAAGAGGAAAGGGAAGGAGACAGGGCTCGTCCCCTGTTCTCTACAGTTCTTTGGTGACCACAGAGAGAGGCCTGCTCAATTTGGATAAAACTGTTTTTTCTAGTTCAAGGCCACCATTCTCAGTGTAGATGTTTCTCAAACCTTAGGGGACAGAAGAATCTTCCAGGTAGCTTGCTACAAATGAAGATTTCTAGGGACCAGCCCCAGAGGTCCTCCTTCACTAAAGCTGGTGGGGCCCAGGAATCGGCATTTGTAACAAGCATCCTCAGGTAGTTGGGATGTTGCTTATCTGTGGACCTTTTGAGAAATGCTCGCAGAATGGAAAGTAGGAGACCATTGCCCACCTCTGCCTTCTTCCTTGTATAACAGGGCATTCTATTTTAAAATAAGGTCCTAACATTCTCATTCATCCAACAAACATTTCTCTAAGCCAAGCACCATACTAGGCATAGGGAATAGAGCCAATATTTGAGACGTACTTATACAGATGGTCCCTGACTTACAATGGTTCGACTTAAACGATTTTTTTTTTAATTGGGTATAGTTGCTTTACAATGTTGTATTAGTTTCTGCTGTACGGCGAATCAAGTCAGCTATATGTATACATATATCCCCTCTTTTTTTGGGTTGCTTCCCATTGAGGTCACCACAGAGCACTGAGTGTTCCTTGTGCTTGAGAACAGCAGGTTCTCATTAGTTGTCTATTTTATACATAGTAGTGTATATATGTCAATCCCAATCTCCCAATTTATCCCACCCCCCCCCTTTCCCCCACTGGTGTCCGCACATTTGTTCTCTACATCTGTGTCTCTATTTCTGCTTTGCAGATAGGTTCACCTGTACCACTTTTCTAGATTCCACATATATGCGTTAATATACGATATTTGTTTTTCTCTTTCTGCCTTACTTTTTTTGGCTTTACAGTGTTGTGAAAGCAATATGCATTCAGTAGAAACTGTACTTAGAATTCTGAATTTTGACTTTTTTCTGTACTCACAATATGCTGTATGATGCTATAGTGATGCTGGCCAGTGGCAGCTTCCAGGCAGCCACGTGATCATGAGGGTGAGCCACCAATACACTTACAACCATTCTGTTTTCACTTTCAGTACACTATTCAATACGTTTCATGAGATCTTCAGCACTATACTATAAAATAGCTTTGTGTTAGATGATTGTGCCCGACGTTCAGCTTATGTAAGTGTTCTGAGCATGTTTAAGGTAGGCTAGGCTAGGCTATGACGTTTGGTAGGTTAGGTGTATTAAATGCATTTTTGACTTACGACATTTTCAACTTATGATGGCTTTATCTGGATGTAACCCCATCATAAGCCGAGGAAGATCTGTACTGAAAAGTTATCCATTGTTTATCTGAAATTCACATTCAACTGGGAGTTCCATATTTTAGGTGGCAGTGGGCAGGAGTTGTTGCAGGTTGGGTCCTCCACAAGCACACTCTGAGATGGAGTTTAGCGTGCAGGATGTTTACAGGAAGCACCCTTGAGATCAACACATGTGGCAGGAAGGGGAAGGAAGCTGGACTGGGCTGAGAGAGAAGGTGGACTAATATGTAGGTCCACCAGCCTCCACTAACCCTACAGGCAACCCAATGCATCTGAGTTGTCCCATGTTGGGCCAAAATGGCTGGGACTACATAGCCCGGCTCCCATCCATCATTAGGTATAAGCTGCCCCAGGAAGGGTGTAGCCTTAGGCAAAGGAGCTCTCTGTAGCCATTCTAAGCCTGACCATTCTAAGTCAGGGACCATCTGTATAAGTATGAGCCTGACCCTGAAGGGGCTGACAGCTGAAGGTTCTCTGCTGACAGCACTCCCAGCAGCTGGGCAAGTCCTTCCTTGAACAGAGACCTGGGGATTCACCATCCCTGTGTCCACTGCAAGAGCCTAAGATCTAGCAAGAGCTCAGTGGTTCCAGCCATTAAAATGCGGACATGAAAAATTAATGTGATCTTATTTTATGCTTGAGAGGCTGCAATACCTGGATACAGTGGTTAAATTTGTTCGAAAGGAGACCTGTGTCCTACAGCCACATATTATCATTGGCTTTTTTGAACTGCTTCACAGGGTGATATTTTTGTAGATGCTAACTTTCAGACTTCCACAGCACAGAAAATAAAATTCTGAGAAGTGAATGAGTGATTCACAGTGATATTTCTCCAGGTTTAAGAAACAGAGCTGATGAAAAACTGGGATCAGTGGCTAATCATCAGGTGATGAACCTCTTTAATTCCTAGAATCCATGCAAGTAGTAAAGCATGACCTGTTTACCCAATACAATGCCAGGGTCACCTTGTCTCCCATTCTGCATTCATTCATTCATCCAACAAGTACGAATTGACCTTATCCATAGAAATAAGGGCTCTTATTCCCCAAATTGTGGAATTGTTGAGAGCTTTCCGTTGGTATGTTTTGAGTAAAGGTGGAAAGGCTGTTTTTATTACTTGATTTGTTCAGGTTTTTTAATTTTTTCATATCTTCCAATGCCTCATTTGTTTTCCTTTGAGATAAGCATCACTGATTCTCTTTCCTTTACATCAACAATTTATTAAAAAATACACTGGTTCCCATAACAACTTCAAAGGTTAACAGCTCATTTAGGCCAGGGGAATCTCCAGAAAACTGTTTGTGATAGAATCACTAGGTCTTCCAAAAAAAAAAAAAAATGCTTAAGAAATTAAAAAGCTACCACAGTAGAATTTGTAAATAAATGATAATATATTCATATAATGGAATACTTCAAAGGAACTGATATGGTTCCTACTTCTTAAAGTTGGCAGAGATTACACAGGAGTTGGTTTCATTCTTCCTTCAAGTAGCTCTTCCAAAAAAAAAAAAAAAAAGCTTAAGACAATAAACAGCGTATGACAGTGTGAGAATACACACACACACACACACACACACACACACACAGAGTTGGCTGATGGTGTAATGTGGGATTTTCTGCATTCTAGCATCTTATTACAGTGTAAGAATGGGGCAGAATTCCCTGAGAGAGGTAGGGACTCACCATGCTAGGGGATGTGGGGCTGGAGAAAAGGAGTGGCCCTAACAACAGTGAGAATAATGTTTTTCTGCTGCAAAGTTTCAGGGGGTCACAAAGCTGGAATTCCTCATCTTTGCTAGATGTTAGGAGAATGCTGAAGATCTGATGATCATATCTCTGATTTTGTAAAGGAGGGATAGAGGCTCAGAGAAAAATGATACTTGGGAGAACAAAGGCAGAAGAACAGAAAGTAGAGACAGAGAAGGGGTGGCTGTGAAAATGTGCCACTGGATTTCCTACTGAAGAGCAAAATTGCAAGCTGGTCCCTACTCCTGCCCCTCTATCTCCACCACCAGTGGGCTGAGTCCCGCTTCCCTAGGCTACTTGCTCCAATGATTGAGCACAGCAGAGGGACTGAGGCAAGCCCATTCCATCAAGAGGAGTGTGACTTTGGCTTGAAAGCTCCTCGACAGCTTGCCTGAGACTCTTCCATCCCAATCTCTCTTCCTTTCCAATTTTTAAAGTTAAGTAGTCTATCTTCTCATTATTGAGTTATAAGAGTTCTTTTCGTATTCTGGATAAAAGTTCTTGGTCTTATGTATGTATTGTGAATATTTTCTCCCATTACATGGCTTGACTATTTCCTTTTTTAATGCTGTACTTGAAAGAGCAGAAATTTATGATTTTGGTGAAGTCCAATTTATCAGCTTTCTTTTATATTTTGTGCTTTTTTGTGCCTAATCTAAGAAATCTTTGTCTACCCCAGGGTCACAAATATTTTCTGGTACGTGTTTTCTTCTACAAATTTTACTTCTTTAGGTATTATGTTTAGGTTTATGATTCATTTTGAATACATTTTTATATATAATGTAAAGCAATAGTTGAGATTCATTTTTTAAAATTAATTAATTAATTATTTTACTGCATTGGGTCTTCGTTGCTGTGCACAGGCTTTCTCTAGTTGAGGTGAGTGGGATCTACTCTTCGTTGTGGTGCGTGGGCTTCTCATTGCGGTGGCTTCTCTTGCTGCGGAGCACGGGCTCTAGGCAAGCGGGCTTCAGTAGCTGTGGCACACGGGCTCAGTAGTTGTGGCTCGAGGGCTCTAGAGCGCAGGCTCAGTAGTTGTGGCTCACAGGCTTAGTTGCTCCACGGCATGTGGGATCTTCCCAGACCAGGGCTGAACCCGTGTCCCCTGCATTGGCAGGTGGATTCTTAACCACTGTGCCACCAGGGAAGTCCCATACCCTTTATTACATAATAAACTGGAAAATGTAGTAGTAAATGTTTCCCTGAGTTCTGTGACCTGGTCTAGCAAATTATTAAATCCAGGGAGGTGGTTGTGGGAACTTCGATTTATAGCTGTTTAGTCAGAAGTACCAGGGACAACCTGAGCCTTGTGATTGGCATCTGAAGTGCGGACAGTCTTGTGGGACTGAGCCCTTAACTTAGGGGGATCTGACGCCCACTCCAGGTACATAGTGTCAGATTGAACTGAACTGTAGGACACCCAGCTGCTCTTGGAAAATGGGTGATGTGGGAATAAACCCACACATCTCATGTCAGAAGTGTCAGTGAGTATAAAGGTAAAGGAGACACAGGGAGTTTTTCCTAGACAAGTCTATAGTTCAATCTGGGGAGAATCGACATCTTAAAATATTGAGTCTTCCAGTACATGAACAGGGTATAGATCTCCATTTTGAATTATAGGGTTAAATATAAATTGTATTCCATTGTTTTACATGTCTTCTTCAGGAGTTCCAATGATTTGTATCCTTAATTTTCTTTGTCTTCCATTTCAACCACTTTCTGTCTGAATCTTTTTAGTTCTTTATTTCATTTTTATTTTCTTGCTTACTTTTCTGCCTCTCCTCAATACGCTTTATTAAAATTTCATTTGAGTCTATTCTCTGTTGGGTACTTAAAATTTAGCCTTCATTCCAAAAATAATTTTGTCTTTTTTTCCCCAAGTTTATTCAGTTGATTGCTCAATCACTTTATCTATCTATCTACCTATCACTTTGTCCATTTCTGTTCTTGGATTTTGAATTTTGAATTTAAAGTGGCTTTTCCTATTTCCAAATGCTTGTTTGGCGATATTAATCCATTTGGAATTTTGTGGTTTTTTGGTAAGAATTTTCTCCACCTAAGATTTTTTTATTCTCGGGGCTTCCCTGGTGGTGTAGTGGTTAAGAATCCGCCTGGCAATGCAGGGGACATGGGTTCAAGCCCTGCTCCGGGAAGATCCCACATGCTGTGGAGCAACTAAGCCCGTGCGCCACAACTACTGAGCCCTCGAACCACAACTACTGAAGCCCGTGTGCCTAGAGCCCGTGCTCCACAACAAGAGAAGCCACCACAATGAGAAGACCTCGTACGGCAATGAAGAGTAGCCCCCGCTCACTGCAACTAGAGGAAGCCTGCACCTACCAACGAAGACCCAACACAGCCAAAAATAAATAAATAAATTTTTTTAAAAAATATTTTTTTATTCTCATTTTTTTCCCCTTAGAGTAGCTTTGTGTTGATTTATGCTGCTTTGTTTCATTTTATGGATTTGGAGTAATTTGTCATTCCTAGTTCAAGATCACCCTCTTCTGTCAATGTCGTGAAGTACAGTTCCTTTAAGGGATGGTTTTATTTTTAAGTTGAGGGGTGGATAATTTTTTAATGCTCTTTTAAATTATTTACCTATTCCAGTTTCATAATCTATTCTGATTTTATTGATGTTATCTTCTTTTATTTTTTTGAAGATTTTAAGCAGATTCATTTCAAAGTTCTTTTAAGATTCTTCTTGTATCTCTGTCACCTCAGGATATAAATCTCTCCTTTGGGACTACTTCTCATTGTGCTAAGTGTGTTTTCAAACCTTTCCTGGAAAGCTCATTTTGCATGGGAATTTTCTTTCACATGTCCCTTGTCTGTGAGGCAGTTTCTTAGCTGCCTTAGCCTCCATCTCATGGGTTAACCAGACTCAACCCATGTCATATGTGTGCAGCTCAGTTCAGAGCTCGCCATTTCTGGAGTGACAGCTCTCCACAGTTCATATGGCACAGAGCAGAAGGGACTCTGCCGTGGACACTGGCCCTGAGCAAGTAGTGTATTTCTGCTACAATTCTCCATGCCTGGGTGGAGCTATCTTGCCCGCTCTTCTTGGGTAGGAAGCCCAGCTCAGAGGTGCATTTAGGCCTGTCTGGGAAGGTATTTAACTCCAGCCCTGCTTGCCTGGCTCCAGCTGCTTCCACCTGTGGTTTAACATTTTGCTTATTGTTTAAGTTTTACATGAGCTGCTGAGATTTTCCTCTTGTATTTTGTTTTTGTTTTGTTTTGTTTTGTTTTGTTTGCGGTACGCGGGCCTCTCACTGTTTTGGCCTCTCCTGTTGCGGAGCACAGGCTCCAGACGTGCAGGCTCAGCGGCCATGGCTCACGGGCCCAGCCGCTCCGCGGCATGTGGGATCTTCCCGGACCAGTGCACGAACCCGTGTCCCCTGCATCGGCAGGCGGACTCTCAACCACTGCGCCACCAGGGAAGCCCTGTTGTATTTTGAGAGAAGCATATAAATACATATTTTGACATCTTATCCCTCATTCTTATGGATTTAGAGCACAGGAAATAGTATCATGAGTGTATTTACTTTGAGGCATTATCTAGAGGTTTTCATGCCTTTTAAAAAGTAAGAATGACAATATGTATCTGAACTCAAAAAATATATATTATCCTTTGATCCAGTCATTCTGCTTCTGGAAATTTACTTGAGGAAGTAATCCAAAAGGAAGAAAATAAGCTTCATGCACAAAAGATGTTCATAATTATCTTTGGTTATAAAAATCTGGATATATTACAAATATTTCCCAACAATAGGGAAATATTTCATAAATATATCCACTCAATATAATTTTGTGCAGCTTCTAAAAATAATAATTTACAAAGAATGTATAATATTTAAAAAATGCTTGTCAGAATGCAAGAGAGAAAATTGCCCTTAGCCATTTTTTGTTTCATACAAGTGTGCTTTAAAAAAAAAAAATAGAAAGATAGAAAGGAGAATGGAAAGAAATGACACCAGAGTGTTAAAAATGGTTGTCTCTTGGTGATTTTTTCCTTTTATTTTCTTCTTTATTTCCAAAATTTCATGTTATGTGGATGGATCATTTTTATAATAGAAAAAGACCTAAGTAAATATGTTGTCCAGAAAGCTGAATAATAGAAGACTGACATTTAAATAGGCGTGCTTCCTGTGAGAGAATGGATTGGGATGCCACAAAATCATTGATTACAAAACATGGTTCTGATGGGCCACAAACAGCAGAGGAAGCTTTTGGGTTATAGGATTATTTGTTGTGATCAGATCACTTTTCAGCATCAGGGGACAGGTAACACCAGGTTGGAGATACAGAGCAAGGAGGCAGGACTGGGGGGGAGGCAGGTGGCAAGAACCTACAATCTGTGGGCAACTGGCCAGGAGCCAGGCTCCAATGAGGGAAAGGGCAAACTAAGAGATGGCACTGGAGGTCAGCTGGCAGGAGGCACAGTGGGAGCCAACATTCATTGAGTTTGTGTCGGGCACAGTTTGGACCCTGAAAATACAGATAGAGAAGACTGATACAGTTCTTGCCTTCATGAAACTTACAGTCTAGAGCAGGGGTTGGCAAACTTTTATGGGAAAGGGGCAGATAGTAAACATTTTAGGTTCTGTGGAGCCATGCAATCTCTGTCACAACTTCTCAGCTCTGCCACTATAATGCAAAAGCCATCTTAGATGACATTAAATGAATGGGAGTGGCTGAGTTCCAATAAAACTTAATTTACAAAAACAGATGGTGGCTGGATTTGGCTAGTGGGCCATCATTTTGCCAACTCCTGATCTGGGGGGAAGACAGACATTAAACAATCACATCAACATGAATACCGGATTGTGATCACCGTCCAGAAGTAAATAAAGAGGGTGTTGTGGTAGTGAACTACTATAGGTGGCCCACTTTATATTTTAGCTTTTATTGAGACACGACATCCATAGAGCAAAGCATACAAATCTGAAGGTATAATATAGAATATTCTTAGCACCCCAAAACTGCATTCTGAAGGATCAGAATGATTTATCCAACCAAAGATCTGGGCAGAGGGCAGCATTCCAGGCAGAAGGGAAAGCAAGTGCAAGATCCTGCAGCAGGAAAAGACCTGGCATTTTCCAGGAACAGAAAGTGCTTCCATGTGACTGGCCGGCAGTGAGCTTGGAAAAGAGTGAGATGTGTGGGTGGAGGAAAATCATACAGACTTCACAGGCCATTGTGAACATTTTGTATTTTATTCTCAATGTAATGAGAGAGCAGTGGAGGGTTTTAAATAGAACGACATGATCTGACTGAAGTTTTAAGATGATCTGTGAGCCAATTTCTTGTCTTACTTCTGGTCTTTTCTATAGTGGTGTTAGGTTAGGGCTGGGGGCTGGGACCTGCAGTGGGATGTGTGAGAAAAATCCATCAAAGAACACCAGGACCACTCACCATGTGCGGAACCACAGACATCGATCTCTTTTTTGAAACATTTCTTTGAAATGTTACTGTTACAGGATTTTATAAAAATAAATTTATTATTTATTTATTTATTTTTGGCTGCATTGGGCCTTCATTGCTGCACGTGGGCTTTCTCTAGTTGCGGCAAGCGGGGACTACTCTTCGTTGCGCTGCGTGGGCTTCTCATTGCGGTGGCTTCACTTTTTGTGGAGCACAGGCTTCAGTAATTGTGGTGAGTGGGATCAGTAGTTGTGGCTCGTGGGCTCTAGAGTGCACGCTCAGTAGTTGTGGTGAATGGGCTTAGTTGCTCCAATGCATGTAGGACCTTCTTGGACCAGGGCTCGAACCCGTGTCCCCTGCATTGGCACGCAGATTCTTAACCACTGCGCCACCAGGGAAGCCCCATTACAGGATTTATTGACCTGTCACTTAACTAGTCTACACCTTAAGAATTGTGTCCTAATCACAGACAAGGGCCTGAGAAAAGTGCAAGCAGGGAGCTCAGAGGTGGGGTCAACCAGCAGGTGTAGATCTGGCAGCTGCAAGAAAGGTAAGTAGTGAGGTCAGTTCAGAGGCTCACGAGTGAGGCTATATGGGGTGTTGTAATACACTATTAGCGCCTAGGCAAAGACAGTCTGAGTTTGTAGGAGCCGGAGAGGTTTGGTTTGATTGTGTGTGGCTTTGTTCTGACTTGATTTTTTGAAGACATATTGTGGGGACTGGTTAGGAAGTGTCCTGTGATGGTGAAGAGACAGAAGAGCAAGAGGGGGTGGAGTGTGGATAGGTAATTAGAGAGAAACTAACCATTTGGGGTTCATATTTTCTCTTCCTCCCTTCCTTCCTTCCCTCCTTCCTTTTTTAAATACATGATGATGAGAGATCAAGAAGATATTTAATCAGTGGGAGCCACCCTTCTTAGGGTTGTCAAACACACTAAAATATTAGGGAACAGAAACATACTAAAAGATTATTCGCCATTTATCTGACATTCAAAATTAACTGGGCATCCTGTATTTTTATTTGCTAAACCTAGCCATCCTGCACCGATGGCTTTGGTTTTGCTGCTTCAGCCTCAGGGAGCGGATCTTCCGTAAGACAGCCACCACCAGGAGGCAGCCGGGTGCTGTGCTCAGGCGAGATGACGCGTGGTCTCTGGGCTTCTAGGTAGCTCTAGGTCTGTCTGCCTTCCTCTTCAACCCTCCCGACACCCACCCCCGATTTAACCACAACTTTCCACTGTTCACTGCTAATCTTGCTTTGTTACAGTAGCTAAACTCCAAAGAAACATTAAAAACCCTGTCTAAACGTAAAAAGAACCCATGATATAACGTGCATCCTGCCTTCTCAATTAATTGCAATCATAAATTAATTATTTCTTCCTTTAAAAACCTGAATTTAGCTTAAAAGACTCAGAGTTCCCGTCACTCACCCCCTTGACCTGGGTGTCTTCTCCCCTCCCTGCGTCCCCTCCTGCCCTCTATCTGTACTGGCTCTTTGCTCCCTCCCTCCCACCCCTTCCTGCCTCAGCTCGTCACCATGGTTACGTGGGGAGCTGTTTCTGTGGTGCCCTCTTCCATAGCCTGCTTGTGAGGTAATTTCCCCAGTGAATTCCAACTCTTCCTAGTTATCTCTGCCCTTATCCTCTTTCGATGAAAG
Organism: Neophocaena asiaeorientalis asiaeorientalis; assembly: GCF_003031525.2. Classification (NCBI taxonomy): domain Eukaryota; kingdom Metazoa; phylum Chordata; class Mammalia; order Artiodactyla; family Phocoenidae; genus Neophocaena; species Neophocaena asiaeorientalis. The sequence goes on from NW_020172664.1 coordinate 591,093, forward strand.
AAAAAAAAAAAAAAATCAGACAGAGAGGGAGATGGCAGGAGAAAGAACCCCAGCAGCTCAGATACCAACATTTTTTTCTATCTGTAACCAGGAGACTTTCTCCAGCTGATGTTACCTCTTCTTTCCGTTTTCCTTCTTTGGCAGGAAAAGCCACTCCTGATCCTATGCCTCATACTCTGGTGTAAAACCTAGTGCATATTTAACACTTAGTTAACTAAGCGCCTTTGGGCCTTGTGGCTGTTTTCCTCTTTAAATGCCTTCAGTTCTGGAAGCTAGAAGGGTCCCTTTAGGACAGAAAAAGGAACTGAACCAAGAACACCAGCTCTGTCATGTGGGGGAGACATGAAGGTAGGAAACATCAGCCCAGGCCACAGTGAGAGGTTTTTGTTTGTTTGTTTTTGTTTTTATTTATTTAATTTATTTATTTTTGGCTGTGTTGGGTCTTCGTTGCTGCACGTGGGCTTTCTCTAATTGAGGCAAGCAGGGGCTACTGTTCGTTGTGGTGTGCAGGCTTCTCATTGCGGTGGCTTCTCTCGCTGTGGAGCACGGGCTCTAGATGCGTGGGCTTCAGTAGCTGTGACTTGTGGGCTCAGTAGTTGTGGCTCGCGGGCTCTAGAGCGCAGGCTCAGTAGTTGTAGCACACAGGCTTAGTTGCTCTGCGGCATGTGGGATCTTCCCGGACCAGGGCTCGAACACGTGTCTCCTGCATTGGCAGGCGGATTCTTAACCGCTTGCACCACCAGGGAAGCCCACAGTGAGAGGTTTTAAAGGGCAGCCGGAGGCAAGTAACGAGACGTTAAAGCCAAAGGCCTCCAGAAAAAGAAACTTTCGAAGCAAGATGGAGTGGAAATGTCTCCAACAGCTTTAAAGCAGCAAAAATAATTCCAGAAAGCTTTAGGTGTGATACCAAGGAAGGGAAGATCAGAAATAGCAAGGTTTTGATAACTATTTGTCTTCCGGTTTGCTTGGTTGGGGGTAACTTGAGATCCTGTGTGTTGGGTAATATTCTGTGTTCCTCACGAGGTTCAGAATAACCTATTTGGATTATGCAAATGCTCATTCAAAGGAAGAGGCAGAATTATGTTAGTTTGTCCTGTAATTCTATTGAAACTATGATTTATAGGGCCCATTCTCAAGGAAGACTTGTTTCAAATGAACACAGGCAAGCAACATTTTTTTGTTGTTTTTTTCGGTATGTGGGCCTCTCACTGTTGTGGCCTCTCCCATTGTGGAGCATGGGCTCCGGACGCGCAGGCTCAGCGGCCATGGCTCACGGGCCCAGCCGGTCCGCGGCATGTGGGATCTTCCCGTGCTCCGCGGCTGGAGAGGCCACGGCAGTGAGAGGCCCGCTTACCGCAAAAAAAAAAAAAAAATTTCCTTTACTGTCCTGACCCACTGGGGCAGTCATCTCAACTAGCAATAACTCTGAGTGGTACTTGGTACTTGACCCTACACACACGGGGCTTGATGGGTCTTGCTGTATTTAAGGGCAGTAAAATTCAACTACACATAGTCATCTCTGGCTTAACCCAAGAAGAAAGGGAGGCAACCAAGCAGGCCCCCTCTATGTGTACATGACCCTCACCATGCTCACCATCACCTGAGTGAGAAAACTCACCTTCTGGAGAAGAAGATAGAGGGCAGGAGGTCTATTGGGAAGATGTTATCTCTCTTTGTTGTGGAGGTGGTGGACATTGGTGACACAGGCAAAGCAATGGTTAGTCTGTTCAGACCTGCTAGGTAGGATAGGTGGTTGTTTCAGGCTGAATTTAATTAATTGCTTATATCTTGGCTGAGTCATTAGGAGTTTATGTTCTAGTCTTCAGCTTTGCATGATCCAAATTGCTGTTCTCATGGTTCCTCTTGGGATGACCGGGCTTTGGAGGATTAATCCAGTCTCTCAGGGGGCAGGCCAGTGTATTGATTTCAGGGGAGAACATTGCCTGGAAGAAGGACAGATTTGGGGTGCTGCTTTCCCACTGAGAAATTCTGTTTACAATACTAAAGCAAGATGCTATTTAAATATTTTTCCTCAATTGCAGATTCCTCCTCTGGCCTCTGCTGCCTTCCTCATCAGGCTGAAGCAGGACCTTGGCAAAGTTTATTCAGCAAAAATTTAATTATTATTCTAGTTCTTGAACCTTGGTAGCCCCTGGACTCTGTTCTTGGAATTTCCAGAACAGCCTCAGGAAAGGAAATCTCTTTCCCCAAACCTCCTTTCCCACTTTAGCTGCAACTTTTCCGGGGACCACCCTTCATGGACCGGATCCCCTGGAGCTCAAATGTCCACAGTAGATGCCACACAGTGTCTGGGGCCGCCTGCAAGGGCAGTCTGGTTCTGCTGCCCTCTCTGACCACAGTGGGCTTGTTCTGTCTGTTAACCATTGGGTCACATCCCCCTCCCCACCAAGGTTGCAATTCTTACCCTCCACCTCTCCTTCCTCATTTGTCCTTAACAGGTACCAGACCCTCTTATTATTAAGGAGCATGGCATGAAGCCATGTTGCAGCTTCCGGGTAGAGTTTATCTCATAAGCCCCGTGAATGATTCTGGCACCCATCATAAAGAATAATGGGTTATTTCTGGGAAGGGCCCTGAAATATGACCAGAAAATGTCTGAGCTCATCACCTCTGCCCTGCCTCTCATTCAATTTGTTGTCAGACGGTAATATCTCTTGACCTTGCTCCCACATTTTGCGATAGTTCCTATTTGGGGGCCTCTAAACGCAAGACTACTCACTACAGCAGAGTAATATTATAATTGTTATTGCTATGCTTTATCTGCTACAGCATCCTTGAAGTGGTAGCTGAGCATTGCAGAAATTTCAAATATCAGCATCAGGTTGACCCTTTAAACAGAGAGCAAAGGGGAAAAGATTTAGAAAGATGCTGTTGGGGGTAAAATTGGGTATCCTAGAAATAAAGGAGCCTAGGTTTAGATACCCCAACATGCTGGGTTATTAGGGACCATTAATACAAGTCAAATTTTATTTTAGAGTGTAGACTTCTTCAGTCTTGTGCTGATCCTTCCCAGTACACTAATGCAGGCTAGCAGTGCAGGATCTGGGAAGTACTTCTGGGAGGATCCACCTACTACGTAGCCTTTTTTGTTTGCCATGGAAGAGCATTTTAGCAGATGTGTGTATTTAAAAGTGGTCTGCACTCTTCCCCCACACCAGTGTAAATATTGTAAGCATGAACATCTGCCCCATATCATTGATGACTACAGGGCAAATTGGCCTTCGATTAGGAGGATGAGACAGCAAAATCCTCATCAAACCAATAGTGGCATCTCTAAGAGTTGGCTGGGGTCGGGCAGTAAGGGAGCTTAGTCCCCTTTAATCTCCATTTTTGGGAAAACTTTTCTTTAAAACGGTTATTCAGGTATTATATGAAAATAGTTTTTAAAAAATCGAATAAAGGAATTCCAATAAAAATAGTAGTAGCAGCCAGGGCATGCTTTGTTGGGGGATTTTTCCCCTCTGATACAGTTACATAGTAATGTCCCAAGCAGTGGCTATTCCATCAATGCACGCATCAGTATATGAAGATTATGTTGACTTGGAATAGTGCTCTCAGTAGCATGAATAAGAAAGGAGTCTTTATTATTTTAGGCAAGTAATATTTGAGCCCTACCAAAGGATTGCATGTACCCCAGCCTATCCTGACTGATACAATCAATGCAAGTACAGTGGTCAATCACTAGGGCTCTGATTTCAGACAGACCTAGATTTTTTTTTTTAATTTTTGAATTATATTTTATTTTTTTATACAGCAGGTTCTTATTAGTTATCCATTTTATACATATTAATGTATACATATCAATCCCAATCTCCCAATTCATCCCACCTCCCCACCACTTTCCCCCCTTGGTGTCCATACATTTGTTCTCTACATCTGTGTCTCAATTTCTGCCCTGCAAACCAGTTCATCTGTAGACCTAGCTATTTTTTAATTGAAGTGTAGGTGATTTACAGTAGTGCATTAGTTTCAGTTGTACAGCATAGTGATTCAGTATCTTTGCAGATTATATTCTATTATAGGTTACTACAAGATAATGGGCATAATTCCCTGTGCTATACAGTATATCATTGTTCATTATCTATTTTATATACAATAGTTTGTATCTGTTAATCCAATACCCCTCATTTGTCTCTCCCCACTTCCCTCTCCCCTTTGGTAACCACAAGTTTGTTTTCGATGTCTGTGAAAGACAGACCTGGATTTGAATCCGGGCTCTGCTGTCTCCTAGCTATATGCCTTAGGTAGACTTCTGAACGTCTCTCAACTTCAGTTCCTTCTCTAGAAAACACTGATAATAGGATTGTTGCAAGGCTTGGATGACTAAATACATGTAAAACATTCAGCGCATGAGTAAGTGCTCAGTAAGTGGTAGCTTTCAATGATTAACAGTGTTTTTAGCCTATTTAACATAAGTTCACAGGCAATATACATACAGGAGGAATGTGTGTGAGCTGGCAGAGTTATTGCACTAGATGGAATACTGCCTTTTAGGAGATACAGAAAGGAGTAAGTTCTTCAAGCTTTGTGGTGAAAATAAGTGCACATATGACTATTTTATGATAGTGGAGGGGAAGGGGCCTTTATTTTTGGTCTTTTAAAATAGTATCTCTGCTTGTTCACACTCCATTCAGAGAACAAGTCCTTTTTACTAAACCTTGATGAATTCTGTGCTAAAAATATTCCATTCCCATTTGGTGCAGTGAAATGTCATATCCATTAAACACCAACATACCAAATGCTGCATGCAGATCCTCAACCCAGCAAATCCAAGCTAACAGGAAGCTGTGATCATCCTCAGCTTATTCATACTGTACATCTCAGCAGATTATCCTGAAGGATTCTCTAAGGCTTAATTGTTATCTTAGAGCTATTTTAAATTATAAACATAAAGAACTCATGTACTACAACAAACTCATTTTTAAAGAAAGAAAATTGTGGCCCAGGGAATGAAAATGACTTCTCAAGGTCACAAAAATATAAAAGTGCTGGAACTGGGCCCAGATCTCCAAACTTCCAAGCTAATTTTTTTTCCCCCATTATAACAGAGAGCTACAGAATTTTCAGAGCTGGAAAGACCTTCAGGATGACCTGATCCAGTTCCAATAAGTTATAGAGGAAATTGAGGCCAAAAGAAACTTAAATGTCTCACCCAGGGTAATACCTAAAGCTAGCACGTGCTAGAGTTTGGGGCCAACTTTTGTAGCCATAGGCTTGGTGCTCTTGACATGCCACTGGTCAGTCCAATGTGGTTATTTAGAGTAGGGGACCCCAAGTCCCAGTTAGTGGACTGGGAATGAGCTATCAACATCAGAATCACCTAAGGGATGTTTAAAAATAAAAATTCCTGGATCCCAGCCTTTGCAGGTTCAGTTTTAGTGGGTCTGAGGTGAGGGCCCCAGAATCTGTATAGTTAGTTTGCTTTCTAGGTGATTCTGGGGGACATCCAGATTGGGGAACCATTATTATTATTATTATTATTTACATCTTTATTGGAGTATAATTGCTTTACAATGGTGTGTTAGTTTCTGCTTTATAACAAAGTGAATCAGTTATACATATACATATGTTCCCATATCTCTTCCCTCTTGCGTCTCCCCCCATCCCACCCTCCCTATCCCACCCCTCCAGGCGGTCACAAAGCACCGAGCTGACCTCCCTCTGCTATGCGGTTGCTTCCCACTAGCTATCTACCTTACGTTTGGGCGTGTATATATGTCCATGCCTCTCTCGCTTTGTCACAGCTCACCCTTCCCCCTCCGCATATCCTCAAGTCTGGGGAACCATTATTAACAGAAGCCAGCACTTTATATTCTGTTCTCTGCTGAGACTGGCCGATGATAATTTCCAGATGATGACGAGATACCTATGGGAAAGCTTAGTCAGGGAAAGTCCTGGGCCATCAAGGAGCCTCTAAGATTTTAATCTGCAAAGCCAACCTCAAGGTAACTAGAGCAAGGAGAGAACTGCCCTCGCCAGATGGAGATTGATCTGAAGTGGAAACACATCCAGGAGAAGAGAAAATGATCTAGGAACGCTTGGTCTCATCTCCTAGGCATGGGTGGCCACTAAATCAGAATTGGCAGCTTGACTTCACTTGGGAAAACATCCTTTTAAAATAAAGGTTATCCGTTTAAATATTTTAAAACAGAATATTTGAGAGAACACCATTTAAAAATGTATATAGAAATTGTACCAGTGAATCATCATGAATAATAGACAAAGATGGGAGGTTATGTTTTGTCAAGTTTCACAAAATAAGAGCTGGAAGGGCTCTTTGAAACCTTTTAGTGAAGGGATTCTAAACACATCTGAGGCCGTGGCTTCTCCTCTGGTTACCCTGTCTCTCTAAGTAGAGGATCTCAGTAGAGAGCACACCTCTTGCTGATGCCTGTTGTTGTTCTGCCTATGCGGCATCCTCTCCTCCTTTTTAACAGCACTCTAATTTTACTTTAGGGAATCACCCTTACCTCACTCTCATTCCACGTGGTTCTCATCCGTGGGTTCCAGGGGTGGGCACATGTCCCAAGCTTAGCCAGTCAGAGCACTCTATCCTTAGCCAAAACAATTACTTCAGGTGGGCACTCTGGCCATTGAGCATCATCCTCCAACCTGTGCTAAAACTACTGAGAAAGAGGTCTTGTTACTGGGCATGGCTAGACTGGCAAGAGGCAATGTCGGAGCTGCTGGTGGCTGTCTCTTCACCGTGAACGGAGAGACTGCCTTAGGAAGAAGTCAACATGGAGGAAAATAGAGCCAAGAGTCAGAGAAAGACAGACTAATGAAAATATCACCTGAGTTTCTGGTCTAGGTTTTTCTGAAGCTAGATGCATTTTTATGTTGAAACTAGTTCAGTTGGATTTCAGCAACTGACAACCAAAAGAATCCTGACCACCGTGTCTCCTCAGGGATCAGAAGCTGGGGTAGAGAAATGGTTGTGTGTATTTAGAAATACACCCACGGATAATTCTGATACACCCATTGAGAGTGAACAGAGTTTGGAGACAGGAAATGGGACTATGCTTTTCCTCACTAGACCACTATTAGTTGAGAATGACTTATGCTAATTGAGGAAGCTTGACCAAAGTCACCTAGCCTCAATAGAGTAAACCCCTTCTGAACCTGATTCTGTCTTCTTTTAGAAAAAAAAAGAGAAACATTATACACTTAAAAAAAATAAGGGCACATATCACTACAAACCCATTCTATGTAATCATTATACACATTTTGCAGACAAGATTAACTTACCCAGGGTCACAGAACTAATAAGTGGCCACATTGAGATGCAAACCCAGGTCTGCTTGAGTCTAAAACATATTCTGTTAACCACTGTGTCTACTGCCCCAAAGCGAGAATTGACGTGGGCACCATCAGGATAGACCTACAGGCAAAAATGAGAAAACATGGGTCACATCTCACTTTTCCTATAGATCTTACTTTTGCCTCTTTTATGTTTTTGCATGCTGCCTTTTAGAAATAGCCCCAGTGGTGTGCAAATCCTTTAAGGGTAGGGACAATTTCTTGCTCATTTTTGTTTTGTTTTTGTCATTTATCATAGTGTTTTGCACATAGTAGGTGATCCATAAACATCTTCAATGAAATTGCGCTTGCTGTGTCCATAGGTGTAGGTATCTGATAGCCTGAGGCTACTAGGAACACTCTAGGTTCCTGAGTGGTATATCTGTCTATCTGGCAGTTTACAGAGTTTGGAAGTTTTAATATGTTTTGTCTTTAAGCACTTCAATGCATGGTGTCACTGATGAATACTATCCAAATGAATCTTGACTTTGCTTCTTAACTGGCTATTTGACTTGGGCAAGTTACTTAGCTTTTCTAAGACTCAGCTGTCTCATCTGTAAAATAATACTATTATATAGAACTATAAAGGATAAAAATGTTAATGCAGGTAAAGCACTTAGTATATTACTTGGCTCATAGTAAGTGCTCAATAAATGACACCCATTATTATAATGAAATTAAAATATTAAAGAATATTTCCTAAATTAAAGGTAGAATTGTTAAACATGTGTGGGTAGACAAGGTCAGGGAAATAAAGGACAAAGGACAGTTGTCCTGAGATCTGGTACTATTAAGAGGACTGATTTCTGGGATACAGTTTTGCTGGGAATTATTGTTCAAAGCTTCATCTAGGCAAGATGCTTCCCCTTGGCATCTCTGAGTAGTGCTGACCATGGATGTGGATCCTTACCTGGGGATAAAAATTGTAAAGGGCATAGAATTTCCAGGAGTATCAAACTTCTCATCCTTAGGGTCTCCATGGATTAATTAAATCATTATTTAAATTAAATAAATAAATAATAAATTAATTAAATAAATTAAATCATTAATTAAATTCCTAGCCTTCAGTTTTGTGGACTAGGTTTTAGGTAGATCTGCAGTATGTGTTTTTAATGACTCTGGAAAGAAATTATGTCTCTTTTACCTCCCATCTCACCCTGGTTACCCCTGGGGAGCAGGTGGGCCTATGCGGGCCTGCTCTTTTGGGGTAATCCATGGCGAGGTAATCCATGGGACTGGAAATTTACCACAGGGAATAGGGAATGAGGCTGCTTCTCAGATATGTGAACATGAAGGCTGAAGCTGCTGGGCTTAAATCTATTTCATTCCCACCAACTTTGTGTTCTCTCTAAAAGTGGGACTGTTCTAGGAGATTGAGGGTGGGGTGGCATAGAATGATCATAGCTGCCTAGGAGACAGTCCTGACCCTCAGGGATGTGTAACCTGGTGGGAGAGATGGACATACCAACAACTAACCAAACGGCAAGGCAGAATGAATTGTGAGTCTTGCTCATGGTAAAAGCAACGGGCTGAGAAAGCCAGAGAAAGGAGAAACCCTATCTAATTGGTTCGATGAGAAGGACTAAGATTTCAAAAGGTAAAAGAGTAAGGAAAGGGCATTGTAGGTGGTTGCAGCAGCCTGGGCACGGAAGCATGTAAGTGCTTAGATAGGCAGGGATTGGCCAGTTGTGTGGGTAACAGGTGGGTGGGTGAAGTGGAGGATGCTAGAGTGGGAGAAGAAGCTGGGTCAAATTTTGAACTCCACGTTCAGAACTTTATAGGGCCATTGTAGGTCTTACTGGGCCTGTGGTTTCTGTGGATGCCCTGATGCCCTTGATAACAATCGTATGAAAATGCGTCTACATTCCACGTTAAGATTGACATATAACTGCAAGAGCTGAAATGAGTGAGTTGAGCTCTCATTGACTAGTTCAGTTTACCTGTAGATGTGGTTCTAGGACCATTGCCAGTCCAAGAAGACTGTGGAATCCATTTGGGATGAGATAAGTCCAGAACTTGAGAGGAAGCGCTGAGAAACTCTTACAGCAATTTGACATTGCCACAATAACCAAGCGCGTGATTGTTTTTCTAGTAATTCATCTTTATTCTAATTTCCAAAAATATTGGTCCACAATATAAATGGAAATATGTTGGTCTAAAATACATTGGAGATTTTAAAATTTCCATGGTCCAATTTTTTTTTTAAACACTGAAAATATTTTTAGAAAGTTGAGAAGCTCTGAGCTAGTTGAAATAATACTACTTTTTAAAGAAATTTGTGGTCAGAGATGACAGAGGAGAGAGTTGGTGGATTTGAATGTAGAGCAATAGAAATTATACAGTTTGAATAGCAGAGAGAAAAGAGATTGAAATATCTAGTACTCACCACTGTATCTACCTTATAGTACATTGTGCCTAAGTGTTCTGACTTGGTCGAAGATAATTTTGTGGCAAATACAGAAAACCACACAAACTAACCTAAAGCAAGACAAAATGTGTGTGTGTGTGTGTGTGTGTGTGTGTGTGTGTGGTGGGTTGTTATAAGAAGGTTACAGAGGTATCTCAAGGAATTCAAGGACAGGGAGTGCCATTGGATATCATGAGGGATGGAGTGGAAAATGAACAATCACTAGGAATCAGGGCTGCTTCTCCCCATCTCCTCTCTCCCACTCTTACTCCTCACTCCTTTCCCTCTGGGATGGATGCTGATCCTCATTCAGGAATAAAGGACTTATTTTCCCAGCTTCTGGGAGTACTAACAGAAGATGGGTCTCTACTGTCTGCCTTCTTTGGGGATTGCCTTGGCTGAAAAAACAGCCTCACCCAAGGCCATGCTTTCTTCCAGGGACAGCCCACGTCCAACGGAGCTATAAAGGTCTGATCCCCTTGCTCCAACTTGGGACAGCTGAGAAAGGACATCTCAGCTCTAGAGCTCCCTACAGGGTTGCTTTTGTTAGAACTGCATCACAGTTCAGCTGCTTTCTTTGCCAAATTCTAATTCCTTCTCCCTTCCCAGTGTTGGTCTCAAAGGTACTACCTAATACATGTACATTAACTTCCCAGAGTCTGGTTCTCAGGTGACCCAAGCTGGGACACCATGCCTCCCAATCTTCTTCCCACTCTCCCTCCTCCCTTCCTTTTTACTCTCTCGTTTCCCCTCCTTCCATCTCCCTTTTCTTACCCCCTTTCTCTCTTCTTCCCTCCTTCTTTTTCCACTCCCTCCCTCTCTCTTGACTATGTAGTTTCTCACCCCTCCTTTCTGAGTGTCTGCTTCATTCTCTTCTCACCTTTCAGACCAGTTCCCTCTGCTCTTCTGGTTCATGGACCATCATGGCTCCTCCAAAACAGAGTAATGCCTCAGCCACCATCATTGTAGCGTATGCTTTCGGTCACCCACCCAGGTGCCCTTTGCTAGGCTGGTGCACCCATCCTGCAGTGTGGGTGTTGGTTAATGACTGCTTACATTGGTACCCTTCTCTGCAGGATTACCCTTAGCCAATTGCAACCTTCTCAGCTGGAGATGCCTGAGAGGTTATGCCACACATTCTTCGGTCACTGACTGTCAGATGAGGGATATAAATGTCCACATTCCTTGCTTCAAGGCAGGACACACTCTGTAGTACCATTCATGCTTTAGAGTTCCACATGGGGTCAGGCTGCAGCTGGACTTCTCCTGAAAGGACATCTTTGCTTGACATCTTCCCCTGCCCTATGCGCCTCTCTCTCCCTTACCTGAGAGCACTCCTTCAGTAAATCCCGCTGCTTCGAGGGAACCAAATTTAAGATCATCACCTTACAAGTCTGGTGCCTGTGGCTAATTGGCCCAGACTCTGCTGTCCTAATTCCAGATATCCAGGAGGGAGAATGGATTGGCTTAGGCTGAGCCTAGCCCAGCTTCTGGATTGAGCACCTAGATTGAGAGTTCACTCCAGGTCCAATCATTTATGGCTGGAGAGCGGGCAGAGTTGCATAGTATAGAGTAGATGAGGGTTACAGGGAGAGAGGGCAACTCTCAGAAAACACTGGTCAATTCCTGCAAAAGTGGACCCTACCATATGTCCTCCTTCTCAGTCTTTCTCAAATTTATTTTCTCGGTCAACCTCTTCACTCCTCACCTCTCTCCCCATCTGCAATCCCAGGTTCCAATGGGAGGGTTTTGAAAGGTAGCACCATGTGATGGAGAAGGGACTGGGCCAAGTGTCAGGAGGCCTGGACCGTAGCTTACCTCACCTAGCTTGCTTCACATCTCAGGGTCTCAGCTTCGAGGTAAATTAGACAGTTGGTTTGCTAACTTAAACAGCTAATGCTTCTATGAAAACAAACAGGGCAGAGTCTAGATCCACTATCTCTGCAGCCCTGAAGTCAGCAGAGTACCTGGCACAGAGTCGGAACATACTGAAAACAGGAGATAGCCTTTAAAAATGAAATGACAGGTACTTCCCTGGTGGCACAGTGGTTAAGAATCCGCCTGCCAATGCAGGGGACACGGATTCGAGCCCTGGGCCGGGAAGATCCCACATGCCGCAGAGCAACTAAGCCTGTGCGCCACAACTACTGAGCCTGAGCTCTAGAGCCTGCGAGCCACAACTACCGAGCCCGCGTGCCGCAACTACTGAAGCCCACGCACCTAGAGCCGGTGCTCCAAAACGTGAAGCCACCGCAATGAGAAGCCCCTGCACCGCAAGGAAGAGGAGCCCCCGTGCGCCGCAACTAGAGAAAGCCCGAGCACAGCAATGAAGACCCAATGCAGCCAAAAATAAATTAAAAAAAAAAAAAGAAATGATGGTGAATTATATTACAACAGTAAGGTAGAGCGTGACCCCAAAGCATACAATATTCTGAGTGTGGAGCCCATTAGTAATAGCTAGCACTTGGTGAGTGCTAACTTGTGCCATTCTGTGTTAAGCACTTCCCATGCTATTCTTTACATGATTACTACTGCAGTATAACAAATCACCCCAAAACTTGGCCTTTTAAAACAACCATTTTATTATGCTCTTAGATTCTGTGGGTCAGGAATTTGGACGGGGCATCATAGGGATGGCTTGTCTCTGCTCCATGATTTCCGGATCCTCACTTGGGAAGATTTGATGGGCTGTGGTGACTTGACAGCTGGGGGCTGAAATCACCTGGAGCCATCTTCACTCACAGGACTGGTGGTTGATGTGGCTGTTGGCTGGGACCTTATCTGGGGCTGTCGACCAAAGCTTGGGCTTCCTCAGAATGGTAGCCTCAGGCTAATAGGACTTTCTATGCAGCAGCTCAGGCCTCCCAAAGGGATTGTCCCAATTTCACAAGGCAGAAGCTTCATTGTTTTTATGACTTAGCTTCAAAAGTCAAACTGCATCATTTTCACCACGTTCTGTTGGTTACAAGGCCATCCAGATTGAAGGATAGGGGAATTAGGCATCATCTCTTGATGGGGTTGGGGGAAGTTCTCATAGAGCAAGTAGGCTGGGAGATATTGTTGTGGCCATATTTGTAAAATTCAGTCCACCATGTGTGCATTGTTTCATTTAATCCTTCTGTTGTCCTTTGAGTAGGCATCATTGTACCTTTACAGATGAAGACACTGAGGCTCAGAGAGGTCAGGTCACTTGCCTGTGGACAAAATCAGGACATTGCAGGGCTGGACTTAAACCCAGTCTGTACCAAGCAGGTGTTCTCCAACACATATGTGCTGCTTATAGGACAAGGGAGCAAAGAAAGTCAGACATTCAAAGGCCAGGTCTCCCTATGTGTAGGATTGGGAGCGGGTAAGTCTTCTTCTTGTCCCCCCATAACCCTGATGTCAGAGTTAGTATCTTCCCCATGTGGTAAAGGAGTCTGGTTTCTATGCATAACTCCCCAAGGTGTTGCTTTCCAGAGACTATGTAACTATTATGTGTACCTCTGACGCCTCAAGTTCTCCAGGCATGTGCTGCCAGTGGAGTTGCTGTCTGTCCCACCTGCCCCCACGCCCCTAGTCATTTGGCAAAAGATTCTGGGGAACAATGAGTTGGAGGGAGCTCTGATCCCTTCTGTGAAGGCAGCACACAGAACCACATCATGCCAAGAATATCTTCTGTGCCCTGATCCCCTTTTGAAATCATGTCTTCCCTTTAAGTTCAAACAAGGACCACTTCTTGCAGGAACTCATTGTGGCTACTCCCCCAATACTTAAAATCAGAATGTTCAGGTGAAATTTGGCACTCACTGCTAACTGTAGTTTTTTGTGTCCTAACCCCCCATTAGTCTTCTAAGCCCCCACGGATCAAAGACTATGCCCTCCTCTTTCCTCAGTTTTCCTCCCCAAACCAGAGGAATGATACCCCGTTCTTAATAGGTACTCAAATCAGTATGACTGATTAGATCAAAGGGCCTCATGAAGTTTATTATTAAGTTTATGACAGGAGGACACGTGCATCTTCGAAAGTAGTTTTTAAGAGCCTGCTCTATCACAGGCATTGTGCTAAGTGCTAACATACCGTGTGATCCAGGAGCAGGAATTTAGAAAATCAAATATGAGCCTCGTAGGCACTCTGCAGTATGTCAGTAACGTATCAGAACTGGTGTCTAGAAGTGAAGCATCCTTGGTCATATTAAGAGGACTTCATATGGGATACATCTGAGACAAGTGCTGTAAGGTTACAATCTCTGTCAGCTGTCAGATGATTCCAGAGTCAAACATTTAGAAAGCCCCGGAATAGGGCTTTAAAAATCCAAAATCTTGACTTTGGCTTCTTCTCTAAGTTGTCTGAATGATGTTTTTAGCTGGAACTATCAGATAGAAAAGGATGGGTCTAACTGTCAAATTAGCCTTCTTGTAACAGGCAAATTTCACTACCTTTCTTTCCATTTGTCACCATTTCACCTCAAAATGTTCCCCAAAGCCATGCCCTTTAGAAACACCTTTGAATGTTCAAACTCAACTGATCGTCCTATTAATAAATGATGAGTAATCAGTATCAGTGTTTATCTTCACTCATTATGCACACCATAAATTCTTGATCCAAATATAACCCTATTGTATAAAATTCCTTCCTCAACATACCATCACCAAGAATAAAATAACTCCTGTAAATAATTACCTTTGGGATATGAAAGAAAATGTAAACATTTTATTTGGCAGTTGTTTCTGAACACATGAATAAATAAATGGAAAAGTACATATTCATATTTCTTTTTGGAGTAACAGATACCATTAAACGCTTATTTACACATCTTCACTGCAAAGAACAGTTACACAATTCAATTTTGTCTTATAAAAGGTAACTTCCCACACCACTGGACTGGACAGGAAAGGATGGAGATTACGGGTAGTGCTTGGTTCTAGCAGCCTCAGTGTTTGAAAGGCATTCATTTGCAAGTGTGATAAGAAGAGTCATCATGCATTGAGTTCATCCGGATCATATACTGTAGAAAGTTTCCGATGGCAGCCACAGAATTTCGTGTGTCATGCGCTTAAGTCAACTATGACATGTTTGTAAATCTGTGTGTTTCCCTTAAAACTGGAAGCAAAAAGAAAATTACGCTTATTAATGGACACATGCGTGAATGATCTTGGTGCCTGAACATTCAATTCCTGAAATTTTACAAATTTGGCTTTCTCTGCATCCCAGTTATACACTTGAGTAAAGGAATAATCACTTCCAAGAATTGCGTATTGATAGTTATTTATCTGAAGAGGCTGGAACACCATGGATCCTCGCGATGGCATCCTCTGAATATCCTGAAATGAGGAGCCTCCCCATTTCATTACTTTGGAATCACCAATGAATCTTGTCAAGCAAATGTACACTTCACCTTTCACTGAGAAGTGCTTAACGGCATATACATCTTCCATGTTAGGAATGTCGGTTTGGTTAGTAAATAATTGTATTGCTTTGTTCCACTGATAAATTACAGGACGCTGGGAACTACTGGACAGGATTAAATGAGGCGTTCTGAGTGTCTGAGGTGTTCTGGCTATTTCTAGATATTCCACATCAGTATCCCTGTACCACGCATGTAAAGATTGATGGGAGTAGAATCCATTTCCGTTCCATTTATAAATGGTAGTAAAACCAGCTTTTGAACTGTCAGCAACCACAAAGTACCAGTTGTTTTCAATCTTGAACGTTTCAATGTCATTGGGTTTTCGGATTTTGAGAATTTCAATATCCTGGATTTTTATGAATTTATTTGCAAAACTGTCTCTCTTATAGATGTGAGAGCCACCGAACAGCTGGGCCACAATAACATAGAGCTGAGTTTCAATGACTATAGGCTTGCACACTACAGTGGACGTGCCTGGAAAAGACAAATGAGAGATTAGGAGGATGGCCATCCTCTTTTGGACATGTTAATACACATGCCGAAGCCATGCAACTGCCACCAAAATCATTTCCTTGGTTGATTAGGCAAAAGGCCAATTTCCTAATCAGGTCCAATGGCAGTGGGATCCCGAAGTTCTGTGCCTTTGTACCTCATGGAGCCTTGTTATCAATAACTGAGTTGTCATGTCACATCCAACGTGTACTAGACGTTCAGGACGTTCAGGATACATGGCTACAGCCTGAGTTTTCTCCTCTCACTTTTTTTTTTTTTGGCCAAGCCATGTGTGGATCTCAGTTCCCCAACCAGGGATTGAACCCGTGGCCACAGCAGTGACAGCACCAAGTCCTAACCACTGGACCGCCAGGGAACTCCCTCTCCTCTCGCTTCTTACAGAAAGAAAGCATTGCTTTCTCTGACATATCATGAGTTGGAAACTGCCATTTATTGAGCACCAATTTGCTTTGCCAAATCATCTCATTAAATTTCCCAACAATCTTAAAAGATAAATATTATCACCCTCCCTTTTGCAGATGAGCAGACAGAAGCTCAGAGAGGTTCGGTGCTGCTAGGAGAAGGCAGAGTTGGGATTCAAACCCAAGGCTACAAGCATCTCTATGCTTTTAACCCAACCTGGGGTGGGCAGTTAGCTGTACAAGGACTTCCAACTTGGCCAGCATTCCACAAGGTTCTAGAAGAACCTCACAAAGTTTTGAGCGGTAGTCTGGGCAGCCCACGGCTCTACCTGCAATTGGTTTGCTCTATGTATAAACTGCTTCTTGCTCTAGAATAAACTGACTTTCTCCTGAGAAAGGAGAGAGATGCCACTTGTGAAGCTTTAGGTCACTGGCGGCAGAAAAGAAGGAAGAGAAATCCTTGAGAAAAGTGAAAGAGGGGTACAGTCATGGGCGAAGCTCCTGGATGTTACTTTGGGAAATCTCAGAAAACTATATGGGAGTCTGTCAGAAGCCTAGCTCAATATCCTTTGTTAAGAGTTTAACATTTATCAATAGATTCTGATCTCATAGAGGGAGCTTGGCTCTAGGAAATCCAAAGAGAGCCGGGCAAATCTGGTCCCAGGCTTTTTCTGACTGCAGCTCTAAGGGCTTTGAGGTAATAAGTTCCAGATCAACTCTTTCTATTAATTGGCTCCATCCATAGGCAAAATTATTCTAGTTGTGACACTTTTCAAGGCTGTGTAATTCTGTGACCTTGGGAAAATCACTTCTCTGGGATTCAGTTTTCTCTTCTGTACAATGAGGGTTGGAACTAGATGAGAGATGGCCACTAGTTTTCAACCATATACCAATATTGATTGATTGATTGTGACTGCCTGGAGAACTGTGTTAAGAAGGATTCTGTCCTCTGCAAAAAAGAGCATCATGATACATTAGCGATGTCTGTCTGGGGTGAGGGAGGGGATAGTGACTGTATATATGACACATATTCGTCATCCTAGACTAGATGATGCCATCTGAAAGTCTGCAAATACATGATTCATTTTTCATTTAAGTGCTCATCTAAAGATTCATTCAAAGCAATTGACAGACTGTACACATGTAAGAAGAACCTTACACAA
The DNA here is from genome assembly GCF_003031525.2 of Neophocaena asiaeorientalis asiaeorientalis. Classification (NCBI taxonomy): domain Eukaryota; kingdom Metazoa; phylum Chordata; class Mammalia; order Artiodactyla; family Phocoenidae; genus Neophocaena; species Neophocaena asiaeorientalis. The sequence goes on from NW_020172664.1 coordinate 608,287, forward strand.
AACTAAGGTTTAGATTTCACAAAGCTGTGCTGCAATCCATTGGAAAACTGAGGGGACTGCAGGAGATCTCCCATGAACATTTTGCAGAAGTAATGTTTTTGCCGTAAAGTTTGAGAGTCATTGATCTAAAATAACCTCCTTATTTTATAGTTAAAAAGAGGGGCCCAGTGAGGGTGAGTGGCTTGACCAGTTAGCTTGTGGCAGAACCTAGATTAGAACTCATAATTCTTAGTCCAGTACTTTTTCATTGAAGAAAAATAACCCACCTTTTATTGTATATTTACTAAGCTAGGTCCTATGCTAAGTTTCTTGAACATATGCTCCCATTGTTTTATAACAACACTGAAAGTTAGGTATTATTATTCCCATTTTACAAGTGAGGAAATTAAGCTTTAGGGAACAATCCCAGGCACTCAGTAAATGGTAGATTTGGGATTCAAATGATTCTCAACCTGCCCAAAGAATTCCCTGATATCATTCATCTTTTCCTGTTGCCCTTGGCCCAAGTGGCTTAACTTTCCACTCAAAATACGATCAGGCTTTTCGTACCTGTAATGTTGTCATAATTCCGGAAGGTCTTTTCTACGTGGTCCCATTCAAGGAAAATGCACTTTCCAGTGAAAGGCTGAGCGATGACTACATACTCATCGTTCATGTAAGAAAAAGTGTCTATGGACAGTGATTGAAAAGGCAGGTCTTGAGACTTTGCAAACTCTGCAAAAATTGAAAATGATGATGAGTAGCTGTGCTGATGCCTCATTCCTTGGCTAGATCTCAAATGTCCACAAGAAATATATTTATTCTAGAGAAACAGTGAAATGACAATTTTACTTTGCTTTTAAACACATGAATTTTAATGGTTCATAATATTTTTAAATTGCTCAGTTGGTTTTTAATATATATATTTAAAGAATCAGTTCCTGCATATGTAAAAAATTAGCCCTTATTCTAATTATATGAGGTGGAATGATTTGGAATACATTACCTGTAATGATGCAATCAAAATCCTTGGAGGAGAGACTATTGATTTTGCGCTTCTTGTATTCTGGAGGGCCTTCACAGTAGATGTCTTCGACAGTTGCATTGGTGTGGCCTAGCCATTCCACCAGCCACTTCAGTTTACAGTCACAATTAAATGAATTACCTCTCAGGTCCCTGAAAGACAAACTTCAGCTGCTTTTGATATACGAGGGTCCTTCCTTCCCAGGCATGACTTTTACTTTAGCAATTAACATGTGCAGAATGACCTCACCTGGCTTTATATAATGTCCCATAATCTACCTTCAACCTGACTGACCATTCACTTTGGGCTCAGAGAATGACCACAGTGTGCCCTTGCAGGCCACCCCAGTCAATGGAACCTCATCCTTATAACTTATTCCCTCTTGGATTCGAAGGTAGCTCAGTCTAGAGCTGTGCTGTCCATAGAAATACAATGTGAACCACATATGTAGTTAAAAATTTTCTACAGACACATTAAAAAACTAAAAAGAAAGAAGTGAAATTATTTTCATAGCATATGTTATATAACTCAATACATACAGAATTTTATCATTTTCACATATAGTCATATAGAAATTACTAATGAGATATTTTACATTCTCTTTGTATACTAAGTCTTTGAAGTCTGATGTGTATTTTATACTTACAGTATATCTCAATTTGGAAAATAAAATTTCAGCAGAAATTCATGATTTATATTTAGAGTTAACAAAATTTACAGTTGAAAAAAACAGATTTATACACCCAAGTTGTTCCAAACATACTTAAAACTCTTCCAATGATTGAACAGAGAATCAGTTTTTAAATTTAAATTTAGTTTTTTATTTAATTTTTTAAAATTATGTAAAATTTAAAATTCAGTTCCTCATTTACACTAGGAACACATTTCAAGTGTTTGGTGATCACATGTGTGGCTACCATATTGGGCAGCACAGGTCTAAAAGAAAGATGTAGTGATTGTTGTACCATATTTAATTACATCGAGTAAGCTATTTGCTTTTCTTCTTCCTCACAGGCATAATTAACCCTGATCCTATTCCATGGTCTACAAATTCAATTTTAATAGGAAATGACTTCGACACAGCCGAGTTAGTGCAGACATACAATAATAGCTCATGTCCATAATAAACTGTACAGCATAGATAGTTTAAATTTCCACATATGATCCCAGCTCACCAAGTTCTCTGTTTATTTGCATTGCTTCTGTTCAAAAACTCTATCTCTTTCCTAAAACCATTCTTGGTCACACAAAATTCCTAAGATAGGTACCACCTACTTTTCACACAGCATATGAGTACTTTTTAAACGTTGAAGCATTTAAAAATGTGTTTTGGGGGTAATTCAAGAAACCAAGAAATCTACTAAAAGGCAAGTCAGCATGGATCCTTGCACTTCTTAGATGATTCTTGGTTTGGGCATATCAAGGTAGGCCCAAGAGGCCAAACCCATTATGGGATTCCTTGGAGAGACTGAGCCAATTTCAAGTGTTTTTTCTTTTGCTAGTGTGGGGTATAGGCTGACACAAGGTTGGGCCAGAGGGTCCCCAAATCCGCTGTATCCCCAAGTCTGCTATGGAGAATCATCTAACTTCCAAGACATTCTCAGGACACCTCATATCTCAAGAATACTCTGACCCAGAATAATGAGTGTCAACTTTTCTGGGGTATTGTAAACCAGAGCGGTAACTGTGGTCTGTCCAAGACTATTTGGAAGTGTCCTGATTCTGACACTCTCTTGGAAATAAACCGTCTTTCAGGAATTGGGGTAATAGGCGTGGAGGAGGGGTGGGGGGAATACTACAAGGAACAAAGGAAGTTTTTCATAGCTTACTGATTTGAAGTTAAATCCTAGGTTTAGGAGAAAATTCTTGACTCAAATTTTTGTTATTGGAGAAAAGTTGTTTTGAATATATATTCTGTAGCAAAGTACCTGAAAAATAAGAACTCCTTTGTTTTCATACATCTTTTGTTTGTTCCTGTTTTCTACCTTGTGACATTTAAATACCTTTCCAATGTTCTGGAAGGCACTTATTGAAGCTAAATTGCTTTTGAAAGGGTTAGGCATATATTACTTGCTTTGCTTACTACAAAATACACAAATTCCTTACAAAGATCTTTCACTCTGAGGCTTAAAAGTCAAAGTTTGAAAGCTCTTTTGTTTGAAAAAGGGTCAAAAATAATTAAGTTCATTCCCTTCCTGGGGCTTAAGCCAAATTCCTGGGGATTAAGCCTAGAGCTGTTGTTCAGTCTAATGAGAGAAAAGGCAAACTTTCCTCCCTTCTCCCACTTCCTGCTCCATTTCTCTCTTGACAGACCAACCCATGGGTATAAACTTTCATCTTTATTCTGTCAGTTTCCCAGACTTCTTTATGTTTTTCCTTTGTAGCCCCATTTCCTGGACCTCATGAGAAAAAAAAGGCATCTTGAAACCTCTATCTAGCCCTCCTCTTCCTACCCCCTCCAAGTCCCTTGTCATCAGTCCCTGCCATACAGGCACACACTTTGTCAAAGGCAAACTTGGGACTATATTTTCAGAATATAGTGGTAAATACCATAGGAGACTCAAACATTAGTCCAACTAAATTCAAATTTTAAGCCAATTTAAAATTAAAATTTAAAAATTCTCATTTAATTTAAAGCCAATTAAAAAATTTAATAATCCACACCAGGCTTCTTTGTTAACGACTGCAAATTAATTAATTAATCAGTGATTTCTTAGGTCCTCTTACACATTTGTTAAAGAATCCAGGCCTTTGAAAATGTCTTTCGGGAGAGTCTGGAGGTTGTTGTTTGCAAGGCTCCTGGAAAAAAAAAAAGAATGATGTAAACTGTAGTCATAAATGAAATAAATGCATTTTATGACCCCTTATGTATTATGGTATTAAACAAACAAACAAGCAAACCCTCCAAAATACGAGTAACAGAATGATGCCTGGGCATTGGTCTTTCTACTTAGCACTGAGTATGAGCATCACACACTCAGGCATTCCATCTAAGGGATGCCTCCCTATGTCCATGGTCTCCATGTGCTCTCTCTCCTCTCACTCAGGCTGCCCTTCTCCTCCCTCCCCCCACCGCCCCACTTGCTATAGAGAGCAGCTCAACCTCCAACTCTTAGTTCCAACAGCTCTCAAATTTGGAGGCCTGTCTGATCTATCCCCCTTCCAGCACATTCTTTTTGTTTCCTCCTTTTTCTACATTTTTTCCCCTTTAGCTCCATTCATTCATTCCTCCTTAGAAAATAGCTTCCTTATAAATATCCATCTATTCACCCATCCATCCATCCATTCATCCATCCATCCATCCATCCATTCATCCTCTTTAATCATCTCCTTTTCCCTTCTTCCAATTCTTGCCCTATTATCACAGGAATTGTTTTCTCCTTCTCTTTCTATTTGTTCTTTCACTTACCACTAAAATGATTCTGATGCTAATCAAGGGTAATAAGTAAGAAACAGTCCTGATAGTATCAAGGAAAGGGACATGTGTCCATACTGCAGAAATGTGCACATAACAAGGAGCAGATACTGTATGACAGGGAAGGGTACTAGGTACTGGTAATTTTCTATTTTTAACCAGCATTATACATGTACCTATTATATACTCTTCTTAGGAGTAGTTTTAATTTTCACAATAAAAATTAAAAACTAAAACTAAGGGCCTCCCTGGTGGCGCAGTGGTTGAGAGTCCGCCTGCCACTGCAGGGGACACGGGTTCGTGCCCCGGTCCAGGAAGATGCCACATGCAGCGGAGCGGCTGGGCCCGTGAGCCATGGCCGCTGAGCCTGTGCGTCCGGAGCCTGTGCTCCGCAACGGGAGAGGCCACAACAGTGAGAGGCCCGCATACCGCAAAAAAAACCAAAAAAAACAAAACTAAAACAAAAGAGTCTATGCTGTCAGCCTCCAAAGCCCTTGAAAATTCTCTCACATTCCATTTAAAACACTCTCAAAAGTCTTCTATGTTTTCCACCTCCTTTAATTAATACAAGATTTCTCAAGTGCAAGCATTCAGAACTTTTAAAATCTATTTTTAAGTCATATATGTTGTTTTTCTGAGTTTTAGAAATTACCACTAGATTAGAAAGCTTTTTTTCAATGAACCTCGACACAGAAGAAAGGGAACTGAATCAGAAGTTTCCAGTCTCAGTGATGGTCCATTTTGTGACAAAGAGCACAGCTTTGGAGTCATTCTTTCTGAGCTTGGTTTGAATCCCGGCTCCACTATTTACAGGCTGTGTGACTTTGGTTATCTACCTTCTCTGCGACTCAGCTTTTTCATTTTTTAAGTGGAGGTAATAATACCTCATATCATAAGAGTGTTAGAAAAAGTAAATGCGGTAACTCAGGATGGTAGTTGGACTACTCTCAATAAAGGGCAGCTGGGAGGAGTGGGGGTGGGGGACAGGAAGGAGAAAGGCTTTTGTGTGGTCTTTGCCCAAGAAACATTTAGAAAACTGACCATACAAATGAACTGCTGTGACTGTCCGCCTATGCAGAATTAATAAAACGCTGCTAAAGAAGATTATTCCAGAGAACAGCTCCATAGTTCTTTTTACTGAATGGTGGTTAAATGAAGAGATTTCTTGGGTCTTGGACCAGTCTAGAATCTCTCTCAAGTTATGTGTCTCAATATAGTTGCTGGCACAATGTGTCCTGAAGTCCTCATGCTAACTTGTAAGTGGACGTCCCTCCCCCGGAAACCAGCACGAAGTGCAACTGGCTGCAGGGCATGAGCTTGGAGGAGGCTGGGTCATAGGACAGTGGGAGTGAAACGATGAGAGTCAAGTCCTGAATTACTGCAGCCACTAGGGTTACACAGGAAGAGGCACCATGTTTTTATTGCTGCCCTGGGCAGTTCTTTTAAACAGCAGGTGAATCTGAGAGTTCCCGCTTCCTGCCCAAAGAACAGAGCTCTAAGCCTCACATACCCAAGGTGTTAAGAGTCAGTGAACTTCATAGATACAGAGAACAAATTGGTGGTTGCCAGAGGTGGGGTTGAGGGGATGGGAGAAATGGGTGAACTGCGGGGTTTTCTGTTTGGTTTTTTTTGGTTTTTTGGTTATTAAAAAAAAAAAGATTAAAAAAAAAAGGAATTCCAAAATTAAAAAAAAAAACTCAATGAGCATCACCACCTTAGGTTTTACTATGGGGTAGGAATGCACTGTATCTGGGTAACTGATGAGGGGTAGAACTGATTGGGAGAGAGCGAAAACAGGCCAATGCGAGGTTTGAGAAAACATGCATCAATGTTAATTTTTTTCTAGGATGACTTTGTAGTGAGTACTGGAAGGATGTTTTTCTCACCACTGTATCCCCAGTGCCTGGCATAATATAAGTCCTCAACAGCTACTTTTACATGAATGAATGAATGGGGCAGGCTGGAGTTGATAAGAAGAAGGACATCCATCCAGACAAAGAAAAGAGCAGAGAATGCTTCTCTTAGGCCCTTGTACCAAGACACCGAGTTAGGGAGAAATTGCAAAGCCCTGTGAATTACCGTTGCCCCACCTCCACGATGCTCACAAAGTACCCTCCCTCCTCTGAGCCCTCACTGTGGTAATAAGCCCTAAACAATAGGACGACTTTTCTTTCTTTCTTTTTTTAATTTGGCTGAGCCGTGAGGATTCTAGTTCCCCGACTAGGATTCGAACCCAGGCCCCAGCAGTGAAAGCGCCGAGTCCTAACCACTGGACCACCAGGGAATTCCCTAGGAGGGCTCTTCAAAGTGTGCCTGCCACTAAGCTCCATTCTCTAGGTCCTGACTCAGAGTCTACCTAAGAAACATTCTTTAAAACACCAGGGAAACGGCTGAATTGAGCACCTAGCTGCCTTGAGACTAGCTGAGAAGGGTCAAGCATTCTCAGTGGCAGGCAGGCTTTCCTACCCAATGGAATTGACGACCATTCCCTCCACTTTGGTGTTTTCATGGTTTACCTGAGAAAACCTCTAATTATGGAGTATGGAACCTACTGGAAAGTCTTCTCTCTAAGGCAGACCAGACTGGCTCAGACAGCACGTTTGTTTCAGTGCCACTGGGGTCTGCTGCTAAGAAAGCATCGCCCACGGCCATCTGGGGTGCTCCCAGGCTCCCTGCGGTGCAGATTCTCAGCTTGAGTTGGTGTCTCACTGAATTTGCGGTACTTCAAGTGCAGTTATTTTAATTTCATACAAAATGTTTAAAGGGGATAAATACACTACAGCATTCGGAGTCCTGATCCAGGACCAGCGGAAGTTAGGCAGTGAGGTTTAGTTTATTCCCACGTGATGGTGTTTACTGCATAGCACACTCTGTTCTAGGCACTTTGCATAGATTAACTGACCTAATCTCACGACAACCTTAGGATCTAGGTACTCCTAAGTATTTTATTATCCCCACCCCCATTTTTACAGATGATTATTATCACTTCCATATTACACATAAGAAATTGGAGGCACCATGAAGCTTAGTGACCTGCCTGATGTCCCACAGCTATTAAGGGGTAAAGCCGTGCTTTGAACCCAGGCAGTCTGGTGGCAGAGATCCCCCTCAGCCAGTATATTTACATGCATGTCATTGTAAAGGCCGAAATGAGGACATCCTGCCTGACTAACTGGAGACACACAGGCACCCTGAGCTTGGGGACTGCTGTATATATCTTTTGCACCTCCGCAGTGGTGAGCAGCCAGTAGGTGCTCCCCAGCAGGTAGGCATGGATGAGATTTTCCCCAAATGTCTTTATACATGCATGCAAAGAATCTTGCCTCCACTGGGCCTTAGCCACGAGGACACTCATGTGACGCCCAAGGGAACCTTTACGAAAACTTCATGGGTGTTAACAGAAACCAGTACAAAATGTTTAGAGATTTTGTGATCATTGGTCATAAATGATTTTTTAATTCATTTTTTCCCTGATTTCAGAAGTAATACATGGTCATCAGGAAAATTCAAACCTTTCTGAAATATATAAGCTATTCAAACACTTAAGTTAATCATGTATAATATTACAGTCATTCAGAATAATCAAGAGAGGGTCCCAGGATTTGTAAGGACTTAAATATAAGGAATTCTCTTTTTTTTTGAGGGGGGGGTTGGTTTGAGGGGGAGAGGAGTCTATAGAGTAAGTTTTAAGTTGGCTATTAATGTCTTTTTAGAAGGTAAGTCTACTGAGTTAGATGTATAAGAAGGTGAGATAAGTTCATTGCTTCTTTAGGAATGAACTGAATTTATATCAATGCTCAGGCAAGTCCTTTGGAGAAGCTTTAGTGTTAGGCCAGGGTGGGAACCAGTTGGATCTAAAAGTGTATGTCTAACCCCAACTATTTGCATTTGGAGACTACAGCGAGGGTAGGGCTCCTCTCTTCAGGATCTTCTCTTCCTTCCCCAGCCATATTTGCTCCTCAAATGATATCCTGTGGAAGGATCCAGCCAGCTCCATAAAGCTTTCTGATCCTGCTATAATTTTTTTTCCCTTTTTCCTTTCTTTTTTGGCCACTGCATGGCTTGCGGGGTCTTAGTTCCCCAACCAGGGATTGAACCCAGGCCCTCAGCAGTGAGGGTCCGGAGTCCTAACTACGGGGCCACCAGGGAATTCCCCGGTCCTGTTATAATTGACATGGTGGAGAGGGCACTAGATGTCTCATTAAAGACTTCGGGAAACTTCTAACTTTTACCGCTACTAACTGGGGAGCAGCTTAAACTCAGGGTGTACCTCCGTGTTCTCATTCGCCAATGGGGATAGTGCCTGCCTTGTATCTTTCATAAGGTCATCAAGAGAGTGTAATGAGGTCAAGAATATGAAAAAGATTTGTAAACTCTTTCTGTAGGTTAGAGGGTGAGGTGATAATTCTTTGCTACTTGAATGTTTGCCTTTAATTGAGACGAATTGGTCTGAGGTGGAGGAAATTGCACTTTGAAACCTAACACCTCTAAAATCTTAAAAAGAAAATTAATGGCTCAAACAAATGTCAGATTTATTTATAAGTGATAAATAATGGAAAATGAACTTGATGTGCTGAGCCGTCAGAGGGACATTTGGGCTTCAAATCTTCCCTACCCATCTCTTCTTGAAAGGAAAAAAGGAAAGGAGAAAAGAAAAAAGGAAAGAAGGAAGAAGCGAGAACTACACCTGGAGGAACAGCGTAATTAGAAAGGAGATCATGACCTGGGGACAAGGCACTCAGTGAGAAGATATATGTTCATCTAATTCCTCTTGCTAGACTGAGCTCTTCCAGGTTGGAGCTGGATTTTATTCATTTTTGTGTGGCACATCCTAGAGACTATTTAGGAGGAACCATATGGCAATGCCATTTTTGCAGATCCAAAAGAGTCTCATATTGGCAATACCACACGAATCAATCTAAGTGTTTGATAAAGATGCAAGAGATCTAAGGGTCATATTCAATCGACTTTAACCTGTTCCCTCCTAAAACCTCCTTCCTACCTCCAGCACCGGTCAGACAGGTGGGACTTCCCTTTCATTGTCTGACTCTTAAGATTCACGCCTCTCTCTTTGAAGGCTGCCTTTTGTGTTCCCTTAAGCTTGAAAATTTCTAGGTATTAAGCACATGCTGTACCAGTGCCTTCTTCTTATACTCTTCATACCTCTAAAGAAGGGGCCTCATAATGACCCAAATTTATATTTCCATTTTATTTGATGGGCATAATAGGTTCTAGTCAAACAAAATAAATGTTCTTCACTAGGGTGTTGTATAAATTTTTTTCTTCCCCACTTTCCTCCCTTCCTCACCCCTCCCCTCTTTCCCCCATTCATTCCTTTCTCTCTCTTTCTGCCTCGCTCCCTCCCTTCTTTCCATTCTTCCCTCCAGGTGAGGTAGGACTTTAGGCTGGAGAGAAGATATACTCGATTGAACTAAGGGGCACGGCAAGGCTATGTCCAGGTTCCCAGAGAGAACACCAGGGTCTTACATCCTTCCTTCAGCCCCTCGTGATGCTGAGCCATTAGACACAGGCCATGTTGAATGGATTTATGTGAATCAAGTAGATTTCAAGTTGAAGTCATGAACTTCCATTTATCTTTCCATTTCTTCGTTTCTTTTATTTATTTTTGTCTGAAAGATTAGGCTTGGTGGTGTTTGGCTCCGTAATCAAATGGCATAGCATTCGTACCATACACAGCCAGGTTTGCAGCACATTGTAACACTGATGTGAAAAGCAGTGTTGCAAACTGTTTATTTTATAAACAGTATTTTCCTCATCATTTTATAATGACTATATACAGAAGCCTTGAAAGGTGCAGTGATTTCGTAAAATACATCTGGCCATCAGTTCCCTGTTGCTACAAATCCAAACAGCAGTAGAGACAGGGACTAGTAGAGGCAGCATGATGACCACGTAGACACCCTAGAATAAAGGTTCAAAGGGCAGGCATTTTTATCTGCCTTGTTACCTGCTACCTCCCACGGTCTAGAACAGAGCTGGAAATGAGGTACTGTGAGGCAACAGGTTAAAATCGACAGAATGGGGCTTCCCTGGTGGCGCAGTGGTTGAGAGTCCGCCTGCCGATGCAGGGGACATGGGTTCGTGCCCCGGTCTGGGAGGATCCCACGTGCCGCGGAGCAGCTGGGCCCGTGAGCCATGGCCGCTGAGCCTGCACGTCCGGAGCCTGTGCTCCGCAACGGGAGAGGCCACAACAGTGAGAGGCCCGCGTACCGCAAAAAAAAAAAAAAAAAAAATCGACAGAATGACTATGATGCTTAGATGACTTGCATCTTTATCTAACACTAAAGAGACACATATTAGGCACTTGAGAAACAGTCCCTGAATGGATGAGTAGCCATAGCAGTTCAGCTATTGAGTTGATGTTATCATAATTCCATAACTACTCAGTTCACTTGTCACATATCCCCTCCAGGCTTCTGTTTCCTCATTTCTAGAATGGGGGTTGTGTGACTCTGGCAGGATCGTTGAGAGGATTAAACGAAAATTCACGTAAAGCGCACTGGCCAACACAGTAGTAGGCACTTAACAAATGTTAGTGCCATTTCTTCCCATGCCCTTCTAGTTTCCTTAAAAGTACATCTGTCTGTGAGTGTGTGTGTGTGTGTGTGTGTGTGTGTGTGTGTGTGTGTGTGTGTGTG
>NW_020172664.1:619395-644823 GCF_003031525.2 Neophocaena asiaeorientalis asiaeorientalis
GGAGGGTAAGGGGAAAGAGTTATTTGGTTCCTGTTACTCAGGATTTCCCAGCCTCAGGACTGTGCCCTTTTAGGCTGGATAATTCTTTGTTGTGAGGCTGTCCTGTGCATTGCAGGATGTTTAGCAGCATTGCTGCCCTCTACCCACTAAATCCCAGTTGCATCCTCTAGTTGTGACAATCAAACATGTCTCTAGATATTGGTGAATGTTCCCTGGGAGGTAAAATTGTCCCGTTAAGAACAGCTGATGTAGCTCTAATCATCCATTGAATAAATATTTCTCTTATAAAAAAGTTGTTCAGGTGCTGTGCAGACATGGCCTGTGGTTCCAGTATATGTTTAAATGTATATGAAGTCAGGGATTGTACAGAAAGAGGAACACAGAATATCAAATTAAGCTATATAGTCAATTCATGAAGTGAGTAATGATGTAGATAATTACAAACGTTATTTCAGTCACACAATTTCCCTGCAGTAGATTGTTTTCCTAATTATTGCTGGTTTGGGCTAGTATTAATAGTAACTGGTTTCCTGGACACACACTGGCTGATGTCAGGGAGAGAAAGCAAATGTGCATGTAGAGAAATCATTTGGCTTTCTTAAATTTTCATGGATACCCACAAAGTGGGTGCTTTAACCACAGGTTATCAAGTTGCATTGCCCACTGGCAAGTTTAAAAAGTAATAGCAACATTCATACTTACAGGTGAATTAAAGACTTTAGTCCCCGGAAAGTATGTCTTGAAATGGACTTGATGTTGTTGTTTTCTATGAATCTGCAATAGGTTATAATATTTTGGGTCAGACAGCTGTAGGAACCTCAGAGCCCTTGTACTGAATCATTATGTTAAAAAAAAAAAAAAAGATTATTTTACTTACAAATACTCTAGATGTGGGAGACCAATAAAAGCATCATCACTGATCACATCAAATGAGTTCGATGTGAATAACCTGCCCAGAAAAAGTTCACAATGAAACGGTTAAACTGACAGATTGTCAATCTTTGCTGCTTTTATCTCTCAGAGAAACGAGTGGGAGTTGTGCATGGAAAAATGTCTGGATGTCTGCCTTCTACAGTGTTACTTATTCAGGTAATTTTTGCAGCTTTTTTTTTTAACCGTCAATTATCTCATCAAATGCTCATTGAGGGGTGCCTTGTGCCCCACTCCTCACAGGGATGGATGTCACATGCCCTGGGTAACATTTTGAGATACAATAGGGCAAGTATGGCAGTCGACAGCCAAATCAACATGTTGCAGGTTTCCATGCAAAGACACTAGCAGAAGCTCGCCCTCTTGTTCTAGAAACTTCTGGAACATTCTGACCAGGCCAAATAATGGTGTCATGGTTTCAAGCCTGGGAAACCTAGAAAACTAGCTCCATGTCCAGTTATGCTGTGATATCTCATAGTAGATAAGCCACTGACACTGGCTTAATAAAAATCAACTAACCTCCTACTTTGAAAAGAGAACAGGCTGAAGATGGGAAACCATGAGGCTTAGGAAGAGTCTCAGACCCATTTTATTACTACATAGTTGAAAAGGAATACTTTTACTTGGACAAATTTATTTGCAATTTCAAAATCCACAGGGATTTGGTTTCAAAATAACTGATGAAAAGGAACATCAACCAGCCGTCCCCACATCCTGTTGAATTTCCCGAAGAATTTTCTTTTTCTGAATGGGAGGCTTAACAGAGGTGATTATAGGTCAAATAATACAAAGTTATTTTTTTAGAATGAGTATTAGTTTATGGAATTCATTAGATAAAGTGTTGATAAAAACTGAAAATAAATTTTTCATGTACTGATGACAAATTTATAATGAGTTCAAGTGACATTTAGTCTACATGTTAAGGTTTTCATATGGGAGAACCTCATATTTCACTTGTACTTAGAGTCTAAAATGTGACCGTGGTCATGGGACAGACCAGAAGTTTGACATAGTTTGACAACTCATGTCTCATACATACTGTTTAATTGTACTATGTAAAGTCCAATATTCTCTGTTAGTAAACTTTTTGACTTTTATTTTTGAGGTGTAGGGGTTAAAAATAACTGCCACTAACCAACTTAGTGACTTACCCTCTCTGAGCCTGTTAACTAAGGGGATTAAAACTAGGAGATGTCACTTTCTAAACAGTTGTGAATAACTTATTTGACATCTGGGATTCCTTCAGAATATTGAGAGGAGGGGGTAGCAGTGGGTTAGAGATGAACTGAGCATGAGGTGGTAATTTCTGAAATTGGAGGCTGGGTCCATGGGAGTGAATTTTACTATTATCCCTACTTTTATATATGCTTGAAAATTTCTGTAAAAATGGGGGAAAACACAAACAAAACCAGATGATCTCTTGCATTTCTTCCTAAGCTATCATTCCTGGAATGATGTTGGATTCTCTTCTATCCCTCCTCCTTCCAACATCATACGTAGCTTTATACTCAAGTGATTCACTAGACCCTGAAGAGTCAACACTATCGAATAGTCATACGTATTAGATGCCCATAGTTATTCAAACAAATTCAAAGTTTCATGATTTCAGTCGCAACTTTGGCAATTGTCTCTTCTTACTTCATGGTTCTGGGAAACAAGAGGATTACACAGCCTTACTCCAAGGTAAGCTACCATCCAAAGTCTTCCTTGGGTTCCAGATTTTCATTTCATTCTGTATAAGCAGCATCAAGGATGGAGAGAGTGAAATAAGGCAGAAATAGATACAGAGAAATACCTCCCATGCTCACTGGTTTGCAAACTGTCCCGTGGTTGGACCAGTGACTTCAAAATCACACTCCAAGTCACTGGAAGAAATGGCTTCTAACACTAGTTCTTCTTATGTTGAATCATATGCATAACAGGGTAGGATATAGATATTAGTGGGCAGAATTAGCCCGCACATGTCAGGGAACTAAAACAGGGTTTCCACTAGAATTTTTATCTGCTTGTTCATTGCTTATCCCTAGCACCTGTAATAGTGCCTGTCCCATAGTGGACACTGAATAAACATTTGTTAAATAAAGAGGGATTTACTTTACATTAAATTCTGATCATTACTAGATTGAATGTTCCTTACAGCAGGGGCTTATCTTTGTTGACTTTTGTGTCCTCAGCCCTGAGCATATTTCCTGGCTGAATTGTGTTTGCTGAACTAGCTCGTAAGGATCAAAACCTCTGGCTAAGACTACAACAACACGCAAGAATATGGGTGAGTCTCACAAACCTAAGTCCAGGGAAAGAAGCCAGAATGCAATAAAGTAATTCCCACATGATTGCACTTATATAAAGAACAAAACCCAGCAAAACTAATCTATGCTGGCAGAAGTCAAGATAGGGTTTACCCTCGAAGGTGAGTGGTAACGGGAAGGGGGCACAAAGGGAGTCTTTAGGGTAATGATAATGTTTGGTTTCTTGACCTGGGTGCTGGTTATAAGGGTGTTAACTTTATAAAAAATCATGGCAGGGGTGGGAGTGATGAATAGGCAGAGCATAGAGGATTTTTAGGGCAGTGCAAATACTCTGTATGCTACCATAATGATGGATACATGTCACTGTACATTTGCCATAGGATGTACAGCACCAAGACTGAACCCTAATGTAGACTATGGACTCTGGGCGATCAAGTAAGTTCATCAGTTGTAACAAACATACCACCTTGGTGGAGGAGGCTGGTGATGGGGGAGGCTATGCACGTGTCACGGTAGTGGGTCTGTGGGAAATCTCTGTGCCTTCTCTTCAATTTTGCTGTGAACCTAAAACTGCTCCAAAATAAATTAAGTCTTAATTTAAACTATCAAGATGTACGCTTAGGATATGCACACTTTTCTTTACGTAAATTATATTTCAATAAAAAGTTTTCTTATAAAAGCTAAAACAAATCCCTCTGGCTAAGATAATAATGAGTATCTAAATTCTAATATCTAGATTCTAATATCTAGATATTCTAATATCTAGATTCTAAATTCAATTGTAATTTTCTTTGGACAAGGATTCCATGGACAAAGATTTGTAAATTTATACATACATTCTAAAAATAGTTGAGCAGGCTATCCATTTTATTATCCTATATATACTTAAAAAAACTTAAAAAGGTCCTGTGCTATAAAGGGGGTAAAATGCCAATCTTTAATTCGTATGGGTTCCTTTATAAATGTTTGATTTCAGTATCATGATTTGTTATTGAGCCAGAGGTGTTAAAGAATCCCAAAGTCCCTGTTAAGGGAAACTCTGTCACCCCACCCCATCTTCACACAAAACAGATCTGGGGCAGACCAGGGTGGCCAGGTTTTATACCTCATGACCTCTGTCCCCTTTCAGAAGTTATGAGACCAAGAAGGACTCCGTTCTTCATCCAGAGTAGCTGGTCCTGAGGTCAGTCAGCATCCCATGGCCCAGCTAGTCTGGTTCAAAAAGGTGAGTTGGGCTAAAGATGAACCCCTTCTTGGGGATTTGGAATCACAAACAGATGGAACCAGCCAGCAGAGGAGCTGAAGGAGAAAAGAGGACTTAGGGTTGAGTTAGGCATGGCATGCTAACTCATGCCATGGCAGGCAGACTGTGCAAGGCACACTCAGAAGAGAGTGGAATGCAGAGGAGACCTCACAAAGGGCAGTGTGTGTGAAGGCTGGAGCAGGGAGATGCCCAGATCTGTGTTAGATCCTACACCTGTGCTTCTCAATCTTAGTTGCACTTGGAATCACCTGGGGAGCTTTAAGAATACTGACACCGGGTTCTCGCCCTCAGGGATTCTGGTTAAATTCTATACCTGGGGTGTGGCCTGGGCATGAGAGATTTAAAAGCTCCCCAGGTGTCTCTTACACACAACCAGGGCTGCATATGGTAAACTTTCTTGTCAGCCACAATAGCCTTCCTTTACCTGTGGTGACCGAGGGGGCCTGTGCTCCTTGCGGCAAGTGTGGCTGGAATAGTTGCTCTGGTACACAGAGGTGCTGTGGATTGTCCCGTCTCCATAACTACAGGCAGCAGGAGTCCACAATAATATGACTCAGATTTGACAACTGCCCTCACAAAAGTAGCACATGGAGGGGTGGGTGGGGATGAGTGTACTGTCTGAATGAACTGGTTACCCTGAGCTGCAAATCAGAGATCTCTATCCATACACTTGCCAAGTGGCCATCCAGTAGGTTGGTGCAGAGATAATGTAGAGTTTGCCGTCTGCCCCTGATCCTGTGGGAACATTTGAGGTCTCTGCCACTTCCTCTATTCTTAGAGAGGGAAAAAGGCAGGCACTGTTCCCTAGAATTTTGGTGGAGGTGGACACAGGGATGCACCTTGTCCTTTCTGTACCCTCCCCCCAAGGGCTGTGCCCTTAGGTCTCTTAGCCATCAGTCTCATGAGTGCAGTACGAAAACAACGGAGTGTAGGAGGTGTGGGGAGGAGTTTCTTCCTCTGCAACCGAGGGAGTGTGTATTTCCTTATCAAGAAAGACATTTAAGACCATACATATCAACTGTCAATACCCTGCAGGCAATAGCTCATTCTTTAAATGATGATTGTTGCCTCCATAATAGCCTGTATTTCATAGACTCCTGCTGCATTGTCTTATTTGGTCTTTGAACCAACTCTGTGAAAGTGGTAGAGTAGGTGTTAATAGCTGTTTGGCAGGAGGAAACTGAGGCCTAGAGGAATAGTTAAAAGCTTTGACCAAGGTCATGAGGCCCAAGACTCCTGGTCTACTGCCCTTTCCACGCACTGGGTGGTCTGTCAGTATAGGACCCGGATCACGTAGTGATACAACATCCACATTCTGGTAGACAACCATAATAACACTACTCAGCTTATGCAGATTTAAGAAATAGAATTAAATCAAAATTCCTTTTTTAAAGGAATTAATTACTCAAAGTTAGCAGCCTTAAAGTCACATTAAGATCATGTCAACTTGTATTTTTTTCAAGTCAAGAATTTTAAAAATCTGAATGCGGTTCGGTGTATTCTGCTTAAGGACGCTATATGCTCAGTGTAGAAATTCTGGAAAATAAAGAAAAGCTTAAAGAAGAAAATAAAGATCACTGTAGTCATACTACCTAAAGATGTGAATATGTGTATATATAATAAATATATGATATATACATGTATAGATTTATAAAATTGGAATAATAATTTTTATATTGTTCTGTGTCCTCCTTTTCATGTACTTATTTTTTCAAGAATAATTTCTCAGGACAATACATTTTCAATATATAATTTTAACAGATGAGTAAGTTTTGTATGATGGAGATATCGGGATTTAACTTTTTTATTGTTGATTCCAATTTTCACTATTATAAACACTACCATAACCACCCTCTCATGCAAGTATTTTTCCATATTTCTAATTCTTTCCTTAGAATAGACTTAGGATAGATTTTTTAAAGTAGCATTATTGGATTGTATATGGTTTGTATGTCTCTAGTTTATTACTAACTTGTATCAAATTACATGTTCAATTCTGAATATAAAAACGCCTGTTTTTACCACATCCTTACTGACATTTAGTATTATCATTTTTGTTTCTTCTTCTATGAAATCATGTCCTTTGACCATTTTTGTTGCTTTCTAAGTACCTTTTATTTACTAAGGATATTACCTATTCTTTTCCTTTCTTATTTGATGCTGAGTTTTTCTCTACTGATTATGATTTGCCTTTTGAATCATGATTTTTAACATATAGACGTTTTACATTTTAACAAAATATATCAACTTCTATTATATATTCTTTCTTTGCTGTAATTCTTAAAATGTTTTTTCCTACCTTGATATTAATGAAATATTACCTAAACCTCCCTCCTTAAGCTTTTTTTTTTTTTTGACTCTAATTTATTTGGGACTTACTTTTATCTATGATGTGAGGTGAGACATTGCCTTGATTCCTGCCTAGATATTTACCCAAATTTGCCAAAGCCTGTTGTTGAATAATTAATGCCCTCCCCTGCCCCGCCACTTGCGAGTACATATTACTTCCTTCAAATGTCTGCGATTTTATTGGGTTTTTCCAAAAATGAAATCTTGGATTTACTTATTCCCACTGCTTCCTAATTTATTTTTTTTCTGTTTATTATTTATTTTCTCTTGAGCTCCTTAGAATATGTATTGTTTCATGCTCAATTCATATGTTTTTTTGTTTTTTTTCAAATGTTTTTATTCTTTCTGATTTAAAATGAAAGTATCAATATTTAGAAATAACTTTACCTCTACGTAAAGCATCCAGTAAGTTTTAAATGTAATCTCTTAAAATTGCATATTTGATTTCAACAAATATTTAGAATAATATTCTTAAAATTTCCTGTTGATGATAGTTTTTTTTTAAAGCTTTCATAATTTAAAATTAATATTGCACTGAGACCAGAGGATGAGATCTGTAAAATGTCTGCTAACCCTGAGCTCCAGTTCTTCCTTCTGACTACCTATTTTCAACTGTCTGTAGGAGTGGGTCGCACCTCTCCATAAGCAATAAATTAACACCAAGGCTGAAAGGTTATTAGGAGGTTCCTAGTTGAAAAGCTAGGACCAGCAGCACTTAATTCAAAAGGGGTAGAGAAGTGTGTGATAGGGTTGGCATGGAGCTCAAGTGCTGGGATCAGCAACAGAGAAGTAAAGGAAGAAGCAGAGGATCACAGAATGAGGATCTAGCTACATTAGAAGGTCAAGACTAAGGCTGCCCAACATCCAGCTGGGGGTCCACAAGACTAAAATAACTGGGCAGGAGGGACATGTGTCGATTCCAAGGCTGATGGGCTGCTGAGGCGGTTTCTTGCCCTGGCTTCTCACCTCTTCTAGGGACCAGGGAAGGAGCATGCTGCAGAGGGAATTGCAAAGCCTGGGTCTTCATTCCCACTTGGCCATAAATCCTCTGTGTGGCCTTGAGCACATCACTTCTCCTCTCTATGTTGTCAAATGAGGGGCCTAAACTAGCTTGAAAGATGTATGCGTCAGGCTTGTAGCGCTGCAGGCTTCATTCATGGAAGAGTAGGCATGGCCTCTACATGAGGAGTGGGGCATAGTGGGGAGGCAGGTCTGCAGATGGCTGAATGGGAGGAGTAACCCTGCTGGGAAAATCTCCCCTTGTCTCAAACCAGACTGCTCATCTGGTCACATCAGGGCCCCCTGGCTCTAATGACACTTCTTCAGACTCTCTCTAGTCACCCATGACATCTTAACTGCCATCAGAATTGTCATTGTTCCACAAGTGGTCTGCATTTTATCTTCCAGCCCAAAGCAGATTCTTGCAACTGTGGGGGGGGGGGGATGATTTAGGGGGCTTTCCCATAAACCACCCCCCTCAGTAAGGGCTACTCTGGATGAAGAAGAGTGGGCAGCCAGCATTGGGCTGTCACTTAGAGATGGCACTGATTAGACATAGAATAGAGAATCTGGTTTCTAAGTCTGTGGCTGCCACTTAGTATGTATATGGTACATCAAGGAGGTAAACCTATTTCAACATCTGTTAAAATAGGAATGATAATAACAAAAAGATTTCCTGGAAGATTCTAAGAATTCTATGAGATAATGTATAAGAGCATGTCTCCAATGCTTCTGCCAAGGAATCGCTCAGCAAAGAGCATAGACATAAAATATCAGAGCTGGAAGAGCTTTTAGCTCTAGTGAAGGACCTTAGTTATATAGAGTGGGAAACTGAGGTCCAGTGAGATTGTCACCTACCTAAGAGAGCTGTTATGAGCGTTGTCCAGGGAATTAGGCAGCCGTGGGCAGTGTTGCGTAAACATACTTCCAAGTACATATGTGTGCCTGTGTGTGCATATGTGCATATATATGTAAATGAGAGAGCAAGATGCATGGGTTACAGTTGTTGGAAGATTCGAGGGCGTAGCTGGAGGGGCTGGCCAACTTGTTTAGAGCTGCCTCTGCTTAAATGATTCAGACCTGCGAGCTGTTACTAATATTCTCCTTTATCCAAAAGAATAGGACTGGTTGAATGAAATAATAATAGGCTGATGATTAACTTTAGTTAAATGCACACATTCTAAGTGCATGTGCCACGTGAATAATTTACATCTGAATATTTTAAAATATGCTCTTAAGATAGGAAAGCATTAAAATGGGAAACATCACATATGAGCGCATTATGTCACAGTTCTTTTTGACTTTCATCCTTGGAAAACATTTTCAGTGTAATTCAGCTGATCCTTAAGTAGACCACCACCTCTTTGACCTGGATTGATGGAGAGTAACCTTACTTTTGCTCTCATAAGTCTGAGGGGGGGCACCCTAGAGAGATATACCATTCAATTCCTCAGGTGAGGAAACTGAGGCCTGCAGAATTAAGTGACTTATTCAAGGCCACATCTTTTGTCAGCAGCAGCGCCAGGTTTAGAATGTAGATTTTAGATTTGCAGGGATTCCCTGGGGAATGTTCTTGGCATGCACACTAGCAAAGGCTTGAGCATGGACCCACCCCTTTGGTTTTATAGTTCATTACCTCTCCTCCCAGGATAGTCAAAACTTTTCCTTTATAGACATTGGCATAACTAGTCAACAGCCCACCCTTCCGATGTTGTTTGTAAATTCAGTCTGTATTTCCCTGCTCCTAAAAAACAAAGGAGGAGGGACTTAAATTTTATTTAAAACCTATTCTATGCCAAGCCTCATCTTTATCAGATTGCCATCTATTAACTCATTTTAATCCTCCAATGAACACTGTCATGTAGGTTTTATAGTCTCCATTTAAAATACAAAGACCGTGCTTCCTCTTTTTAGTCCTATCAGATCTGTTCAGTATCTGCTACAAATCTAGGAAAGCCTTGCCCAGTAGTTCCCCGAGTGTAGCCCCTGGAACACAAGGCCTTTACAGGGTTGAGAGGTTTTACATGAACAACAACAGAAAAAAACAGACAAATAAATTTGGGGAAAGTGGGTAAATGAAGTTACTCGGGGTTCCTAATTACACGAATCTTTCTATCCTTAAGTAAATTGAGACTCTTCAAAAGGGATTTAAATATGCAGCTCCCCAATCTTATTGACAATGGGACCCTTTTATCATTGAGTTTTACATACAGGGTGTATACCCAGGGAAATGCTGGATTAGCCATTTGGGAAATAGCTGTGAGGGAATCCTCCCAAAACAAAAATAGTGAGAGTGTAAATTTAAGCTCAAGGGTTTTTTCCTATTGAATGGGCTGCAAGTGATAATCTACTTCCTCTGAAAGATGGAGCTCCACTGGGAGGTCCCCAAAGAAGCAGAGTGTGCCACGCTGCTTGACTAGGTAGAGAGCCTGGCAGTGAGTCACTCCTTATATGGAGATAGATGGTTTAATGGATCCTTTAAGACAGGATTCTTTCTACCCACCCAAGCTCTGTTAGCAAGCCTCTCTAGAACAAGCTGAGGTATAAATAATTAAGCTAATAAATAAAGCAAGGGACTTCCCTGGTGGCGCAGTGGTTAAGAATCTGCCTGCCAATGCAGGGGACATGGGTTCGAACTCTGGTCCAGGAAGATCCCACATGCCGCGGATCAACTAAGCCCGTGTGCCACAACTACTGAGCCTGCTCTCTAGAGCCCGAGAGCCACAACTACTGAGCCGGTGTGCCACAACTACTGAAGCCCGCACACATAGAGCCCGTGCTCCGCAACAAGAGAAGCCACTACAATGAGAAGCCCCACACCGCAGCGAAGAGTAGCCCCCGCTTGCCACAACTAGAGAAAGCCCGTGCACAGCAATGAAGACCCAACACAGCCATAAATAAATAAATAAATGAATAAATAATAAAAATAATAAAAAATAAAATAGGGCTTCCCTGGTGGTGCAGTGGTTGAGAGTCCGCCTGCCGATGCAGGGGACATGGGTTAGTGCCCCAGTCCGGGAAGATCCCACATGCTGCGGAGCGGCTGGGCCTGTGAGCCATGGCCACTGAGCCTGCGCGTCCGGAGCCTGTGCTCCGCAACGGGAGAGGCCACAACAGTGAGAGGCCCGCGTATTACAAAAAAAAATAAAAATAAAATAAAAAGAAGCTCTTTAAAAATAAATAAATAAATAAAGCAAACAGCGAAGGCATAGATTCCCAATATCCTGTTGTAGGTTAAGAAAAGGAAAACAACATAAAATAATTCCAGAGACTTTTCTAAGCCAAGGTGCATTGTGAGTAGCCAAGCAGGGATAGAATGAGTGGTTTCTCAAATTTATTTGAGCACAGAACTCTTCTTTTTTTCCAGGACGACTGTTCTATAGGACACGAGTTTAGAAAACATTGGTCTAAGCTATAACTTTAAAGTATATAAGTCCCTTTCCATTTGCTCTTTTCTTCACTCTCTCTCTCTTTCAAAGGAAGGAGACCAGAGTTTACACATACAAAGAGAGTTGAACCCTAGGGAAACTCAATGTTCTTGCAGCGGGCCACTCTTTCAAAGGGCTTGTCAACAATTGTCTCCAGGAATGAGGACACATCCCCTGCATATCCTCACTAATGGCAAAGGTTGACCCTTTGAGAGGCGATTCGATTTGGGGAACAAAGTTATGCAAAGTTAAGCCCAGTTATTCATGTTCAAGAGGAAGCAGCGAGAAGTAGTTAAAAGTGAGGATGTGGGTTTACACTCCGGCTCTGCGACTTATGAGGGGTGTGACATTGCCGAGGTTACCTAACCCGTCTAGGATTCAGTGCTTCATCTGCAAAATGGACATAATCACACTTCCTCACAGGGTTATTGTGATGATGAAATAAAAAATGAGACACAAACAGTGCTTGGCATCAGGCAATACAAAAATGACAAATGTCCCCTAACAAAACTTTGCCTGGTTTTATTGTATGACTTGTAAACTGGCAGTGAAGACAATTCTCAAAGATCTAGAAATGTTTAGCTATAGAAGCAAAGTTAGGAAGAATCTCTGATCTCCTGTAAGGAATTCTCTGCAAGTCAGGAATTACTTGTGCATATAAATTCTAGTCTGTTTATTTTTTAAAGGCTCATTGTTTTTTAATCACAATTTACACAGGCAAACACCTGTCATCCTGCCATGTAAATGGGCTCAACAATTCCTTTCCAGTCCTTGCCCCATGGGAGGGATATTGACACATTGTTTTACCATCAGCCATCATGGGAGGTCCTGGTAAAGTCCCAGTGGACCTGCTTGGGAAATTATTATTCCCAAGCTACATTATTATTCTAATAATAACTTTATAATAGTCAATTCCATAGAATGAGGCTCTTTCATTTAACAATCTAATTTACTGGTTTGTTAGAATTGATACAATAAATTTTGTCCTTTTCTTTAACAAGGCCATTTTCTATATTATGTATTCTATCCTACAAACAGTACTCTGTTTGTAGAATAGAATAGAATACAATAGAATTATTAAGCAGAAAGAGACCTTAGTTAATTGAACATGAAGGTCTCAAAATGCCAATTACATATGTTTTGTTTGGTCTCCTGTTTCAGAAATCTGCCTCCAGATTTCTGCCTTCCCCTGAAAATTTAAAAAGTAAGACCGCATATTCATGTGTGGTCAGCAATAATCAGTTTAAACTGAAGATGTCATTTTTAGGTAAGACATGTCTTGTCTGGTTTACCCCAGTCACTACCACTCCCTACTGTCTTATACCCAACTGTTTCCTTCATTTACCTTATCGCCCCAGCCCCCATTGGGCATTTGAGTTTGAGAACCATAATTTAATCTATCTCTGATATTTTCTACATATAAAATCTGAGGCCCAGGGATACTTGGTCACACAGCCCGTTACTGTCTGAACTGGATTTCAAACCCAAGTCTCCTGACTTCTACTTCAGGCTTCTTTCCATCTTACCACAAAACTACGCATCTGAAGACTGGCCAGTGTTAATTATTTTTAACAAAACTTAACATGTTTACAAAATACAGTTCCAGTTGTTTTTTCATGAGGAAGAGTGAAAGGGTTCTGCTTCTCTTTTCCCCTCCCATTCTCAGAAAGGTAAATAGTTCATGTTCCTTGTGAGAAGTATTTGAAGAAAGATTTCTTAGCAGCTTCTGATGGAGACCTATGCGTAGAACAATAAAATTTTAAAGCTAGCACTGTAGGCAAACCCAAACTATACAATCAGATGCTAATCTGATGTTAAGGTCGTTCAAATTAAAGTGATTTTCAGAACTGTAATGAAAGCTAATGTTTATTGAGTTACAGGAGCCGTGCTAAGTGCTTTACGTGTACTGTTTCATTGAATCCTGACTATAATCCTGTGTAACAGGTACTATGGTTATTGCCCACTTTGTAGATGCAGATAATGAGGCTTGGTTAAACTTGCCCCGAATCACAGAACTAGGAAGCAGCACAGTGAGGATTTGAACCCATGTCTATTTGACCAGAAAACCTGTCTTCTTTGCTACTTGCCACATTGCCAGTTCACCAGGGTTAGCCATTTTGACATCACAGCTGTCATTGTAATGCCCTGTGATCATTTTGTAGCCTATATCAGCCATAGGCTCAACAATGGGCAAGAGTCACCATCCTCACCAATCAACTGAATATCATTTTGAACAAAATGAGAGAGCTTATCATGGCTGCCTTATGATACGGTCTTTGTGTTCATAAATTTGCTCTTCATCTTAATAATGCTTAACCAACAGTTTTCTTTGGATGTCCTGTCAGACTGGATGAAGGGGGACTTTGAACCTTCACAGGAGAGAGGCTAGTCAAACCTGGGAGAGAACCTGAGTGGCAAATATGATTTTGTACTTGTCAAAGACCTAGAGGAAATCAGAGTGAAACAAAAGGGATTCAGCAGGTGGGTCTAAAGAAAGATATTGGATGCTTTGCCTTTTAAGTTCCAGTACACTGGAAATATCTGTTGAAGAAGTCTGACATCATGTCATGAACAAATATCTCTTCATGGTTTTTTTTTTGGTTCAGCCCACTTTCCAGACGTCCACACTATTAATTCACATGAAATCTGATTGTGTATACAAAACATACAAAAGAGCAGGTACATGACCGAGACTACCTACTGATAGGAGAACAGGAATCTCTAGTATAAAATCTATAAAAATATGAACTGAATTCAACAAACATATAGTAAGCTTATAACATCCAGGCTCTTTTCTAGGACCGTGGCTATTGAGAATCCTCCGTGAGAAACAAGGGCAGACACAAGCACAGTTAGCTCTAAAAATGACAGAAAGAACTATAGACATCAGTAAAATCTACAGAGCTTGAGAAAATAGAGGTACTTCAGGCTGGTATGGATGGATCTTACAGTGTGTGGGTGTCTGTGTATGTGTATGTGTGTGTGCGATCAATACTGCGAGAGATGACCCTAGACAAATAGCCAAATTCTATTAATACCAACTCAGGTGTTCAGATGTTTCTCTGTTTCTAGGGAACCACTAAAGGCTTCCAAGCATGAGGGTGACATGATGAGATCTGCTTCAAGAAGGTAACACTGATGGAGGTGGGGAGAATAGGGACCGGAATCAGGGGGACCAGTGCAGAAGCTCCCCAGCAGCCTGTGGAACAGTGATTGCAGCCTCAGTTAGGGCCATGGTCCTGGGGTGAAGAGGAGATGGCAGATTCTCATGCTGTTTCCTGTTGAAAGTGGACATGAGGGAGAGGTAACTCCTAAGTTTCTTGCTTGAATAATTGAGAGAATGAAATACACTTTCAGAGAAAACATTTGTTGTACAGGGCTGTGTGCACATACAGTCACAACAATTAATTAATTAAGAAGTTAAAAATCAGAGCTATGGGTCATCGGGCAGATTGTAGACAAAACAGCCTAGGTGATTGAAACTTTTACGTTTTGGTCCCTTGTGGGCCATCAGCTGGGCACAAACCAAAACATGCTCATCCATAACCAGCCAATAATTCCTCCAGAAGCCCTCTTAGCTGATAGGTTTGGCTTGAGTTGTCACTAAAGATTGCTAAATGTTTCTTACATTTGTCATATAAGGAGGAATAGAAAAAGAGGCTCATCGCTGTAAAGGTGAGAGAGGCTATGGATATTTTTCCCTGGACAAATCATATTTTGAAGAACTGAATGATAAAATCTTAGTAAGGATGGACTTATGATTTATCATGTTCATGCTGTTTGCTTTTCTGCTTTTTAGTTTTTGATTTCTTATGGGCTATATATTTATGTATTGATTGTGGATTAATAAAAGAAATGATGATATTTTTTCCCCAGAGGGATCAATTCTGTTGCTTCAGACAAGATCAAATCTCACTGGAATAAATAGCATTTTTTCTGGTTACACCAAATTCTTATATAAAGATACTAACCTAAGCCTGTAATTTACTCCCTGCAAATAGAACTCTCTTTAGAGTTGGATAGCTTTAGTTTATGAAAAATTTTATCAACAAATGGCAATGTGGCCACATTTTATGCTCTTAAATTTAAAGTTTACTTCTGTAATGAGCCTACATCAGTGGGGATTTTAGTCTGTGGTTGAGAAGAACAGGACTGTTCTGTGTGAAAACACATTTCTGTAAATTGCCTTCGCTACAAGTACCACTCGCTCCTATCACTAAAAACAGACTAGAATGAATAATCATTCCCACTGGTTATGTTTCACAGCAGGCCTATGGAAACATGAATGAAATTACATTTGCTTGGGAAAGGTTTTGTTGCTGTTGTTTAAAACCATAGGTGTTTTTAAAAAAAAATAGGATTGTATAACTAATCTGATGAATTTTTATTGGATAATTTTATTCTTCCTCTCTACAGAGTGTGGGCTTTTGTTTTTCTTGTTCTCCAATACACATTGCCAGCCAAGGCCTACCAGGATCTTTTCCCCCAAAACATTATATGTAACTTAAGGAGGCACTACGTCTGTTTCCCTCAGTACCCCAGGCTGACATTTCAAAAAGTACTTCTCATCATGCCTTCTGCAGAAGGTCTGAAAAAGCATTTGGGGCCATAATGAAATTATCAGATTGTTAGGGTGGGCGACATGAATGGGTCATTTCTTTTCTCTTTTCCACCACTTAGCAAGAAACCAACTGCCTTTGTACATCAATCAAGCAGAATCGATTCTGAAGTTTCTCCCTTCACAGGATATGACAGGTCAGTTTGGTAATCCGCGGTCACGAATACCATTAGAATTCATTGCAAACCCCAAGCAATGGTTGGTGTGATCCAGGTCTGGTCTGATGGCAAAAGTCATGCAAAGGCAAATAAGACCCCTGGGTCTTCATGTTCCAGTGTGGGGTTTTCAGGGCAGTGGATGGCCCTGTCCTACAGAAAAACTCTTTCTGTCTGTGAGCCATGCATTCCCACCACTGTTATGATTATGGCACTATTCATACTTGGAGCCTTTTCATTTATTTTCTCCTCAGTGAAAATGCGCTTATTAGACCCTTTCCCGACGACAGGAGGAAACAGAGAACACTGGACAGGAAGAATGGGGAGCAAAATCTTTAGGAAACAGGATCCTGGAGATCAGAGACAAACTTTGACCCTGGACAATTTTGCATAAGATCAGCACGGGCACAGATCTGCCATGTTGAGGTTAGCCAGTGTGAGTTAAGTAAGGACATCCAGGGCAAGAATTACTCGCCCTTTTGTTATTTCTGAAAACTGAACTGCTTTTAGAAATAAGGGCTGGAATGTTCCATAGGAACTCAGAGCATGGAACGCAGGGGCATGGCACACACACTCCGTGTGGGCTATTTAAAAACCAGTTCCTTGGCTTTCCTCTGTGATTCTAAATACGTGTAATCACATTACCCTGCGGCAGCCGGTAACTATTTCTATAACATTGTCCAGCATCTGTGTTTGCTGAGGCCGGATCCACCCAGCAGAAACACAAAGTGGAGAGGTGCTAACTGTTGAGGTTGATTGATCCAGGCTTTCTGTGTCACAGCTAATGCCCATCCAGTGTTGGCATTTGAGTAGTATGTGTCGACTGACACTTCTCGAATTTTAAGGACTGATCTATTTAACTCTCCTGGGGAGAGAGAGGTGCCTTAGCTCAACAAAAGGATGCTTTTAAAATGAGCCGTTTATGTATTTAACAATTAATAACATAGGCACAACTGATCACTTTCTCACATACAAGCAATTCTTATCCTACGGAAGGATCCCAGCACTGAAGACTTTGCCCCTTTATGTGCTAAAGACTGTCTTTTTTGAATTTGTTTGATGTACTAACACTTCCCCTAATCACACTATTAGCCATCAGTCAAACAGATAAATCACTTAGGAATATTCTGCTCAATTGTTAATCATTCAAAGACACTAGCTAGTAGAAGGACAGTAGCCAACATTATTACATAATGTCAAAACACCTGATCAGGTTTATGAAATGAAATAGTCAAACCAGTTTGGGGATTTCATATAGACGAAACAATAGATTAAGTGATTTTTTATTTAGCTCTTTTAGCTTTATGTAAAAAGTTAAAACCCTACCATTTATAAAATGTGTAACCATTTGTCACATCCTATACCAAGCATTTTATCTACTTAAATCTTATTTATCTCTGATAACTCTTCAAGGTGTCATCACCTCCATTTTACAGATGAGGAAACTGAGGTTCAGAGAGAGTTAGTTATTTGCACACAATTTCACGTTTAGTTTCTAGGGAGTGGTAGGGTGAGATTTACACACAGGTCTCTCACATTTCAAATCCATGCTGTTTGCCTCTGTATATAAAACCTCAAACGGCCAAAATGGCCAATTAAGCCAAGAAAACAAAAACAAGCAAAAAAACTTGGGTCCAGGATCATGCAGTTAAGATAACTACAGCTCAGTTGATGGACATTTGGCTGATTCCCCCCCTGGAACCGGTAACTACAACCCAGTCTGTGGCCTGACACCTGAGAACGGGGTTGGGGGGGACCTCTTGCCCCCGTATGTGGTCCTGATCTAAGAACTAACACTCCAATGGCCAAACGTTACACGTCAGAACAAATTATCCATGTTACATTATGACTGTGGAGAGATCTGATTTCTTAGTCAAATATTATTTTTTGACTATTTTCAGACATAGACTGAATATATGGTTCCCTCATGGCTAACTTAAAACACATAGCAAAGACTAATCCTTTGCACTATCCTATATTAATATTTTCTTTCCCTCCTTATAAGGGGATGAGTTATAAATTAGATGAGATTAGAAAGCAGTCACTTGAGAATGAATATTTTAAGGAATTACCTAGAAAGAACTGAGATTTTTCTTCCCCACATGGTAAATCATACAGAGTAGCAGCCTGCCCCAGGTCCCCGAGGACAACATCTTGAGCGCATATGTTATGCTGGGTTCTGTATTGACTAATTCAGAAACTCCAGGGTAAAATAACCAAAGTTCCCAAGTCAAAAATGAAAGTAAAAGGGTGGAATGAAATGAAGATCATTGTTGCAACATTCCAACAACTTCATAAATAGCCATGAAAGTAGCTAGCATTACAGGTTAGCAAATTTACAATTGCAAGCATCAATCCGCACCGTTGGTGTCAAGTCGCAAACAAACCCATCTACCTCACTTTACTGATATTCCTTTCCTCTCCAGAAATATAATCACATTTGACAAAATTAATATTGAGATCGTTTTACTAGAGGGTTTATCCAAATATATGCTATATTAAAAATAGTCATGATATAAATATTTCTCACAAGAGCTGCAGCGATGGTGTGAATAAAAAACTCCCTTCTGAGATTTCAGTAAAACCAGATCTCACAAAGGATCTGAAAGAAAACAAAACAAAACAATAAACAGACACACACAAAGAGACACACACACAGAACAAACCTTATGTTAATCCAGTTTAGCAAAGCAGTCACTATTTGACACTATTTTTTATGAAATACGATACTGTTCCTTCCCAGATGAAGTAGGAGAGATGAATCTGCTACAGGTTTCTCATAATAATGTTCAGGGGTGGAAGATATCTAAGCATGTTCTGTAGCAGCTAATAAAAATCAAAATTTCTAAATGCAGCAAAATGTTAGCCCTGTCAAATGGCCAAGCGTGCAAGAGGAATCTCTCCCCATGCCCTTCTACCAATACATACAAAGCCCCAAATACATCGGCTGGAATTTTTAAATTGTAAATTAGATACCAAAATGCTTACGGGCCTTACAATGAGATAACGTCAGGAGGAACGGTGCGTGGAATGGATCTGGCATTCTCACATAAAGCATTATCTTTGGTACAAGTACACACGGCAGGGCATTTTGGCTTCGCTGGTTTCTTCCCCTCAGTCAGCAAAAGCGCAGATAAGAGACATAGGCAATAAGCAATTCTTTTCAGGGGGTTGCAGGCATTTCCCATCCTTTGGCTTCTCTCTGATTCCATGCAGTCGAAAAAATATCCCCAAACATGAACAGGGCTTCTGGAATTCAGATGGTGATTGTCTTGCTTTAAGACCAGGTCACATAAGAGTCCACCCTTTTCCTCTGCCTCTGTCTCTCTGCTTTTCAAAACAGGGACCTGCAGCTGATTCGTGAGCTGCTCCTCGCTCCAGCGATGCACTGCTCGGGGAAGAGACCTGTGAGGTGCTGCGAGATGGGAGGGATCCAACTGCTCGAGGAGAGAGCGGACTTGCATCACCACGAAAACACTGAGCACAGACCAGCCTTCGAAGGCAAAGCGAAGTGATGTAACAGAAAATAAACAGCTTTCTGCTTGCACCGGGAGCCCTTTAATTGTTACCAAAAATAGGATGGCATAATGTCTTATTAGTGGGTGGGTGGGCCGGTGGGTGGGAGCAGTCATCTTGCATCGGATCTCAGCAATCTCAGAAACCTTTGGGAATTTGCTTTTCATGTGGCAAACAACCTAGTAAGGAAAGCTAGCTTTGGAGCCAGCCCTGGCTGGAAATAGGAAGTGAAATGAAACTCTCTCCCTTCGCAGCTTTTGGCTAAAACCTTGGTATTTCTTGCTGAGTCCACCTGACTGATGCCATCGCTGAAAGACAAGCAAGAACACATGGAGAATGTGACTTTCAGGGAATGAATGTGAGTAAATACTTTTCTGACACTTAACTGTCATAAATTATTGATTTTCATAATCCACCCCGCCCCCTCCCCCCCCCATATGTAAGCCATTCCCTCCTCCCATGGTGAGGGAGGGAGATAGAAGCAGTTCGTTGACTGCCTCTGTGTATAACCCGCCCTCCTCACCTCTCACACTCCCCTTTCTTCAGCGCTGGAACCAGAAGCCTGGAAGGAACTCCCTGCCAGCAGGAGGCAGCCAACTTTGGTTTCCAGGGCTCTAGAAAGGTCTGGCTGAACCCAGGAGGCTGAGATACGGTGGGGGAAAATGCCAACCTAAGAGCCAGAGACCTGGCTTTTTAGGGTCCAGTTCTGCCATGAACTAGCTGATGGTGCCTCTGGATCTGTTCTCCTGTCTGTAAAATGGGCATGATAATGCAGATGTTCCATAAATATTACAAACATTAAATCCACATGGTAGGGACTTCCCTGGGGGCACGGTGGTTAAGAATCCACCTGCCAACGCAGGGGACACCAGTTTGAACCCTGGTCTGGGAAGATCGCACGTGCCGCAGAACAACTGAGCCCGTGTGCCACAACTAGTGAGCCCGCGCGCCTAGAGCCCGTGCTCCACAACAAGAGAAGCCACCGCAAGGAGAAGCCCGCGCACCGCAACGAGGAGTAGCCCCCACTCGCCACAACTAGAGAAAGCCCACGTGCAGCAACGAAGACCCCACGCAGCCAAAACTAATTAAATAAATAGATAAATAAATTTATTTTTAAAAAATCCAAATGGTAGGCTATGTTACTGTCCTGCATCATGGGAAAGAGGATGTACCCTTAGAGAAGGAAACTCATTTAAACAAGAGAAAAACAAGAGGCCCTGGCTTTGGAGCAGGGAGGTATAATCTATGTGGGCGTGGAGATGCTTAGGATGGAGGAATAGACGCTTGGTCTTCTTACCACGCCACAGGCGGCCATCCCTCAAGCTGGCACCGTTGGCCAGTGATGTCAGTCCACAGTCCTTTTTCTCTCAGCTTCTTAGACTGAAAGGAGTACAAGGACTATTTAAGCAAATATGTGATTATGACATAAACTCATCCTGCATGGAGCTTGAGGCGTTGATGGTCTAACCTTTCCCTCTTGTAGGGACCTCGCCCCTCGTTTACTTCTCTGGAAGCTCTGCGACAGGAGGGCGGTGGCAGTCATGGTCATTCCCGTATTTGATTGCTGTCTGTTTACCCAGAAGACTGCAGGCTCCATGAAGGGAGAGACCTCTGGGTGAATCCAGTGCCTGGACAGCGCCCTGCTCAGCACCGTGAACAACAAGCGTGCCCTCATGAGCAGCCACAGGGCGCGGAGGCGTGCCGTGATCAGGACATGCTCATCCCAGGAAACTCCAAACAGCTCCTCAGAGCTATCATAAAGGAAGTTAAGGACAGTTCCCTGGAGAAGCAATGATCCAGCTGAGTTCCAAGTTAAGGGGGAATGACAGAGAGAGTTGGCGGGAGTATTCCAGGTGGAGCGAGCAGCATTTGCAAAGGCCTGGCCGCCACCCAGAGAACCAACGTTGCCTCTGCAGAGTTTTAGGCAGCAGAGCGATAGGATATGGTTTGTGTTTCAAAAGGACCAGTAGGTTATTATCGTTAAACCAGTTTTGGGGGGCTTGTAAATATGTTGGTGTGTGTGTGTGTGTGTGTGTGTGTGTGTGTGTGTGTTTTGTTACAAAACAAGGAAAGAAAAAACTAAGTCTAAGAGAAGTAATGATTTTAGAATGCATTCTACTCTTGCTTCGCTGTCTAGGACTCTATTCAGGAAGGGAGTCTATCACAGTGATTTTAGAAACCATGACCTATGGGCAAGCTCCACTTGAAACAGTAAAAGTGTCACAAAAGTTGGCTGCAAGTCAGATGTTTGTAAACTGAATCCTGCTTTGAGTGCACAGTGGAAACTTGCTCCGTGAAATAATTATGTGACGAAAATTTTATAGAAGATGGTTTTTATTCAAACAATCACCTACGCCCTAAGTTCTCTGACTTGTAAGTGATGTGTTTTGTAACTATAGAATAAAAACTCTGAGATCTTTTAGGGACCTCAGAGTGCTCGGCTCCAATCACTGCGTGTTTGCGTGTTACAGATGGGGAGACTGAGGTACTGAGGGGTCAGTCACACAGATGAAAAGTGGCAGGGCCACCACTCTGCATGGGGTGACACTCTGGCAGATGCTTGGTTAAACTGACCTGTGTAGGCAAACAGAATACTTCCCTCCCCTCTGATACACTTTCAAATGTATCAGATTATCAAGATGGCTTGATCAGCCCTTGGCTTTGTGCTCTGTAGATGCCATCAAGGAAAGGGTGAGCAGTCTTTCATGTTTGACTTGGTTAAGCCAGGAGACCAAATGAATGCGGGAAAGAAATCATAGCCATAACTTCACTTTGCAGCTGTATTTATCTGGCGGTTCAGTTTGTCAGTTCAAGTGGAAAAAGGACCATAGCGGGTTGTTGGGGGCGGTTCTTTAAGGAGAAATTACAATGGGCATTCTGAAAAGACAATAACTTTTTCTTTTGCTATGGCATTTAAAGCCCAGACTTGAATTTCCTATTCACTTAAAGCACCCGCTAAGATCAGGCACAATTTGAACTGTGTAGTAACATATTGCTGATGTTCATCTAGGGAAGAGAAACATTACAGGTTCCAGAATTGGACTGAGGAGGGAACTAGTGAGAGGAGGGCAGGTTGCCGCTATATTGAAGTCTTTTGTTTATTTATTTATTTATTTATTTGGTTGCACCAGGTCTTAGTTGCTGCTCGTGGGCTCCTTAGTTGCAGCATGTGGGCTCCTTAGTTGTGGCATGTGAACTCTCAGTTGAGGCACACGTGTGGGATCTAGTTCCCTGACCAGGGATCGAACCCGGGCCCCTTGCACAGGGAGCGTGGAGTCTTATCTGCTGCGCCACCACGGGAGTCCCTATATTGAAGTCTTGCGGGGCCTGGGGAGGGGGCCCTGTCGCTGACCAAGCTTCCCTGCCCTCCTTCGGGAAGCCCTGGTAGGGCACAGAGAGGGTGTGGGAAGTGGGAGGGTAGAAGCTTAGGGCTTTCCACCAGCTTGGAAGCCTTTATATAAGTTTTGGCAACCCACCTGTGCATTACGGGGGGGCCTTGGGAGACAGGCTTAGAAAGGATGAAAGCAGAGCTGGAAGGAGGCCCAGGGAGGTTGGGAGGCCTGGCTGAGACAGGCTCACTGCCCAGTTCCAGCTCTGGAGGAGTAGCTGAGGGGATCCAGGGCTGGCTCTGCACTTGGCCAGCCATGTGACCATGGGCTAGCTATCTAACCTTTCTAGGTCAGTTTTCTCCTCTGTAAAATGAGGAGTATGTATAACAGTACATATCACATAAAGTTGTTGAGAGAATGAAGGACAATACTGTATCTAAAGTGCTCAGCATGGGGTCTGTTACACGAAAGATTTATCATCATCATCGTCATCATTGCAATGGGACTTGAATTCTGAACATGGAACTTCTGATATTTGGAAAGCAAATTTCTCAAATAATAATGGGTTTATCTCAAGTGTATATTCACTCCAAGAAGCAGGCACTTCTGTGCAGGATGACAGACTGTGGCCTTGCCAAGAGTCTCCGCACATGAGGGAACCAAGAATCCTCCTGGGGAAGAAAGAACTCTCTCCCAGTTTGGGTGAGAGTAGGAGCCCCCAAGCTCGGTCCAAGGATAAGGGCCAGGGCTGGAGAAAAAGAAGGTGGTTTTGAACATGGGATGGAAATTTTTTTTCTTCAGTCCATTGCCCCTGAACATGTGTAATTTTGAAGGCGTAAGAAGAATCTACTTTGGGATCCCTGTAACAGAGAGTGTTCTCTCTAGTTTGGTGGGCACCACGGCGTTGCTTGTGGGTGCCATGGGGACCACACACAGTGCTCTGGCATCCAGAGCTGCTATAGAGATATGAGACCAATAGTATCTCCATCCAGGTCCATGGCTCAGACATCACCAGAATCACTGGATTTTCCACCAGGAGCAACTCACCCTTACTGTCCCACAGTAGTGACAGCCCCACAGACATAGGAAGTGGCAAATGATCCCAGCAGGGAGCCTAAGCGGCAGAGAAGGGAAATGAAGATGTTTGGGAGCGCATGTGCGACTTTCCCTGGCATTCTCAGAAACTGAAAGGGGTCTTTGAGGAGGGGCTGGCAATTCTGGGAGAGTTGATGAAAGCACAGAGAGAGAAGAACAGCCTGTGCTGTGGTTCTGATCCCAGTTTTCCCCTCAGGCTGGTGACCTAGGAAACACACATCGTGCAAGTAAACAAATGATTATTATGAGCCTTAAAAGATCCAGCTTGGCCCTGCCTCCTTTTACACTCAGACATGCAAACTGGTGTCAGTTTAAGCAGCTTTCTCAATAGAGCAGGGTTTTTGAAGCAGCAAGTCAGCTGCATTAGTGGGTTGCAAAATCAGTCTAGTAGGTCAAGCAGAATTTTAAAGAATAAAATAGTTTTGAATCCAAAATTGGACTGTACTGCACCTATAAGAGTAGCTGTTGCCTTGTGAAGCCTTTGTTTCCATTCTTTGGATATGTATGTGTGTGTGTGTGTGTTCAGGGTTGCAATATAAAATGTATTTCTTACAATTGGTTTATAACCTCCCCCCCCACACAAACACAAAAAAAGAAAACATTACCTTACAGGATGTTGAAGAGCTTCACCCACCCCCAGGAGTCTGTGAAATGGCAGAGAAATGTTGATCTCAATTCCAGTAACTTTCACTTACTAATTGAGAGCAGCAATCAGACCTGTTGGAATATCATTTCTGTTATTTACTAGCTGTGTGACCTTGGGCGAGTTGCTTAGCTTCTCTGTGCCTCATTTTCCACACTGGTAAAGTGGAAGTAATACCTTCTTTGCATTGTTGTTATTAGGATTAGTAACAGTGCACGCAGAAGGCATGTCACAAAGAAGGCGTTCAATTTCTGATAACTCTCCCAGAATTAAATGGGAAGAGGGGGAGAGGGCAGTGAGCAGAGGGCCAGATCTTAAAGATTAGAAGTAGTGTGTCACCAAGGACTCTTTGGTAGAGAGCGATGGACACTGACTCTGCCCACCTAAGCATAAAAGGACCTTACTGGGCTTCCCTGGTGGTACAGTGGTTGGGAATCCGCCTGCCAGTGCAGGGGATATGGGTTCGAGCCCTGGTCCGGGAGGATCCCGCATGCCGCGGAGCGGCTAAGCCCGTGTGCCACAACTACTGAGCCTGCGCTCTAGAGCCTGCATGCCACAACTACTGAAGCCTGTGCGCCTGGAGCCCGTGCTCCGCAACAGGAGGGGCCACCGCCATGAGAGGCCCGCGCACCACAACGAGGAGTAGCCCCCACTCGCTGCAACCGGAGAAGGCCAGTGCGCAGCAGCGAAGACCCAATGCAGCCAAAAATCAATAAATAAATATATTAAAATAAAGGATCTTACTGCCATGGTGATGGAGTGACTCACAGAAGGGCTGTCCAAGCAGGCTTCAGAAATAGAGAAATTTGTGGTTTATTTCTTTTTCTTCTCTGAGTGCTGTGGCTAAAACTTC
>NW_020172664.1:644839-649877 GCF_003031525.2 Neophocaena asiaeorientalis asiaeorientalis
GAAGGAGAGAGTCCATTGGGCTCAGCTGGAGTCAGGTACCCTCCCATTTGCCATGGGAAGCCAGGGCACCTTGACTGGCAATCCCACCAAGAGTGCACACTGTGGGAGAGGGGTGGCTCCCCAAAGGAAACTAAGGTGCTATTACCAGAAGCAAAGAGGATGGATGCTGGGCAGGCAAAACCAAGGGACACTCACTACAGGACGTGTGCCAGCGTCTGTTAGGCTAGGGCAAAGGGAAATGATAGCAGCTCTCATCCCAAATCCATCCTCAAGATTTTAAAGTGCAATGACCAGGGGACAGTTTAGACAAACAAATGAATAGTTTCCCAAAAGTCAGCTAAACTCTTATGTCCTGACTGTGGAATCAGGGGATTTTCAACTCTTGTGGTCCAAGAGAACAGAAGTTTGGCCAAGAGGGGAGTTGAAAAGGCAACAATAACAAAAGCTGAGACAGGATGCATATCATGTGCCAGCTGCTGTTCTAAGCACTTTATGAATATTAATTCATTTAATCCTCGTAACAATCCCATGGGCTAGATATTATTATTATTTTCTCTATATTTATAGGAGAAGAAAAGGAGGTCCAGGAGGTTAGAGAACATGCCCAGTGTTCCGCAACTAGTGAGGAGTGGCAATGGGATCTAACCCAGGCATTCTGACTCTGCCCAAGGTATTAGTCGCTATTGGACACTGCCTCTCCAAAGGGCAGTGTGGGATGTGGGATACTGGGGGCCGCTTTGGAGGCGCATAGCGTCTCCCTGGCTAGGCACCGCTATTGAACTACAATTCCCAGCATGCAACTGGGCTATCATCTTAACCTCTTCCTCACCAAAAGTTCCTCACTATCTTGGGTAAAAAGTTTTTTAATGGCAAAGGTGGCAAAATCTGGTTTCCCTAAAGCATGATTATGAGATGAGAGCATAAATGCAGATGTCAGTGGGAGTAAATAGAGGAGAGGGTAATACTCTAGGTTAAAATATCCTCTGCAGTTTTTAGTGTTTGCAGGAAGACATTGGAGGTCAGCATGGGAAAGACTGTTTTTTAACTTGGAACTGTGTACCAGGAAAATGGCAATAAGGGTGTTTTAAAGCACCCATTCTCAAACATGGCTGCACTTTGGAATCAGCTGGGGAAATAAAAAAAAAACTTAATGCTTAGGTTACATCCCTAGAGGTTCTGATTTAATTAGTCTGGAGCATGACCTGGACTTTGAGACTTTAAAAATCGCATTAAATTCTAAAGTGCAGCAAAATTTGAGAATCCTTGTTTTTGAAGGGAAATATTCAGGTGTAGTCGTAACGATGAATCAAATTGTGACTAGCTCAAGGAAGCTTTTAAGAAAAAAGAGAGGGAGACACTCTAGGCTCTAAAAGCAGTGGTTCTCAGCCCTGGCTGTACATTAAGATCACTAAGGAAATGTTTTCCAAAAAATACAGATACCTCACCCCAGACCAATTGAATTAAAATCTCTGGGGATGTATTTTAGTGCTGAAGCAACCCCATAACAGTGGTTCTCAAAGTGTGCTCTAGATTAGCAGCATCAGCATCACCCAGAAATTTGTTAGAGATACAAATTCTTGGGTCCCACCCCAGGGTTTCTGGGGTGGGGCCCAGTAATCTGTGTTTTCATAAGGCTTCTAGGTGATTCTGATACACTTTCAAGTTTTGAGAACCCCTGCCTTGGGATGTAAGCTCCAGGCAGGAACCTGGTCTAACATGTTCACCAGCAAGCCTTGCAAAGTTTTAGAATGTGCTTTTTTAGTCTGTTATGTTAATGGCGCTCAAGGAACCACACATCCCAGTGTCCATGCCCTGTGCCCCCTCCCCTGGAAGCCAGCCAGGCTGGTCCTCCTTAACCAATAAAATGTGGCAGAAGTGATACTGTTCCAGTTCCAGGCCAGAGTCCCAAGAAGACCCAACAGCTTCTGCTTTGGAGCTTTTAGGAGCCCTGAGGTGCAATGTAAGATGTCAGGCTCCTTGTGAAAAGGCCATACAGAGAGTTAGAAATCCTAAGACTGTAAAGAGAGATCCAGCCACTCTATCATCCAGGCTGAGTTCAGCCCCAAATAGATCTGCCAGGTGAGTGCAGCCACAAGAGTGACCACTGGCAAGACCAGCAGAAAAAACTCCCAGCTGAGCCCAGACCAGATCAAAGAGCTGTGAGCAAATAAAATGATTGCTGTGTGAAGCCAGTGAGTTTTGGGTGGTTTGTTAATGCAGGAACAGGAAAAAGAAAAAAGAAAAAAGGAAAAGATAAAGAAACACTGCTCAATAAATAGTTGTTGAACTAATGGGTAAAAGTGCTATACGGGGCTTCCCTGGTGGCGCAGTGGTTGAGAGTCTGCCTGCCGATGCAGGGGACACGGGTTCGTGCCCCGGTCCGGGAAGAGGCACAACAGTGAGAGGCCCGCGTACCACAAAAAAAAAAAAAAAAAAGTGCTATACGGACATGGAGCTGGAACATAGCCTCTCTCCTTTGTCAAAGGAGGAAAAACAGGAGTTGGAAAGAAAGCAGGGATATTCTATCCAGTTGATGAAGAGGGTGGCTAAGAAGGGAATTTTGACCAGAAGCCAATAATGCTATACTCATACCCAGACAACAAAGGCCCACAATGCCCAGCCAAGAATAGAAGAATTAAAGGTACTCTTCTTTTTAAATTTTATTTTATTGAAGTATAGCTGACTTACAATGTTGTGTTCATTTCAGGTGTACAATGAAGTGATTCAGTTTTATAGGTATGTATACATATATTTGTATATGTGTATATATATATATTCTTTTCAGATTCTTTTCCATTATATATTACAAGACATTGAATACAGTTCCCTGTGCTATACAATAGGAACTTGTTGTTTATTCATCCTACATATAATAGTTTGCGTCTGCTAATCCCAAACTCCCAATCCATTCCTCCCCCACCTCTCCTCCCCCTTGACAACCACAAGTGTGTTCTCTATGTCTATGAGTATGTTTCTGTTTCATAGATAAGTTCATTTGTGTCATATTTTAGATTCCACATGTAAGTGATATCATATAGTATTTGTCTTTCTCTTTCTGACTTACTTCACTTAGTATGATCATCTCTAGGTCCATCCATGTTGCTGCAAATGGCATAATTTCATTCTTTTATATGGCTGAGTAATATTCCACTGTATATATGTACCACACCTTCTTTATCCATTCCTCTGTCAGTGGACATTTAGGTTGTTTCCATGTCTTGGCTATTGTAAATAGTGCTGCAGTGAACATTGGGGTGCATGTATCTTTTTGAGTTAGAGTTTTCTCCGGATATATGCCCAGGAGTGGGATTGCAGGATCATATTTCAACTCTATTTTTAGTTTTTTGAGGAACCTCTGTATGTTCTCTATAATGGTTGCACCAATTTACATTCCCACCAACAGTGTAGGAGGGTTCCTAAAGGTACTAACTCGTGCTACCACATATTGAATACTGATTATGTGCCAGGCATACAGATGAAACTTTTTTCCTATATTAGTGTTCACTAACAATATTATATATTTATAATATATATTATACATATACCTTATATAATATATAAATAGTGTATTATGTATAATATTATGTAATTACATATATTTGAATTATATATTGATTCTTCTCAACAAGTTTGTATGATAAGTACTATTATTACCCCATTTTACAGAAAAGGAAATGAAAGAGCAAAGAGATTAAATCACTTGCCCAAAGTCACACAGCTACTATTAATTGGAACTCAACCCGTATTTGTCTGATTCCCAAAATTAAGCTTTTAAGCACACAGTAGGGCCAACCCATTCAGAAAAACTGAATAGTGACCCAGATTGTAGAATCTGATAGATCTGAGTTCAAATCTCAGTATTGCCACCACTGGCTGTGGGATCTTGTTCGAATCACTTAACCTCTCTGGATCTCAATTTCTTTGTGTAAAATGAGATTAATAATGCTGACCTCACAGACTTTTGACAAGGTCGGGTGAAATTGTGTCAATGAAAGCATTTGATATGAATAAGTTATTAAATAAGTATGAGGGGTTATTATCCTGTCCTAATCTCATTTACTGAGTTAAATTCCATCCTCCCTCCCCAACTGGCTCTTGTCTCTGATTCTTCCTCCTCTGTTTTATCTCCCTTTGTTGTGAGGGTACCCAAGATTTGTTTTAATCAGGTGTGATAAGACATGCAGACATGGAAATAACTGTCATGAAGGAATAAGTTGTGATAGTTTCCTGGAGTATAAAACAGGAGGCATAGCACACCATGCAGGGGGGCCATGTGGGGAAGCACTAGGGTTGGTCAGGAGGCAGAGGGAGTAAAGGAAAAATGTGGACAAGAGCCTTTATTGCACTAGTTGAATAATCTCAGTGGGCTTTGGGGCACTGGAGCTGTCCCTAACTATCTGGTACCTGCCTCTGGGATGACTAGTGGTCCGGAATGTGAGAGCCCAGCAGAGGAGGTGGTTGGAGATATGGGCTCTGCATTGGTTGGTTTACATGTGAGGGATATGTTCACAGGTGAGTCATTTACTATCTCTAGGAATTGGCTAACCCTGGGAGGGGCAGCCCTTCCAAAGTCAGCAAGGGCCCGGATGTCAAACCTTTAGAATAAAGAAAATAAAAAGACATGCTGAATACATCCTTCCAGCCACTCCTCAACAGGAAGCAACTGACTGTGCTCTAAGAGCACTGGGAACAGCACGGAAGCCTGGGTAACCACCCATTAGGAGTGGTGGTCTGCAAGGAAGGGAGTAGGAAGGTCAGTGATTCCGGGAGAATTTCAGCCCTGGCACTATTAGTTTACCAAGATTCCAAGCCCATCACAGAGTGGAACCTAGGTAAGCAGGGTGAAAGGCAGCAAGTGGTACTGCTTATGAAAGCCTCCTTGAAGGCAGGACCCACGATTTATTTATCTTTCTATTTCCTTGAATAAATGATTATTCAGTAGGAAAAACAGCTAAAATGGCCTTATAAAAGAGAAAAGATTGAGCTGTGGGCTGGTACTTTTCTTTACTCTAAAAAAAAAAAAAAGAACTTTGATTTG
>NW_020172664.1:650144-790445 GCF_003031525.2 Neophocaena asiaeorientalis asiaeorientalis
TTTATTTTTTTTTTTTTTTTTTTTTTTTTTGCGGTACGCGGGCCTCTCACCATTGTGGCCTTTTCCATCGCGGAACACAGGCTCTGGACGCGCAGGCTCAGCAGCTGTGGCTCACGGGCCTAGCCGCTCCACGGCATGTGGGATCTTCCCGGACCAGTGCACGAACCCGTGTCCCCTGCATCGGCAGGCGGACTCTCAACCACTGCGCCACCAGGGAAGCCCTGATTTGCTTAATTTTTATTCCCGAAGGTAAGTAAGCTGGGTTTACACATTTTCATAACTCTCTTCAATATTGAGAAGAAACTGAATTAGCTATGGATTGGAGAACGTTGCTTATGTCCCCAAAGGAAGAGCCCCTTCTGGCTCATGATGGTGGGAGAAATTGAACCAGCCATGCTTTCTTTCCCTGGTTAAATTTTCAGGTGAGGAAAAAGGATGTAATTGATGATGAAGATGTTGGTGATGATAAGGATAATGATGATGATGATCTAGTGATAATGACGATGATGACAAATGACACTTAACAGGTGTTTATAATGTGCCAGTCACTGTTGTAGGTGCTTTAGAACCATTACTCCATCTAATCTTAACTAATACATTGTTTGGCTATTATTGACTCCCAATTTATAAATGAGGAAACTGAGACACAGAGGCTAGGCAGCTTGCTCAAGATTAAGAGATTAATCTGGCTTTAAACTGAGGCATTCCATGCTGCTAATCACTCCACAGCACTGTTTCCTTGCTTCAGGGTGGTTTCTTGAAACAAAGATGGTCTCAGCTTATTCACACCCTGGCAGGCAAGAGGTGTGTAAGTGCAGAACCCCAGTGAGGTGATGTGTATTGAGCCTTTGTGCTAGCCTGGGAATGTAACCAGGGTTGATCCTTGGAAGAGCTGTGGTGTATGGGAAATTTGTCTCTGGGACATGGAAGGAAGAGAAATAGGCTAAGATCTGGTTCTGTCACGGATGAGTTGTATGACATTGGGCACAGCTCTTGAGAACTAGGTTCTGGTTTTCAAAGGAAGCTCTTGCACTGGATGATCTCGATAGATCCTGTCCATGTCAACTGCCCCTGCCAGAAATCCTATTAGAGGCTAGATTATTAGAAAGGCAAGGAGAGTGTTGAGCAGGTTCTTGAACATCCAAACATAGTAGATAATAGCTATTTGGGTGCCCTGAGGAGGTCTGAAAACCTGGGGCTTAGTTGCCTCCTGCTTCGCTTTGTGCCATACGCTTGTAGCTGGCGAATGGATAACATCACTCGTGGCTATTCCTGGATGCTCAGAAAACCTGAAAAGAAGGAAGGAATGATTATTTAGTGAGAAGAATATTACAGAAGACACTGGGGAGGGCAGGGGAGGGAGGGAGGACTTTTCATTATTTTGGTCTTAGAACACCCCAGTGGATATTGACTAAGGGCAGTACTGCCTTCCTGGGAAGTGTTTGGAAATGGATAAGAGCATTTCTGTTCTCACCCTGGCTGCAGTTGTTGGACTGGAAATGCTAACATCCTGAAACTCTTGGGACCTCCACACACAACAAAGAATTGTCCAGGCCAGCATGCTCTGAGCGTTCCCACTGAGGAAGAATAAAAGAAGTTCTCATAGTGGGGAACATAAAAAACTTCTTTGTGCATTTTTCTGAACATTAATCAATAATCCATTAACTCGGGGAAGCTGAATGCTCTTCACAGAATCCAAAACAAACTGACAGATATCCTCCGGCAAGAACTCTGGAGAGGCTGTGTGGCCTTGGACAAGGCATTTCATTTCCTTAGGCCTCAGTTTCTCCATCTTTATAGCACTAACATTCTATAACTTCCTAATTCCTCTCCTCAGAAAGGAGAAATACCTTGTAAAAATCGAGGCTTGGAAAGCCTTTGTTTTTCTCATTTTGTGTATGGCAGATACATGTACTGTAGTTAGCCGAAATGCATATGGCAAAGTTTAAATCAAAAGTATACGGAAGCATACTTTACTCTACTGACTATAGTTAATAATACAGTGTTGCATATTTGAAAGTAAATCTTGTAAGTTCTCATCACAGGAAAAAAATGTTTGTAACTATGGACGTTAGCTAGGCTTATTGTGGCGATCATTTTGCAATATTTACAAGCATGGAATCATCATGTTGTACACCAGAAACCATACAATGTTATATGTCAATTATAACTCAGTGTTTTGTTTTGTTTTGTTTTCGGTACGTGGGCCTCTCAGTGTTGTGGCCTCTCCCGTTGCGGAGCACGGGCTCCGGACGCGCAGGCTCAGCGGCCATGGCTCACGGGCCCAGCCACTCCGCGACATGTGGGATCTTCCCGGACCGGGGCACGAACCCATGTCCCCTGCATCGGCAGGCGGACTCTCAACCACTGCGCCACCAGGGAAGCCCTATACCTCAATTTAAAAAAAGCATTCAGAAGGGACTTCCCTGTT
This sequence comes from Neophocaena asiaeorientalis asiaeorientalis, assembly GCF_003031525.2. NCBI lineage: Eukaryota > Metazoa > Chordata > Mammalia > Artiodactyla > Phocoenidae > Neophocaena > Neophocaena asiaeorientalis. The sequence continues at coordinate 652,576 of NW_020172664.1, forward strand.
GGTCCAGCGGTTAAGACTCCATGCTTCCACTGCGGTGGGCATGGGTTCGATTCCTGGTCAGGGAACTAAGATCCCGCATGTTGCGTTGCGCAGCCAAAAAACAAAAAAAAAGGTATACAGAAGCAAATGATCCCAGACTGTTTTTGATAAAATATGATTTTAGCTATTTAGCATTTTCTCTGGAAATATATTTGAATTTTTCAGAGTCAAACAACAAAAATGTAGGCAAGACCATGGTAGGCCAACCTTCTTACTGGCTCAAAAAAAAAAAAAAAAAAAGGTTATTAGGGAATAAAACAAACATAATTCTAAGTCACGGTCAAGGTGAACATAATTGGTCAGACAGCGGTGGCTCTAAGAGGCCTTGCCCCGGAGTGAGACTTGTTTACTAGGATATAAACTTGAAAATAGGATTACTCACCTTCCTTCTTCTTCTATCTTATGCGTGAATTATTCCCAAGGTAGTTATTAGCAGTCTTTTTTTTCTTAAAAGAGACACTCCTTCATCCTTTCAAGGAGACTATTAACTGCCTTTTTTGTTTGTTTGTTTTGCTTTGTGACTCTGAAATTAAAAGGAAAACATGTAACTAGACTGCTCATGCTGGAGACTTGAACTTCATGATGTTGGATTTCAGGCTTGTTGTTTTTGTCTTATCCCTTTAGAAAGTCTCCGTTTTGTTTGGCTTTATATTCTCCTTCTGGAAAAACTACGAGCTTTCCATTGCTATCTGTGGCTTGTGGCCTTTATTACACTCATTCGTTTCAGTAGAAATGATGACCCAAGAAGGTTGGAATTTGACCCCAGAAAATGACAAGGGAATGACGGAACTGGTTTTGACCATAGGATTAGTGCCCTGCTGGTCCAGGGCAGGATGGGCATCAACAGTGGAAAAGCACTGGGCTTTGACGCCAGCCCCACTCTTGGCCTCACATTTGCACTGCCCCTACTGCTCCCAGCAGTGGAGCAAGGAAGATGGAGGAATCAGTACTTGCTGGGCCTCCTATGGGCCAGGTGCTCAACTGATCATCTTACCTGGCTTGCAAGTGAGGCATTATCATCCTTACTCTGAGGAATCAGAAGCTCACAGTGATTAAACAACTTGCCCAAGACCATACAGCTTGGCTTCAAATTGACTTCTATCAGTTTCCAAATGTTTATCATGTAATTTCTTCCTTTTGATGTATATGAAATTATATAGACAGTTCTTGAGGCCTTGTCTGTGTGAGGCAAGTATTATGTAAAATGTCTGTATGACATTGTTTGTATATATATATATATTGTATGAGGCACAGAAGTGACCGAGGCTGACCCAGCCCTGGCTCTGGAGGCTCTCTGGGGAAACCTGGGGGACTCCTCGGTCATCCCAATCCAGTAGGATGCAGTCTAGTGTTGTGGCTACAACTCAAGTCCTAGCTTTGCCACTTACCATCTAAGTGACCTTGGGAAAGTTTTTATACTTCGTCATCCTCTGTTTTCCTCATCTGTAGAATGGAGATAATACTAGTACCCACCTCACAGGATTGCTATGAAGAGGAAATGAGATACTGTAAGATATGTTTAGCATAGAAAGTTATTATCATTCTGATCTGTCTCCTGCTATTCAAGGTACCCTTATAAGAGCCTCCACCTCCTGAAGCTGTCAGAATGACTGAGGGAGGGGGATGAGAGGAAACATCAGGCCTGAGGATGGGGGAGAAGAGACTAGAATGGCAGCCTACCTGACCCAGACTATATCCCTCACCCCCAGGCCTGGGTAATAGGTACCCTAATTCTAGTCTGAGGGTGAATCACAGCCCAGAGATGGCACTTCCTTCTGTCCCCCTCCTAGAATAGAGCCAGATGTCAGAGGGACTCTCAAATGAGACCATCAACACGCTGAGATGATTGTTTAAGTTTTTTTCAGGAAAACAACACTTTCCCCCTTTTGTCCCTCTTCTGGACCAACATTGAAGTGAGTTGTGATGGACATAGACTTAAGTGGAGTATCCATCATCTGACATTTGACTGTAATTATATTGCTCAGATTAGAACTAAGTAAACACTGGATTTTTTTTTTTTTTTTTACTATGGACAAACGAATCTTATGTCTTACTCAGCATATTTGTCTCAGCTGACTCATTCAATAAGTGTGTATGAAGTGTGTTCTCCGTATGAGGCACAGCATGGCACCCAAAGAGCTCCTGCCCTCAAACATCACACGGTCTAGGGGAGGAGACAAGAATTAAACAAGAGGAAACAAGTGAGGTGAAGGATGAGTTAGGGGACATTCAGGCTGGTGGGGCAGCAATAGCAGCAATAGAATCCAGACTAAGGTGTCAGGAAAGTTTAAACTAAACAAGGGGCTCCAACTCTGCCTTAATCTATAGCAGCCTCCCCAGGGGCCCAGCTTCCCTGTGGATGTCAGATGGCTGCAGCAGTAGAGTGTCTCACTGCAGGCCCTCTGCTCCCAAAGACCTGGGAAACCTCTTCACTCTTGTGCTTCCAAATCCTCACAAAGATGGCCAAGGTTCTAAGAAATAGTTTCTAGGGAAAACCAGGGAACAAGGAGAATAATGCCAAAAAAAGGTTGCAAGAAGAAAAAGTTTTCATGCCTCTGTAGGGAAAGATAAACTTCTCCTCTACTCTCTTAGGTTCAGTACCTGGATGGTGCAAATTAAACTGACAAAAGGCAGTTTAATAAGAGTGAAAAAAAGTATTTAATTACATACTTATGCACAGGCGTTCACAAAGAAATGCGACTCAAGGAGGTGTAAGAATTTGGGGCTTTTATGTCTTCTTAATAAAGTATGGAGAAGAGGCTAAACAAAGTAAAAAGGGGTTTGGGGCCTCTGGGGGGGTGGGTAAGTTCTGGGAGGTGACTAGGGCAGGTGTGGTAGATAAAAGTTGTTTAGTACGGTTTGTTATGCAGATAAGGGTCCTCTCAGGTGATAAGAATTTTCTCCCTAGTAGTTTTTTTCATGGTACTAGAGACAGAGACACATTTAGAAATGGAAATTTATGTTACCTTTACAAAGGGAAATTTATACTCTGCTTTTAGGTAGGAAGGGACAGGGCAGAGAGATAATTGCTCTCAGCTCAAAACAATGCTAAAAAAAGTGGCATATTTTGGGGTTACATACTCTGATCACCTTCATTGGGCCGTGTTTGGGTATTGGGCCTTGTGCTTAGAACCTTTATATCTATATTACATTATATCATTTCTTTTTTCTTCTATTTTCATTTCCAGTTTTATTGAGGTATACTTGACATACAGCACTGCATAACTTTAAGGCATACAACATAATGATTTGACTTACATACATCATGAAACTATTACCACCATAGGTTTAGTGAACATCCATCATCTCATATAGATACATCACATGTCATTTATTTTTCACAACAACTCTATGAGGTAGGTATTATTGATATGCCCATTTTTTTCAGGTAAGAAAATTGAGGCTAGAGAGGTGAAATGAATAGGTCATAAACCTAGCCAACGGCAGAGCTAGGATTTGAACCTAGGAAAAAGAAAAAATTAATTGATCATTTCTTAGTAAGGGCAATTTTTTTGCAGGAGTGGAGATGGGAGATATTATTGTTCCTAAAAAAGGGGTATTTAGGGAGAATGAAGAAAGGGATCCTTGGGAGGAATTGTAAATCCTTCAGCATCTGGTAGTGCTGGTCACAGAAGGAGCCCAATAAATATGAATGGAGTAAAACAGTGAGGGAGGGCATGAAGAACAGAGTGAAGGAATGAGTCTCAGATGGTCTCTCTCAACTTATCAGGATCCATGCAGCCTTTTCTCCTACCAATCCTAGTCACAGGCCAGCTGGCTCTATCTTCTTCTCTTGCATGTTGCAGCTCCCAGGAATTTGGGAAGTATGGTGGTTGGTTTCCCCCACTCTCTCTGGTCCCTGAAATTCTGACTTTCACAGTGCTGACTGTGGCTGGAACTCAGTCTCCATGGCTTCTCCAGACGATGCTTCCCTGGAAGACAATACCATAGGATCTTTCATTTCAAGCATCGGAAGATTATAATAAAGAGCAAATATCAGGAAGTTATAGAGGCTGTGTAACCTTAACAAGATCCTCTGGAAATGGCCCACCTTTAGCTCCTGACGTCCTATAGCATCGTCTTCCCAGAGTCAGATGACAGCCTTGCCACTTGCTACCTGGATGATCTTGGGCAGTTATTTAACCTCCCAGACCACGTCTGTAAAACGCACCCACTTCTTCAGGTTGGAGTTAACACTCAAGAAGTTTGTATATTTGAAAGTCTTAACACAGAGGAACTGCTAAATAAATGTCATATAGACTGAATTGTACCCCCCGCCCTCCAAATTCAGATGTTAAAGCCCAACCTTCAATATGACTATATTTGGAAATAGGCCTTTAAAGAGGGAATTAAGCATAAATGAGGTCATAAGGGTTGGGTCCTAATCCAGTATGACTTGTGTCTTACAACAAAAGGAAGAGACACTAGGGGTACGTTAACAGAGAAAAGACAATTTGAGGACATAGTGACCAACTACAAGCCAAGGAGAGAGGTTTAGGAGAAACCAAATCTGTTGATACCTTGATCTCGGACTTCTCACAGTCTCCAGAACTGTGAGAAGACAAATTTCTGTTGTTAAGCCACCCTATTTGGAATATTTTGTTATGCAACCCTAGCTGACGAATGCAAATGTTAATTACACTTCTTTTTCTTTCCTTGTTTTTTGAACACACTCAGACATTCAAAGGCAAATCAGAATTTGAACTAGAAAAGTTTGACCTGCTTGAGCCCAACTTGAGCCACTAGGACTCAAAACTTGGAAAGACAGCAAAGGGAGGGCAGTCTGTCTTCTCAGTGTCATAGTGAAACACTCTTTACAGGCCTGCCAAGAATTACTGAATGATCTAGGCTGAGTAGTGGGCCTTTGCTTGAGTTTCTGTTCACTATTGACCAAAGGCCACTTTGAAGTTACACCAGAACCTATAGACTTGTATCCTGTGGAGATGTAAATGAATCATGAAAGGTAGAAAACATAATCCTCAAGTTATGGCTCTATTGCTTGTAGGACAATCAATTTTTTGTCTAATCCAACCATCTCATGCCAACATCCTTTCTCCAATGCCTGTATAATTCCAATTCCTCTAATTCTCTTTGGAATCAGTTTTACCACCCTTCGCTAATGAATTGAATAAATCTCCAACATGTGTTCATTCTATACTTGTATAAGAGTTATATTTTTGACTTTTTGAAGAGTATACTTTAAGTGCAAGGAATTCTAGTATTTCTAGAATATAAAGATCATACTTCAAGGTAATAGAAGGCCTTCTTGGATTGTAATTTGCTTTTTTATTTCTAGGTTTTCTGTTTCCATATTAGCAGTTTTAAAGCACTAAGGTTAAGGAAGCATAATAATCTATTAGTTACAGAAGAATTTGATTCCCTCAATAGACAGAGCAAACCTGAAGCCAAATGGTTTTCATCTTTTATTTACTCCTTCTCTCCTTCCCACCTTGCCATGTACTGACAGAGCCCTTTAATCTGGCCTTGTTATTCTAGTTCTTTGTCTCAGGTGGTGGGAAATATCTGATAGGATACAAGGTATGAATGACAGCAAGAGGTTCCTCCAAGGCCAGTTGTATTGAAGTAGGGGGTGGAAGCTTTAACCTTGTGGCTTTTGGACTGTAGTTCTTGGGCTTTGCATCTACTTCCCTAAACTTTCCCTCTCTGCCTCTCCTCCCCATAAATACACGTCAGCCAGAACAACTCCATTCATACACTAAGATTCAGGTAAGATTTCATTTGAACGATCCGTTTCTTAGGAGATTCATTTAACCCAAAGAAATGAAGTTTTAATGATGGCAGAGGCAACTGTGGTATAGTGGAAAGAATCCTGAAGTTTAGGACACATGGTAAGTCCTTGCTTTGCCCTTTACCACCTGTGTAATCTTGTGCCGATTACTTGATTTCACAGTCTTGAGGTCCATATTTATAACCCTACCTTGCAAAAGAATTGTGAGTGTTAAGAGAGATCACGTAAAGTGACGTGTGATTGTGAAGCGTCGCTATGAACAACTTTTCTGGCATTGCCAACATGCAATGGAGGAGATGTTTGGGGACCATAGGAGGAGCCCCTAGAACTCCTCAAATCATGCCAATTAGGTGGCCACCTAGTCATATGGCTATTGATTTTAACCTTAGCATATGAGCAATTGCTCCCTCACTAACTTATATTCCTTTTGCCACCCATCTGGTTCTCCAGTTTCTACTTAAAATTTGGAAGTTTCATGGAAACTCGGCAGGAACAGTTTTTATGAAATGTTTTCTCCAGTGGAGCAGATTGTGCTGCTCATCCGAGTCAGTTCTCAAATGAATTTAACACTCAGCCCTGCAGCCGTCATACGGAAAGGCAAGGAAGGCAAAAATGGAGGTGTGATGAACGGTGCCAACTGGGCTGTCTCATGCTTCTGAGTCATTTCAGAACCATTATCATGTCAATAGAAACATCCCCTCTATCCCCATATTTTTTGCAAGGAAATGCTATTAGTAAAACAAGGTCGAGAGAAGCAGCCCATTAACACTGTGCTCAGGCTTAAAGACAAAGCAGGGATAAACATACAGAGATACCCTGGTCACTGGATGAAAGGGAAGAAGTAGCATTGGAAAGATGGGAAGGGAAAAGTCTATGTACATAAAGTAGGGCAGATATCACACAATAATAAATAGCTATTAATTACTAAACATTTACTATGTTCCTGACACTCTGCTTAGACATAAATTATCTTGTTTGATCCTCACAATTGCTGTATTAGTCAGGGTAGGCTAACTGCCATAACAAACAATCCCCAAATCTCAGTAACTTAATAAGGTAAAGGCTGATTGCTTACTCACATCCCCATCCTCCCCAGGACCTTGAGGTTCTTTACTGGACTCCATATCCTCCAGCAGGTGAGGGGAGAGGGAGAGAGTGCTCATGGGGAGGATCCCATGGGAGGGTTCTTTTTTTTTTTTTTAATTATTTTTTTGGCTGTGTTGGGTCTTCGTTGCTGTGTGCGGGCTTTCTCTAGTTGCTGCGAGCAGAGGCTACTCTTTGTTGCTGTAAGCGAGCTTCTCACTGCGGTGGCTTCTCTTGTTGCGGAGCATGGGCTCTAGGCACGCGGGCTTCAGTAGTTGAGGCACAGGGGCTCAGTAGTTGTGGCTTCCGGGCTCTAGAGTGCAGGCTCAGTAGTTGTGGCACATGGGCTTAGTCGCTCCGCGGCATGTGGGATCTTCCCAGACCAGGGCTCGAACCTGTGTCCCCTGCATTGGTAGGCAGATTCTTAACCAGTGTGCCACCAGGGAAGCCCATGGGAGGGTTCTTAAGGTCGAGGCCTGTATGTGGCGCACATCACTTCTGCCCACATTCCATTGGCCAGAGCTCAGTCACATGGCCCTACCTAACTGCAAGGGAGGTTGGGAAATGTCCACTACGCATATGACCAGGAGAAAAAGGAAACAAGGCATGGTGAACACATAGCGTCTGCCATAACAACTCATCATTACCCCCATTTTACAGATGAAACTTGAGTTTTAGACAAGTGAAGTAACTTGCCTAGTAGCACATAGCAAATGAGTGGTAGAACCTGGATAAGTTCTTGGTATGATACATTCTTGGTAGAGCCCAAGAACATGACTACAGATTATTAGACTTTGCAACTAGAAAAGAAACTGTCTCTTCTCCTGAGCACTTTCCCTAAGCTTCAGCATCTCCTGAAATTTGCAAGGTAACGTGGACATTATGGTTTTCAGGACTGTAATGGAGAGACAATAGTGGGTGAGGACAAGCTAATCCAAAGGTGGTACCTTCGTAACGTACTTGATTCCCTCCAAAGGTGCAGGTCTGGCTCCCTGGCTTGGTCCCAGGTGTTAGATGATAAAATTGAGCTCATCTTGTGCTGCTGCAGACCATGAACCCTTAACCATTGTACATTTTCTCAAAGATTTCTTTAAGATTCTCTTGTTTAATAGCATCTGCTGTGATATAGGTGCAGGCACATCTACCACATTTTAGACTTGAGGACAGGGAATTAGAAGCTACACCACCACTTCCATGTCCCACTGAGCAGTGGTGTCCCAAGTGTGTCACCTGAGGCTTTTACTTCCCTATTCTGTGTTCCAGGCATGTAGAACTATGAATATCTCCATAAACTCACGCTGTTCTCCAGGCCTTCTCATTCATTGTTTCTTCAGCCCAGATGGGTCTAGAATCACTGGGGTGGGCCTAGACACTGGAAATTTTTTTCACTCCCTTGGTGGTCCTATTTTATGGCCAGGGAAGAGGACAAACGAAAGGATTGGTCTAAGCTGATCGTGGCCAGTCACATTCTCCTTGGCCAGATGGACAAATGAATGTACTCCTTATCATTCAAGATAGATAAGATTTTGAGGAGTTCACTCTCATGACCACAGTTATTTTTCTGATTGTCCTAGACTGGCTTGAGTATCTTTCCAAGGGCTCCTATAATACCTTTAACCTATTCCTATCATAGAACTAATTAGTCCATATTACACGATAGACCAGTCTAGGAGATGCTACCTTACCAGTTTGGAAGACTGTCTATTCCCAGTGTGCTTTTGTAGCTCTCTAAGGCCTCCCTGAGGCTACCACTGTTCTACAGAACACAGAAGTGTTGGTGGTGGGTTCTGGTTCCTTGCCCCAAGTCTAAAAGGTGGTACAAATGGCACCTTTCCAGGGTATCTTTATATCCCATGGAAAGAATGACAGCTTTTAAAAATGTTGACCCCTCTGTATTCCCCTATGTCTCCCAATTTTAGACCCCTCCAAATGGCCCTGCCTTTCTATGACATCCCCAGCTCCCTACTCCTGCATGAATTCCATGTCCAAATGAATGAAGGTTGCTTGAGGCCAAGATTACCCAGTACCTCACGGAGGAGAAGGCCCAGGCTGGTGCCATCCCCAAGGTCAGCGTTGTGAGGTGTAGATGCCTGGGCAGCCCCCTCACTGGGGAACCATCATATATGTAGGACTCACAGATTTCAAGCCTGGCTACTAGATTGTTTTGTCCACTATGATGAGCCACCAGGGGAAAATGATGATAGTGTGAATGGGAAATAATTCTTTGAATGCCAGGCCAAGTATGACACCCTTGTCAAGCCATGAGTTGTGACAGAAGGGGACTTCCCCGTGAGGACTATGGATTGGATAAGATGTGATGCCCAAGAAAGGACACCCCCCTGCTCCAGGTCCTGACCCATCCACTCATTGCCCCTCCCTATGTGTGCCCAAAACCCATTTTTATTTTATTCCCCTTTCCCTTACCATTGACTTTTTTTTTTTTTCAATTTATTTATTTAGTTTTTACGTGGGCCTCTCACTGTTGTGACCTCTCCCATTGCGGAGCACAGGCTCCGGATGTGCAGGCTCAGCGACCATGGCTCACGGGCCCAGCCGCTCCGCGGCATGTGGGATCTTCCCGGACCGGGGCACGAACCCTGTCCCCTGCATCGGCAGGTGGACTCTCAACCACTGCGCCACCAGGGAAGCCCTACCATTGACTTTTGAGACCTATGCATTCAATTTGCCAGAAACCTGGGGGAAAAAAACCTACTGTCTTTGGTGATACTGTTTGTTTTTCTAGCATGCCCACCTCCTCTTCTCCTTCCCAGCCTTGAGGTTCTGTTCAAATGTTATCTCCTCGAACTTGAGCTCAGAGTTTTTAAGCTGTCCAGGGAGAAGAGAATCAAGGAAAGGGTTCTGGGAACATTATAAGGCTGTTGCTGGGCCTGCTGATCCAGCCACCAGGTACCGTTGGACATGCCTTTGAGACAAGGTGGCTCTGTGTGTGTGTGTGTGTGTAAACTGAAAATTCTGGGCGCTGTAACACCAGAAGCACAGGCCTGTTTGGTGCAGAGGTTGCAAGGTGGGCGCAGAGAAAGAGACATTATCTCCTGATGCTCCCTAAGCATCTCTTAGGACTGTCAATGGTTGGCTGTCTTGGTACTGTTGCAATATCCAAAATATACAGAGGCTCACTCTAGACAACTGAACTTTACTTCTTTCACGCTAATGTAAAGCAGAGCAGACAGCAGAGCCCCTTGGTAGACTGACCAGACTTTCTGTTTTCTTCTTCTGTCAGGCAGTATTAACTAATTAACAATTAATAGGTTAACCACTCTGGACTGTGTTCTCCCAGAGTTCTTGCTCTTATTAACGGGACAAGTACACTAGCAAGAGTAGAATAGACTCTCCTGATCAACAAGACGAAACTTTAGAATCGTTATGGTTTGAGCACTGAAACAAATGTGGCTTCATTTTGCACCAAAGGCAGATGAAGCAACACATGCCAATTAAATTGATGAAACAAAACCCCTTTAATGTGATGTCTTATTTTCTTCTTCATATCGTCCATGTGCTGAACTCATTCGATGAACGTAGACTGAGTGCTTGTTATGTGCCGAGCACGCTTGTCGGCACTGGAATGTGGCAGGGAACAGATAGAGACGTTTCTGCCCCCAAGGAGCTTCTTGACTGTGAGTGGAAGTTCTTACTCCATTCTCAGAATCTCTCCTTTGTGGGCATATCTATCTGTGTTAGAGGGAATTCAAAAGCAGCTTTAATATTTCCCCTGAACAGGTAATCAGTATGGGAGGAAAGGAATTGTGACTTTGACCCCTACGAATGGAAGGATGGATGTCTTTGTTTCATGTCTGTTTTCTACGTGTAAGAAGCAATCAGCTTCACTGATTATGTACTGTTGAGGGTGACCTTTCCATTTTTCTGTCTTGGAAACGCATTATTTAATGTGAAGCATGTACTGGTGGGCTGCAAGTACAAAGAATTCTCAGGATAATGTGCTTGATTTTCCCCCTTGAAATCAATTCACATTTATTAAGCATCTTTTATAAAAGCGGTATGGAACAAGGTGCTTCACATACATTATCTCATTTAGTCTCATTTAAGCCTCCCAATCACCTCTGATATAGGCATCATTAGCCAGCGTTTTCAGACAAGATAAAAGGGGAACGAGGAAATGTGCACTCAAGGTTCTGAAAAGTGCTAATTCACTTCCAGGGGATGAATACGCTTCCTATCCAGTTTCTATTAGATGGATTTCAATAAACATTTTTAATATTAATACCTGCTTCACATTTGCATAATCCCTTCAACTTTTCAAAGCACTGTCACCTCGTTCACATCTCATCTGATGCTCATACTAGCCCTGTACTAACAGTCGAGAACTATTTGATGGCATCGTTTTTTCGAGCCTACATCTCTGCAAGGGAACTTGCTTTGGTTGCCATAGCTAATGTTCATGATGAAGCCAATAGGAATCTTGCTTCCAGAAATCGAATCCACATCTTCATTTGCAGGGTCTCCCTGGGAGGGTGTGATCTGCTGTTCAGTAGAGCAGTGCACATCGGTACTCTCCTACCAGAGCTAATCACTATGGTTACGTCTGCCCCCAACATTCCCTAAAGCTCTAGATTTTAGAAATTTACGTGTCTTTACTACCCTGTCCTTGTCTGGATCTTCCTGCCATTCAGTTTGCCCCAGTTAATGACAGCAAAAAAAAAAAAAAAAAGAGAGAAGGGAAAAAAGAGGTTTGTGTGCTTGTGCAATTAGGTGCATTTATTCTCCAAAAAACCAGAAACCAGCCTAAATGAAGCAGGGAGGGGGCGACAGCAGATGAAGCATAAAGCAGGTGCTTACTTATTGCTGCAGCTGTTGCCAAGTATTTGGCATAATTTTTCTCCTCATTTCCAATTATTGGCACTGGTGCTTATTTAAATTTTTAGCTGAAGCATCTGAGAAGAGTCTAGGAACTGCTCTGCCCCTCTTTTACAGGAAAGCAAGCAGGCAGTTTCCTTACAAATAGTGTAAGTAAATACAATCCTGAGGATTTTTCTTTTTTCTCTTTTTTGCCTCAAAAGGACTCATTGATTATGGAAAGGGAAATTGGTTACATGTCAATGTCAGATTGGCAAGTGGACATTTTATTTGACTCTGCCCAAATTGCCATGGGTTGAATTTTTAATTTGTTTCCCAAGGCTTGATTCCACTGTTCAGACTCATCTGTGAGATTCAGATTTCAGAACTGTGGGTCTGAGCCCACAGCTCCCTCAGGTGTTTTCTTTAGAAGTCACGTTGTTAAATTCACCAGTTGATGTGGCACATTCATTTCACTATTGGACTTTCCTCCTTTAAGTGGTGAAGGGAAATGTTGCAACAATATTGAATGCAAGTCATTTGTTGCCCTGTCATTCCACAAATATTTACGAAGAGTGAGCACTGTGCCAAAACCTTATGAAGAACAAACAATTGTGCTCCAACAATACCAAGAACCAGGAGGCACGCAAAGATAAATACAATAAGGTCTTTTCCTTTCAGCGGGTTTGGTCCTGAAAGAAAATGAGACAAGAACAAGGAACAACACAATGCAGTTCTAAAGGGAGGAAGGGTAATATGATAAAGAAAAGCACAGGGATCAATCACTTCTGATGGCAGACATAGCATAAAGGGAAAAGGTCTTTGTTCCCCCCCATTAAGGTAATTTGACTTAGAGGATGCTATTCAATTACTGTATTTAAGGTGATATTTGATTTCTGTGTGTTTACCGAACCTTTATCTCCTTCTATTGGCTCTAATCTGTGTTTGAATATGTATATAGTACAGTTATATACACACACACACATACACACACACACACACACACACACACAAATGTATGTATGTATACAGAAAAAATATATATAGTACAATTTTGAACTGACTTTTAAAAAAATTTTGGAACTATATTTCAGGTTGCACTTGAGGGAGGGGGAATGAGAGAGGAGAGGAAGTTTGTAGTTCAGAGAAGGCATCAGGAGACGTGGGTTCCGGTCTTCTTTTTACCTGGGTCACCTGTGTTCCTGGGTCCCTGGGGGCTTAGCCTGGGTGACCCCCAAGATGCCTTTCAGTCTAAATGATCTGAATGTGATACCTCTCGTCTCGTGCTGATGGGAGCAAAGGACACTGGAGGCTTGAGGGCATATCAGAGGTGCTGGAAGTGGGACAGAAAGAGTGGTATTTGGGTGAGACACTCTCAGCCTCTCTGCTTCCTCAGCTTCCTATTTAAATGCCACATCATTTGTAGAAAGCCGTAAGTTCAGAACCACTCATAGTTTATAGTGGGCCTAATTCCTTTCAGTTCCCAGTGGGTATAGCACTAGCTCTGAAGAATGTAGAGCACAGCCTAGGAAAACATGTCTAAAAGATCTACAAGCGGGCTAAAGTTTGTGCTGAGCTGTGTCCACAAATCAGCCTTGAAGGCAAAGAAGTGAATTCTGAGGAACAGACAGAAGGAAATTGGGGAAAGTGTGGCGTGAGGGATGCCATATCTCTCCATAGTTCTTTCCTGTCTCATTTCACAGCCATTAATTGGGCCCAGGCCCTAACTGGCCACATGCCCAGAGGTTGCTGCTGGTTCCCCAACAATCCCCTCCCTTCAGACTCCTCCTGTCCAGTTCACACATTAGTGTCCTTCCTCAGACATGCCACTCACCCTGTTGCTTCCCTGCATGGCGATTTATCATGAGTCCCTGTTACCTAGTGCATCTCATCTCAGCCCAAGTTTCGGGGTCCTTCATCCAAGAAGCATGGTATTAAAACAGGAGCCCTGGGCTTCCCTGGTGGCGCAGTGGTTGAGTGGCCTGCCAATGCAGGGGACACGGGTTCGTGCCCCAGTCCGGGAAGATCCCACATGCCGCGGATAGGCTAGGCCCGTGAGCCATGGCCGCTGAGCCTGTGCGTCCGGAGCCTGTGCTCCGCAACGGAAGAGGCCACAACAGTGAGAGGCTCTCGGACCACCAAAAAAAAAAAAAAAAAAAAAAACAGGAGCCCTCACTTTAGCCTTGGCTTTTGCAGCATTAAAGCTGTGTGACTTTGGGCAAGTGGTTAAAGTTCCCTTGCCTTCATTTTCCTTCTCTGTAAGATGGCTGGGGACTGAGGTCTCCAACTGTAAATGATATCTTGGAATTATTGATCCAACGTGATGGCCCTGGTCTCACACAACCCAGGAGTGCCCAGATTCAAATATGCTGACCCACAATCCCAATGACATCTATAAACTTGGCAGGCCTGGGGTCCCAGGTTTTGGTTTTGGAAAGGTCACCATGCTGGCTTTCCAAGGCCGTCTCCTATTATTCTCCATAGCGTTCCTCTGTTCCAGACAAGTCTGTGGTCTCAAGAGCTCTGAATAAACCTGAATGTTTCCATCCTATCTGCTCTGGCTCTGAGCCACTGCGACTGCCAGGAAGCTGCCCCTGGTCCCCTACACCACCCCGTGGCAGTCAACTTCCAGTTTAAAGCCCAGCTAATCCAGAAGCCCTCACCAGTACCTACACCTAACAATGGCCACTCCTTTCCATGGTGGCAAACTCAATAGCCGTATCCTTGGTCTCAGGGGCCTTTGGCAATCTATGTATTTAAAACTTCCAATCATTCCCCCAAGAGTGCTTTTTTAAAAAAAACATAATTGTCATTGTGCAATAATTCAACAATGTATCATAGACGTTTTCTCTCACTGTCTCAGTCTTCAGAGGGTGTTACTGATGCCTTGGGACTCTGCTAATTCTTCCCCTGTTATTTTTTATTTTTATTTCTTTTGGCTGTGTTGGGTCTTTGCTGCTGTGCATAGGCTTTCTCTAGTTGCAGCGAGCGGGGACTACTCTGTTGCAGTGCACGTGCTTCTCAATGCGGTGGCTTCTCTTGTTGCAGAGCATGGGCTCCAGGCACATGGGCTTCAGTAGTTGTGGCGCGCGTGCTCAGTAGTTGTGGCTTGCGGGCTCTAGAGCACAGGCTCAGTAGTTGTGGCACATGGGCTTAGTTGCTCTGCAGCATGTGGGATCTTCCCTGACCAGGGCTCAAACCCATGTCCCCTGCATTGGCAGGTGGATTCTTAACCACTGTGCACCAGGGAAGTCCCTTCCCCTGTTATTGTTGGGCAATTGTTTAGTCTTTCAATATCATAACTATCTCAGTACATATGACTTTTTGAATATTTTACATTATTTTCCTAGTGAACTCAGATGCATTGTTATTGTAAGACATAAACTTTTTGTGGCGTCTTGTAGTTCGGCAACACTTGCACGTATCTCTAGCTGACTCGCGTGCGTCCACCTCTAACGGGTGTCCCAGACCTCCTTCTCTGTGCCTTCAGCCTCCACGTACTCCCCCTGCCACCCTTACACTCAGAAGATGGCCTTGTCTAAGGCACTGCATGACTTTGCCTCCAAGGTCCCGGCCTCTCCAACTATTGCCTGATTCAGTTGTTCTCAAACTCCAGGTGCATTGAATTGCCTGGAGGGCTTATTAAAACACAGATTGCTGCCCCCTTCCTTGAGTTTCTGACACAGTAGGTCTGGGGTAGAGCTGGAGAGCTGCATTTCTAACAAACTGCTGTGGTACTGAGGCTGCTGGACTGGGGCCCACACTTGGTGAACTCGTGCTCTAATTCTTTCCTCAGATATCAGGGGAAATAGGTTAGCTTCTCTAGCTTGTATCCACCCCACTACCTGTCCTCTGAACCTCCTTCCCATCTTCTCCAGGACTGAACTCCTACTCCTAATCTGTTTTTTTCTAGTGTCTTCAATCTGCACCATTGAAACTTCCCTTACTCCATCCTTCAAGCCCCCTCCCATCACTGCTATTTTATTTTATTTTATTATTTTTTTAACATCTTTATTGGAGTATAATTGCTTTACAATGGTGTGCTGGTTTCTGCTTTATAACAAAGTGAATCAGCTATACATATACATATACATATATCCCCATATCCCCTCCCTCTTGCGTCTCCCTCCCTCAGGGACACGGGTTCGTGCCCCAGTCCGGGAAGATCCCACATGCCGCGGAGCAGCTGGACCCGTGAGCCATGGCTGCTGAGCCTGTGCATCCGGAGCCTGTGCTCCACAACGGGAGAGGCCACAACAGTGAGAGGCCCGCGTACCGCAAAAAAAAAAAAAAGGTGACCATATGCATCACTGCTATTTTAGTAATAACCTTTCTCCTACCAACATTACCCAGTTCTAACTAACAAGCCAAATGTCTTTCCTCCTGCTGCAAATTTTTCTGAGCTTGAACTTGATCTTCACTTGCTGCTTCTACTTCTTACCCACGTATTTCCTTTTTAATTCCCGGAAATTTCCCAAGCTCCACTACTGAAACTCTCTGGAAAATTTAAAATTACCCTCTTCCCAAATCCAGTGGCCTTTCTTCATTATGTAATAATAGCAGTTAACGTTGATTGACTTTTAACTGTACTCCAGGCATTGTGCTAAGCACTGCCTATATATAATATATATATAGAATCTCATATGAAGATTGTCCTTATATCAATTCTATGTAGAAGGTATTATTTCAGATTTTAAGAAGCTAGGGCTCATAGAGGTTAAATAATTTGCCTAAAAGCTGAAGCGAAGGAACCAGAATCAGACCCAGCTCTAATTCTACATCCCATGCCTTTAAACACGACTTGGAACATATATACCTAAGCACCTATTAAAATGCCAATTCCTGGCTCCAGAGACAGAGGTTCCAAACCAGGTGTGGCTGAGGCCTAGGAGTCTGAATTCTTAATAACCCCCCACGTGGTTCTGAGGTGGGTATTCCCAGAGGCACATACATTCTGAGAAACGGTCCCTCTGTATTGACATAATGGGCCACTTCCTTTCTTTAAACACTTCCCTCGGTTGCTATGATACAACATTTTTCTCTGGCTCTGTGGGCTCTCCTAGTCTGCTGTTCTCAATCTCCTGCTTCCTCTCCTACCCAGATCAATGCCTCAAACTCTGCCCTCTGCCTTCTCCTTCCTCTCCTGCCTGTCCCTAGGAGCCCGTTCACTTGCAGTGCTCCAACTTGGGCAGATGGTTCCCAACCTTGCCCTTCGTGTGCCAGCATCCTGGTGAGAGTCATGGAGCAGCACGACATGATTTTGGAACAGTGATGACCTATTGCCCAGACCCTGGACAAAAAGGTGAGGCAGGTGCCATTGATCCTGGTGCCGCATTGCCCCACACCACCCTTGGACTTTCCTCTTGCCTGGAAGATCCCTGTGTTTTGCAACTTTCTGATCAAATCAGTTCAGCAAAAGAGCTGATTATTTTACACAGTCACAGTAATGTGTTAATTCTCCCACTCATTTGCATTGTTAAAGCCGTTTCTCTCTTTTTCTGGGTTCAACTGTTGTTTGCATGTTGACATTTCAGGCTTCACTTAGCAGGTAGGGGGTATTTAGAGGAAAACTGGGACCAAAGAGGAAGGAGGGTGAGTTGGTTTGGGAGGGCTCCTTCTCTTCCCCTTGAAAATTTTTGAACCTGAGACTCAAAGGCAGCTGGGAGGGCAGGCTTTGGCCTTTCTGGCCTCCTGCACACCAGGGCAGCGGTAGACAGTAATAGCGGCTGCTGCAGACCTGTCCTAAAAGTGTGGAGGGTGAGGACAGACTGCAGAGCAGCTACTTGGCTGGCTTCCTGCCACACTCCACACTCGGAATGGCTGGCTTCTCTTCATCTTTCAAGTATCAGCTTCAATGTTCTCCTCCGAGAGATCAGTCCTGACCACCCCGCTTACGTAGGCCCCTCTGGGTGATTCTCTGTGATGGCAGCTGTTTTCCTTCATTGTATTTTTCACAGTTTGTAATTATCCTACTTGTTTATTCATTTGTTCTTCCTGTCCCTGTTTGGACAGTAAAGCTCAAGAGGACGGAGACTATTCAGCCTTGTTCCCCGCTGTGCTTGTAGCATAATGCTGGCTCACAGTAAATATTCAGTGTTTGTAGCAGGAGTGGCTGGATAGCTACACCTCCGCCACCTGGCCCTTAATGACTAGTCCTTGAACTGAACTAACTGCCCCCCGCAGCTATCCCAGTGCTGAAAGACTGGAGGCAGTTGGAGAGCAGCTTGTTCACCTCACTGCTGGGATAATGCTGGGAGTGGCCTGGGGTGGCATCGGGAAAATTTATGGAAGACTTTGAAAAAGGAAAATGGATTACTAGGTATCCTGTCTAGCACCCAATCAAGTTATGAGACTTTCATTGTCTTTGAGCTATTTTATACAACTTTTTAAGTTGTATAAAACTGATAGCAATACAAATGAGTCATGTCAATAGGGACGCAAATGAATTTTGTCTAGTGGAGGTGCAATTGATTATTGCCCTGTGGGTACTGATCAGTTTTGCATCCATTTGTAAATTCATATTAACTTTCCTGATTGCCTATATATGTGTGTTCTCTAAATTCTCCTTTGAACTGGGGGGTAACATCTTGCTGCTTGCCTCATGAATTAGGTAAGTAAAAATCTCTGATGTGCAGTAATTTTATATGTGTACAAGAGTCATGATTTTAGCCTTTTAAAAAAATTATCTTTTTAAATTGGATTTTATCAAAATCAAGAACTTTTGTGCATCAAAAAATACTATCAAGAAAGTGAAAAGACAACTTATAGGATGGAGAAAATATTTGCAAATTGTTTATCTGAAAAGAGATGAATATCTGGAATCTATAAAGAATTAAAACTCAACAACAAAAAAACAAAAAACCCAATTCAAAAGTAGGCAAAGGACTTAAATAGACAGTTCTCCAAAGAAGGTATTAAATGGTGAATAAGCACATGAAAAGATGCTCAATATCATGAGTCATTAGGAAAATCAAATCAAAACTACAATGAGATACCACTTCACACCAATTAGGATGGCTATAAAAAGAGAAAAGAAAAACGGGGGGAAAATAATGTGTTGGTGAGGATGTGGAGAAGGTAGGAATATTAAATGGTAGCTGTGTGGAAAACAGATTGGTGGTTTCTCAAAGGTTAAGCAGAGAACTCCCATATGACCCAATAATTCTACTCCTAGGAATATATCAAAAGAATTGAAAGCAGGAGACTCGAACAGATATTTGTATACCAGTGTTCATAGCATTATTACTCACAGTAGCCAAAAGGTAAAAATGACCCATGTCTGTCAACAGATGAATGGATAAACAAAATGTGATATAGATAGATAGATAGATAGCTATGATGAATATTATTAAGCCATTAAAAAGATATAAACTGGGGGCACATAAGCATGTAGATGGTCCTCTGAGCCATGGGAATGGCTGATAGAGTAGGGAGAGAAGAACACCCAGCCCCAACCCTGCAGAACATCAGAGCCTATGAAGGCATAGGCTGAAGATGAGGAAAAACTTGAGTGTGGTATCATGGAAGACAAGACAGACTAGAGACCTTACTCCTGACGTCTAGCGTCTCATTGCCAAGTGACTTGGGGTCACTTCAGTGGCTGCTTAATTCTTGTCCTGTGAGAGGGCATCATTCACCAGATAATAATTCTGTTCATAAACAATATTTTATTTTTATTATTTTTTTTTTTTTTGCGGTACGCGGGCCTCTCACTGTTGTGGCCTCTCCCATTGCGGAGCACAGGCTCCGGACGCACAGGCTCAGCGGCCATGGCTCACGGGCCCAGCCGCTCCGCGCCATGTGGGATCTTCCCGGACTGGGGCACGAACCCGCGTCCCCTGCATCGGCAGGCGGACTCTCAACCACTGCGCCACCAGGGAAGCCCCATAAACAATATTTTAAACAGCACAATTTATTGTCAGAAATTGTGCAAAATATTTAATATAGGATGCATAAGGACATGATCAAACAAAAAACAAATCTTGACTTAGCTGGGAGAGACGTTTTTCAAAAAAATTTTGCAAGGGTGGGTAGAGGGACTATTGTGATAAGGAAGGAGGGAGGACAATTGCAACAGGGAGAACCTGCAGGGGTCTCCAGGGTCATGCAAATACAGGGTTTTTTGGCTTGCTTTTTGGTCTTATTTTAATAGAGAGGCACGAACAGGGCTGGAAAGAACCAAATGTGGGAAATTTGAATGAAAGGGTGGCACGATCAGACTGTAGATCAGAGAATATTTTATGCTGAGCCCAGTCTGTTCTCTGTATGCTGGCTCAGGCTGATGGTGGGCCAAAGTTCAGGGGCTTGGAGGGAGGAAAGCAGCTCAACCGAAGTTTGGTTTACAAGCATTTCGATCCAGTTGATCAGTGGGGATGAGCGGTTTAGTTCATCATTTATGAGGCAAAGAATGGGAATTTGCGGGGGTCTATGTGTAGCTTTGTCATAGGTTAAACAGGGGGCACCTGAGGCTTATTTAAGTCATATGGGAAAGAGTGGTTCTTTGCAATAAGCTCTCTTCCAGATCACAAAATCTGGGAAATTCCTTTAATTGGCCCTGTTTTCCAGGAGCAAAGGGCTCAGGCAAAATTCAGCATTGTCACTGTGTGCTGGGATGTGAGTTCCATGTCGGGGTGACACCCTGGGTCTCTCAGTTGGCATAGATATTCCTCTCCAGGGACTTACAGATTACCCCTTGCTGTGAGCCCCCTTTCCCGAGTGTTTATTTAAGTCTTTTGATTCCTTCCTTGAATGAGTGTCCATGCCTGACTTACCAGGAACCTGTCTTATTCTCAAGAATGCATCCAAAACAGGCTCAGAACCTCTGCTTGCAAACCACCACCGCGGAAGTGCAGTCCTGAGGTCGAAGGATTACCCCTTGGAAATCTGCATCCCATGGGCTGAATTCAGCTCACAGAAGCGCTTTGGCCCAAAGGGTGTTTTGCTTTGATTTTCAAACTTGAATTGGATGCCAATATTAAAAATCAGAATATTGAATCTAAAAATCCAGATTGCCACCTTCTCTAGAAAAATGGATTGCTCTAGCAATCCTGGCCTACATTTCTATTGTATGCCTCCTATACTATTGAACAAAATTCCTGACAATAAAGTATGCTATTGAGAAAGTTCCATCTATGGATCCCAGTATTACTTTGGGTGCTGTTGCTTTTATATGGCCCTCCATCTCCTGTTTACCACTGTTCCTCAGAGCCTATTCAGTCATTTAGCTTATCCCTCTGTGTTTAAGTGTTTCCATTTCCAACTATCAGTTATCACCTTCAGTATCAGAACAGCTAGTCAAAGAGGCTTTAGTTTCAGAGAATATGTTAATTAAGGGATCATTGAGGAAAATTGCTTACTATTTACATCTGGTTGCCTGACCCCATAATAATATGTATCCTTAAATACACAACAGACCTACTTCACTGGACGTTTCACTTGACTATACAACACACTCTCTACACAGTTAATTCGTGTTCACAAACTGTGAAGTCGTGTGATATGTATTCTTATGAAACCTTGTACATATGTAATTAAATTTGACTTTCTCCTGGTAATCTGTCTCACGTCAATTTAATTCTTAGACCAGCCAGAAGAACTTAGAAAGATAGAGGTTTTCTTTCCTCCTCTATAGCCTCAATGGGGGGAATTATGTCTTTTCCATGATTATAGGCCCAGCCAGCCCTGGAAGAAGGATCCAGAGTTACAGCAGCCAACATCTTTCATTATTATAATGTCTCCCTACTTTGCAGTTTCCTGAATGAGGCCTGAAATCTTGATACCCACAGATATTATATGACAAAAAATAAGTGCATCAGTTTTCCGGTGACATTTAGAAGTAGATGGTCTCTGCTTCTCATCTCATTGACCTGGTAAGTGTCTCCCTATCTCTTAATCACAAGGCTCCTTCTCCACCACTGCCTCAGAGAGGCGTTTTATAGACATCCTGTCTCTGATCTCGCCTCCTGGGAGCAGGCCTAGAAATGACAGTCAATTCATTTGGCTAACTGGTATATTGCTCTCTACTTTGCTTCTCAACGTCCATCCAACCACAGTGTTCGTGCTCTGGCTGCCTCTTCCAGGCACTTACACAAGCGAGTGACCAACCGCTGACCAGATCACAAAAGAAAACAATTAGATTGTGTCTCTGTTCACGGGCTGAGCTGTACTACAGAGGTTGTGGAGCTGCCTTCTGCCAGATCCTGGCTTATAAATGTGCAGGAAGTAGAGCTGACCGTGCCAAGTGTTCGAGGCCTGGGCAATGTCAGTCCTTTGGGTGCTGACTAGGGTCTTTCTCAGCACTTACAGAGCCCCCGTCTGCCTCCATCCTGGTGCCTACAGGAAATTTGTCTTTGGCTATGCAAGCATTTATGTGGCATGAATTCTGAGACCCCAGGAAATCCCACCTATCTACTCCCTAACTTATTCTGCCATGCCTGAAATCGCTTTAATCACCAACACTTCCATTGATCAATTAGAGTCAAAGTTATAAAAACTCTAGGAACCGTTAAATTTTGTGAAATGTAAATTCTTTATTGAAGCACAGCATACATACATAAAAGTACACAAATCATAGGTAGAAATGAACCACTCATGTAGTGAATGCCAGGGTCAAGAAGCATTTCCCCAGAAG
This sequence comes from Neophocaena asiaeorientalis asiaeorientalis, assembly GCF_003031525.2. NCBI lineage: Eukaryota > Metazoa > Chordata > Mammalia > Artiodactyla > Phocoenidae > Neophocaena > Neophocaena asiaeorientalis. Next base: position 674,889 of record NW_020172664.1, read on the forward strand.
CCCCGTCCCGCCACGGCCTCGTGCCCCCTTCCAGTCACCTCCTCTATACCCACCAGGGAAATCATTATCCTGACTTGTCACAGATAGATTACTTTTCCTGTTGTCTTTTATATGAATAGGACTGTGTCATATGTATTCTTTTGCATATACAATGCTTCTTTTGTTCAGCCTTACATTGATGAGATTCATCTGTGCTAATGCATGTAGTTGTGGTGTGTCTGTTTTTATTGCTGTATAGTATTCCATTGTGTGAATAAGTCGTAATTTATTTAACTATTCTAATGCTGCTGAACATTTGGGTTGCTTCCAGTTTTTGAACTATAAATAGTGCTAGTGCTTTCTAATTCAGGTCTTTTGATGAATATATGTTCACTTTTCTGTTGAAGGTATTCTGAGGAGTGGAATATATGAGACATAGAATATACCCACATTCAGCATTAGCAGATACTACTGAACACCTTTTTCAAGGTGATTGTACCAACTTACACTCCCATCAACAGTATATAATAGTCATAGTCATACGACATCTCCATTAGCACTAAGTCTGTCTTTTCCAGTTAGCCATTCTCGTAGGTGTGTAATGGTGGGCATTGTGTTCTTAATTTTCATTTCTGGTAACTAGTGAAGACAAGCCCTTTGTTTTATGTGCATTGGCTATTTGGACATCTTTTTTGTGAACTGCCTATTCAAGTCTTTAGCGAATTTTTCTATTGGGTTTCTGCCTTTTACTTATTTTTAAAGTTCTTCATATAATCTGACAATTTGATAAATGTGTCTACTGTAATATTTTCTCCCACTCTGTGACTTAAATTTTTTTCTTTTTTTTTGGCCACGATGCATGGCATGTGGGATCTTAGTTCCCTGACCGGGCATCGAACCCCTGTCCCCTGCAGTGGAAGCATGGAGTCCTAACCACTGGACCACCAGGGAATTCCCCTTAACTTTTCATTTTTTAATAAAGTCTTTTAAATGAACCGAAGTCGGTAATTTATTTTTGTCCTTTATGGTTAGCCTTTTGTGTGTCCTATCTAAGAGAATTTCTCCTGCCCTAATGAAGAGATCATGGAATATCATGAAGAGGTTTTCCTGTGTTTTCTTTGAAGGTGACTAATATGTATGGTGTGAATCAAGTTAGGAATTGAGGTTTTTTGTTTTTTTTTAACCGTAATATTAAATTGGCTCAGAACTATTTATTGAAAAGTCCATACTTAAACCTATGCCATTAATCATAGGATTATATAAGTGTGGATCTGTTTCTAGGCCATACTCAAGAAGAAGTTAATTTTTAAACTAAATCACAAGAATTTCCTCAAGAAATGCTACTTTCCTCAAGTAGCATTTATTATATTCTTATTATGAACTATGCATCATTCTAGGCATTTTAGCTGCATTGTTTCATTTTAAACCTCATAACCCACTATGAGATAGTTATTACTATTATCTCCATTTTATAGTTGAGGAAATAAAGACTTACTCAATTAAAATCGTGCCCATGATCTCCTAGCTAGTAAGTGACAGAGACCTAACTTGATTGTGGGTCAGGCTGATTTTGAAGTGGAGTTCTTTATTATGCTGTTTCCCAGAGCAGCATTTTTTTTCTGGGGGTGGGGGGAAGGGTGGCAGGGAATAAGGGTGTGTGTGTGAGAGGAGGGTGATGGCGTGGAGTGGGGACCAACTTCCCTCACCCCCACCACATATCTATCGTAGTGTTTTGTTGCTTTATTTGAGTTATATAACATTGGTGTCCATGTAAATTTTCATATTCATTAAAATAGAACATTTTATAGATTGGGAACCATAGGTTCATGCCATTTACCAGGCACTTCATATATGATAGAATATTTTATTGTTTTTTTTCTACACATTCGTTCTTTCTTACTAGTCAGCCTTTGAGAGTAAGGAGTGACTTTTAGATATTTGTAACCCTGATGATTATGACAGTTCTCTGTCCAGAGCAGGCCCCTAATAAGTATTTGCAGTTTTTATAGTTGTTGAGCTGTAATTGCTAACTTGATATTTCCTGATCAGGTAGGTTGTCTATCCTGTATTAATTGTTCTTAGTTCAGATCATGTGATCTATCCCTAACATATATTTTCTATTTTCTCTCTTTCAATAACTGCTGCCTCAAAGGGAGAAATGCAGATCTTTGGCTGAATGATCTGGTAGCAACAGATCTGAAATTCTTAAAGTGTTAGAACCAGAAGCTATTTCTTACACAGTTGATGAGTTAAAAAGAGAGAGAGAAAGAAAGAATTTGGGGCTTCCCGGTGGCACAGTGGTTAAGAATCTGCCTGCCAATGCCAGGGGACACGGGTTCAAGCCCTTGCCCGGGAAGATCCCACATGCCGCGGAGCAACGAAGCCCGTGCGCCACAACTACTGAGCCTGCGCTCTTGAGCCCGCGAACCACAACTACTGAGCCCGTGTGCCACAACTACTGAAGCCCACGTGCCTAGAGCCCGTGCTCCGCAACAAGAGAAGCCACTGCAATGAGAAGTCCGTGCACCGCAAGGAAGAGTAGCCCCTGCTAGCCTCAACTGGAGAAAGCCCGCACGCAGCAAACGAAGACTCAATGCAGCCAAAAATAAAAACAAATATGTAAATTTAAAAAGAAAGAATTTGACAGAGAGAGAGCCACAGAGAGAAAACAGGGTCTTGTAGAGAATCAAGTATTCCCAGTTTCTAGACCCTCACCAGGCCTGTGGCTCTGAGTTCTGTGCTTCTATTTTTTACGTGCAAAATGGGGCTAATAACACTGCATGCAGCACAGGCTTGTTGTAAGAGGAAAATGAAACAACAGACAAAATATATTAAGAATGGTAGAAAATGCTGTTAAAGGTCACATATTGGTAGAAAGGAAATGAATACCAGGTACAAGTGTGTTTGGTTTTATCAATAATAAATAAAAGAACAGAATAGATATTTTAGATATTTACTAAAAAAGGAACCGCTTGACAAAATAATTCAATATAGTATAATGTTAAATCGTGAGGCTTCCTACTGCTTTAAATATTTTAATAAACGTTTTTACTGAAGTTTAATCTGATTGCATTTTGAAATAATTGAATTTACAATAATTTAACTTACAGATTTTTAAAGATCATATTTACTGCATTGGGTAAAGCAGGTTGTATCTGTAATTTACTGTCAGGGATAGAAGGAGGGCTTGAACTGGTATATATTGTTATCTACTGTTTGGTGCAAAAGATGTAAAATGAATGTTACATGCTAAGGTTTTCACTAAAATGAGCACGCTGTGAAAGTCAGTGGCGTGCCAGTTCAATTCAACAAATATTTAATTAGCGCTTTTGATTTCCAGGGAACCGTGTTGGGTACCGAGGAGGAAGCAAAGATGAATAGCATCAGCCGGAGGGAGACACGACACGAACCCAGTAACTAGGCTGTAAAGCAGAATGGGGCACCCTAATTTAGAAAAGGTAAAACACAGGGAGAACCCGGCAGAGCTTAAAATAATTTAACTTTTCCTGCCTGCATTTTTTTCTTTCCTTCTTTCTTTTTCTTTTCTTTCTTTCTTCCTTTTTTTTTTTTTTTAGTAACTATTGTGGATCTCTTTTCACCTGTGCCAAGTCACTTGTCTGCAGAGGATTCGCGACCCTGTGAAATCGCTCCTATTGCCTCTCCTCGCATCTTCGATGAGCTCCTCTGCCACCAGCACTGCATTTGGAATGGCATCTACTGTGTGGGTGGTGAAGCGATGGAAAGCTATTTCTGTTCTAATTATGAGAACTGTTTTATTGGGAGGAGTGGGGCAGAGGGAGGAGAGGCAGATCGGAGACTGAGACGCTCACCAAAGGTTGCTCCGAGGAGGCGTTTCTAAGGTTACTAGAAAGAGGACGGCAAGTGATATCCAGGCAGGGTTTTTTCTAAAACGAAATAAAATTTCAAACGAGGGGCGTGGGCTTAGTATGAGCTGTGCCACACGAGATTAAATGTTGGGCTTCCCAGAGGGTAATGGAAGAAGGCCCAGGAAAAAACCGAGCGAGGCGACTTCGGTAAAGCTGGGAGCCTCCACCTTCCCTTCCGGCCCTGTTCTCCCGCGGCCTTTGTTTCCCGGGGCTGTTTTGGCTGTAACTCAAAGTCGGCGCGCCCGGGAACGGTGTCATTTAAGTGAGACGCGCGGCCGAGCCGGACCGGAAGCAGCGCCCAGCTGGGACCCGTAGGGAGAGGCGGGGAGCGGGCGGCGGCGGCGGCCGTTGTGGCTCTGGCAGTGGCGGTGACTGTGGTGAGGCTACGCAGCCGGAGCGACGGGTTTGGTGCCGCAGCAGCTCGCTCAGGCCGTGGGTCGTCGCTGCAGACGCGGGCAGAGGAGGGAACAACGACTCAGCGGGAGCACTTGGCAGAGGAGGGGAAGGGGTGTGTGAGAAAGGCCATGAGTGCTTGGGGTCGGGGAGAAAGATCTCGAAACTTGTTTCTCATGTGCTACTAGTTGATTTTTTTTTTTTTTTTTTTTTATGGCAGATTCAGAAGACACCCCGCGTCTCCCTTCTCGAATTTCTCTTGGTTCTTGTCAGTTGATTCGTAGCCTGAAGTGAGTGAGAACTTTTTAATGCAACTACTGAATTCAGATGGGTATGGGATGGACGAGAAAAAAACGAGACGGGGGGAACAAGGGTAGGAGGTGGTGCCCCAGGGTGTAGGAACATCATGAGGGTAATAGTAGTTAAAATTGAGAGGGTTGTACTGTACCAGACGTTGTTCTAAAACCCTTTATATGCGGTAACTCATTTAATGCCCAGTTCTGTGAGACCGGTACTTTCTTTCATTAGCCTCCCTTTATGGAGGGGGAAACAGGCTCCTAGAGGTTAAGGAGCATGCCCAAAGAAAGACATGAAACGTGCAGAGCCAGGGTTTGCATTCTGTCAGACTGACTCCAGAACTTATCTCTAAGCTCCCCACAGTGGTTGTCCCCCATCAGAATGTGAAGAAAGTGAGGACATAAGACGATGTGAGAGGCTGGTATGGTTTGAACAGATGTGATAAAACAGCGGAAGCAAGGAGTTGACATGATAAAAAGGTGTGCGATCCAGGTGTGACTTAGTGAGAGTAGAGTTGAAAGTGGCCTAAACCTTCTCCTCAACCTTGGCTAGGGCCCGCCTCTCTCGAATTCTGTGGGGCAGGGAAGAGAGATACGCACCCATACACGTAAGTTTGAAAATGGAATTATGAAGATCACAGACTCATAGGATTTAAAGATTGTTTGATGTAGCCACCTTATTTAGCAGATAGAGTCAAATAATCCACCCATCCGCCATCAATGTATATCCCAAATTCTGTGTAATGCTGAAACCAGGAGCTGCTTTCTAACACAACTGAGTGACAATTGAGATCTTTCAGTATTTCTAAGAATTTTGATTTAAAAATGAATAGAAACAAGATAAAGTTATCTAGAACAAAGGACAAAGTGATTTACCTTGAAGAAACTGTTTCAAAGAAAAAGGAAATCTTGAAAGAAGATAGGAAAATTTTTATCAGTTGATTGTACTGTTCACAAATCTATTAAGTCTAATGGAATAGAGTAATCAAAATGTTAGCATATTCCAGAGAGTCAGTTTGTAGTAGTTGAGATCATGGGCTTAAGAATCAAGTAGATCTGCTTAGCCACGTATTTGCTCTGTATAATTGATTTACTTAACTTTGTCCTTGATTTCTTTATCTCTAAAATGAAGGTAATAGTTCCTAACTTGCAGAATTAGAAGCAGTGTTTGTAAAGAACCTAGCATAATGTCTGGAACAAAGTTGATAAATACCAGCAACCATTATTACTCTGAATCAAATAAAAGTAAAGCATTGCTGAACCTTGTATGCAGTGACATGGCAGCTTCTAGACCTGGTTTTACATGGAAAGGTCAAAGAGTAATCTCCCTTGTTGGTAATTAAAGTGAAAAACATTGATTCATTTTCTGAAGGGTAAGTTTGTTACTTCAAAGTGATTGAAAGTTTTAGATGGCTAGATAACCCCTGATATGCCCACCACAATCCTTTAAAACTATTGTGGCTTTTAAAGATAACTTATTTTTGAACTATTCTGTTTCCTGAACTGTGGGCAATTGAGGTTCTAAGTAACTGACTGTACTCCTTTACAGATGCATGGTCATGGAGGCTATGACTCTGATTTTAGTGATGATGAACACTGTGGAGAATCTAGCAAAAGGAAAAAAAAGTAAGTAATTTTTTATTGATCTCTGCTTCCGATCCTTTCTAAATTGAGATGAGGTATAAATAATATTTAAAGTTTTGGCATTGTGTTTACATGTGAAGACAGCGATGCTCTACTGAATGAATTTTTGTTTATTAAACTGTAATGAATTGACTCAAAAATTTGAGAACAGTTATGTAAAAGATAAGAAAGTAATGTTTGTGCTGTGAAGGGATTTATGGAAAGGGAAGCATAAGGAAAAAACGGAAATCAGTTAAAGTTCTTAGATTTCTCTGTTGCATCTATTTTTCATTCAACTGTCAAGGACTCTGCTTGCAACTGTCATAGCTAAGAAGGGGCTTGGTTGGTTGTCCCTTTGCTAGTACTTGACTGCAAAGTGAGGTTACTGTGATGCAGCACAATTCTTAGGATTTTGTGAATGAGCAGACTAAGTGGCCAGAGGAAGGAGTTCATGGAAGTCTTTATTTAATGGAAGAGGTAAGAACTCTTAGCAGATAAAGCCTGAACCTTACAAAGGAGGCCAGATCTTGGTGGAGTAGCTGTGTTTAGGGAGGGGCATTGTTTTCAGCCTTCGGTGCTTAGAAACTTGATTTTATCCATTAACTTAGGAGTGGTTGACTGATTCATATTAACCAAACTTATAAAAATTGGTTTATTATTTGACACTGAAAACAATATATAAGCATACTAATTGGGGCTGAACATTTTTGTTGGGTACTCAGTCTTCATGGATAACCAAAAGAATAGAAATAATTATATAATAAATTACATTTTTATGTAATGAAATTAAAATGCTTTACATTTTCAAGGTTTTTCATTCAAAAATATTACTTTGTAAGAATAGAATTTGAGCCAATCTAGTTGGATAGTCTTGTGTGCTCTAGGATTATATCTATTTAAGTAACTAGGGCTGATCACCTAAAGTCTATATCATCTATAATCAGCCCTTCTTTTTCCGTTATCAGTTACTGAAAGCTTTGTTATCTCTACTTTGCAAACAAGGAAATTGTGGCACAAAAAGATTAAGTAATTTAAGATTAAGATAATGAATGACAGAGCCAAAATTTGAACCAAGGACCCCAGGTGGTGTGACACCAGAACCCATGCATTTGTTAGTCTCGTCTTCTCCATTTTATAGGTATTAAATAAAGTCAAGATATTAATTAAGCTGTTAAAGGAGATGTAAAATATCTCATTGAAGATCAGTGAGTCTTTAAGAGTTGAATTCTTTAAAACATGTTCCAATTATGAAAATAATAAAGAAATAGGAAACACTCTGAGAAAAATGAACTCTTCTAATAATTTTTCTTCTTAACAAACCAGGACAGTTGAAGATGATTTACTGCTCAAAAAGCCATTTCAGAAAGAAAAACATGGAAAGGTGGTCCATAAGCAAGTTGCAGCAGAATTGCTGGATAGGTATGGTACTTCAATGTACATTACTTTTTTTTGGTTTGAGATGTTGGTGATTTGATTATATTAATTAAATATAGACATTTGAATTTGCTTGAAATAAAATTTTTCTTAACAGGGAAGAAGCAAGAAATAGAAGGTTTCATCTCATAGCTATGGATGCTGTATCCTTTTATATTTCTAGATTTTGTGACTAATACAACTTTTTTTTTCTAATACAACTTTTTAAATCTATTTTATTTCATAAAATCTTGTGAAGTCAGATAGACATAAATTTTATATTTAAAGATAAGTGTTTATTGATATGGAATTTTGCCATATATACTTCTGAGTACAGTTCTCTTTTACTAATATATAAGAAAGATTTAGAGGCAAAAAATAATAAAAAACATATTACTAATCTTCTATAAATAGGTTTACAAAGTCCATGTACTTGCAGATATTTTTTCCAATCTATTTTTGTCAAGCTGTCAATATTTCTCATTTTTATACTATTATCTTCAGTCTCATTTTAACTCTTACTCTTTTTTCCTACCTGGTTCTTGGCTATTTAATGTCTTTGTAAAACTGTGTTTAATAATAGGTCTGTTTGATCATTGGAGAAATGCAAATCAAAACCACAGTGAGGTATCACCTCACACTGGTCAGAATGGCCATCATCAAAAAATCTACAAACAATCAATGCCAGAGAGGATGTGGAGAAAAGGGAACCCCCTTGCGCTGTTGGTGGGAATGTAAATTAATACAGCCACCATGGAGGTTCCGTAAAAAACTAAAAATAGAATTACCATATGACCCAGCAATCCCACTACTGGGCATATGCCCTGAGAAAACCATAATTCAAAAAGTCATGTACCACAATGTTCATTGCAGCACTATTTACAATAGCCAGGACATGGAAGCAACCTAAGTGTCCATTGACAGATGAATGGATAAAGAAGATGTGGCCTATATATACAATGGAATATTACTCAGCCATAAAAAGAAATGAAATTGAGTTATTTATAGTGAGGTGGATGGACCTAGAGTCTGTCATACAGAGTGAAGTAAGAAAGAGAAAAATACTGTATGCTAACACATATATATGGAATCTAAAAAAAAAGGTTCTGATGAATGTAGGGGCAGGACAGGAATAAAGACACAGACTAGAGAATGGACTTGAGGACACAAGGAGGGGGAAGGGTAAGCTGGAACGATGTGAGAGAGTGTCATGGACATATATACACTACCAAGTGTAAAATAGGTAGCTAGTGGGAAGCAGCCTCAGCCCAGGGAGATCAGCTCGGGGCTTTGTGACCACCTAGAGGAGTGGGATAGGGAGGGCGGGAGGGAGACGCAAGAGGGAAGAGATATGGGGATATATGTATACATATAGCTTATTCACTTTGTTATACGGGAGAAACTAACACAGCATTGTAAAGCAATTATATTCCAATAAAGATGTTAGAAAAAATAAAAATGAAAAAAAAAATAGGTCTGTTTGTGGACTGTCTCAGGCCTACTGTGGCTTCAGCTTTCAGGCATGAATTGGGGCTGTCTTTAAGTTATACCTTGTTTCCCTGTGATAGCCATCTCTCAGCTCAACTTTTTGGTAAGACTGTGGCTTATTACACAAGCTGCTACCACTGGCCATCCATATTACTGTTGGGAATATTGGAGAGTGAAAGTATTTCTGGGTATTTATTACTGCGGTCAGGATAAGGAGAAGGAGACGACGTCAATTAGATTATACCCACTATCCTGTAGTCACCACTTTCACTTTATTGTTCCTGATCCTTTTCTTTAAGTTATAGAAGTTCTCTTGTCACCAATTTATTTATTCCTCTTATCTCCTAACCCAATAGCTTAGCTTTCCCATGGATCTCATCTGCCACTGCTCCTTTAGCATTTCAACATCTGCTCCTCCTTCTATCACACCACTCAGTTGGGGATGTTGGGGCATCTAGTTACAGCCTGGTGAGGGTGAAAGTCTAGATCCCCTTTTCTTGCATGGCTGGAGGTGGGGCCATAGATTTTCTGGAGTGTTTGGCTGGAATAGAGTAGTTACTGCCTAAAAGTTATCTTTCCTGTTAGGCTGCCTCTCTCCTGATTATTTTGTTACAGGGAACAGACTTTTGTTGGCACTTCTTTTGTCTGTGCTTGTTGGTATTTCCAGCTATCCAGCTTCTTCACCTCCAAGTCTGGCATTCATTAAGCAAAAAGAAAACCTGGGGAACTCAGCACCATGTCATACCATGGGTCCTGAGGTCCGTAGCTGGTCTGCCTTCTTCTCTCTACCTTTCAGAGTCTTCTTATGTTTGTTTTATATATAATTTCCAAGGTTTTTAGTTCTCAGTGGGAGGAATAGGGAGAAGTGCAGTTGACCCTTGAACAAAACAGGGTTTGAACTGTGAGGGTCCACTTATACAAGGATTTTTATTTTACTATATTACTTGTGTAAATATGGGTATTTATTTTACTGTAGTACTAACGATCTGCAGTTGGTTGAATCTACAGATGCAGAGGGCTGATTATACATGATGTGCAGGTTTTGGACAATGAGGAGGGTGGGTGTTCTATCCACCCTGTTCAGGGATCAGCTGTACATCTTTGCTCCATCTTCCAGGAAGCAAAGTCCCACCTACCATCTGCTTTTGTAAATAAAAGTTTTATTGGAACACACCTGTGCTCATTCATTTAGGTGTTATCTGTGCCTACTTCCATGCTAAAGTGGCAGAGTCGAGTAGTTTTAACAGAGACCATATGGCCTGCATATTTACTATTTACAGGAAAAGTCTGCTGACTTGAGCTCTTGAAAGATTTAAGTGACTTGCCAGTGTCACATGACCAGTTTGTGGTAGACCAAGAGCTAGAATCCAGATCTCTGGGTATCTGGCTTTTCTCTTTTTTCTTTTCTGAAATGTTAATTGCTTTCTTGCTCGTTTCAGAATTATGTTTTGATTCGCTATTCTGCTGGAACACATTGTGATCAATTAAATAACTGTTTGTCTTTAATATAATAGGCTGTAGTCACAGACAATATTATGTCAGTTCCGTTATGTGTGTTCAGCTCTAGAGAGAGTACCATGGAGCTTTTTAAAACAAGTACAATGCTCATGTGTCTTGTTGTATTGCACTGAAAACATGACTGTAGCTTCATTGAATATTAAAAGAGTATAAAAAATAACATGTGATCTCGTATATTTACTTCTTTTTGAAAGCCTCATGTTAGGATTTAATATAATAAAAGTTACATCTTCTATTTTGGAGGCTTTATTGTTACTGAAGTAGCTAAATTATATTTTATAATGAAGAAAAATTCTACTCACCTTTAACTTTGGAAACTATAATTTGTTATAGTTACAGGAAGCTATAATTTATAGTTATAGGAATAACTATAATATATAGTTATAGGAAACTATAATTTGAAACTATAAAATGAGTGGTGGTGTGAGGCTGTATATAGGAAGCTGTCCTTCTCTCCAGAGTTATTGCTTGAAAATGTTCAAAAATATAGAGTATTCAGTAGGAAGTGAAAGCCCCTCTACTGTACCGTGTTCACTCTTAACAGTTTAATATTTACCCTTTTTTTAATTTATAAGCATGTATAGTATATATTTGTATATTTTTAAAAAACTAAATAGACTCATACTATGTTTTTTTCCCTACTCACTAATATGTCATTGATACCCAACTACTGAACAAATAAAATCCTTAATTTTTTGCATTTCAGTATCAAAGGCATACAAAGTTTGTAAATGACTATATTTTATACTATGGTGGCAAAAAAGAAGACTTCAGGCGATTGGGGTAAGTGTCATAAAGTTTATTTTACATAATGGGAGGTAGGTATGGGTATCTTTGAAGACTCACAGCTACTATATCTTCTGATTCTGTCATGTTCTCCTGCTTTCCATTCCAGTTTTTTTGTTATAAGGTGGAGAGGCCATTCGAAGCTTCTAGCTAAGCAACTCATCATGACCCCCATTTCTCTGGCAACAGGCCTCAGGCAGCCTGCTGATTCTGGCAATAACAGGATTGTGTGAGGAATACTCACATGCCTGATTATGCAGTGATTTTTTTTTTTTTTCCCCCCACAAGGATCTTTGAAATAATGAACTCTTTAGACCTCAGGTTTGGGATTGCTTTTTAAAAGATAGGACAAACAAGAGACCTCACTCTAATAATTCCCACACATGAAATTCCTTCTTATATCTGAGGCTCTTCTGTCAGAGCCTCTTGGTTTTGTGTGGGTTTTTTTCTCTTTACTTAATGATTTTCCGAGTTGATAGTGCCCTAAAAAACTTTATACCAGCTCATCAGCCCCAAACTTAACTCTCCTCTGAATTTAGCCTGTATTTCTCAACAATCCCTTGTTCTGTCCCCAATCTGTTATCATCTTGAAAGATCATCTCCTTCAGTTCTCTTCCTTACTCAGTCTTCCTAGGAAGATGTAGTAAAATGAGGTGTGAAAAAATTTTTTATATATTTTTAAAATTAGATCACAATAGGATGGTGTTACTTATTTTAGATTCTGAAACTTATTTTCATTCATCTTCCTTATCCATTTAGTGTTCATTCAGATTTCTCATCCTAGTTTTGGTAATTTAGCACCCTTTATATAATTGAACCAGCTCTAGAGATGGGTGGATTCCTTATCCATTTGTTTCTGTAGCAGCACTCTTTATAACTGCCTTTTGAAAATACTGAAATACTTTTTATAAATATACATACATACGTACATATAAAACTATCTTTGTGTATCTTATTTTTACTCAGGTGCTCAAAAATCTCACACACTGTTTAACTTAAGTTTGACTAATTTTGTTTTCATATTGAATTTAAAATTGTTTTATTTCAGGGAAAATGACAAGATAGACATGGATATTATACGAGAAAATCACAGATTCCTATGGAATGAGGAGGATGAAATGGACATGAATTGGTAATTGTACCCGTGTGAGACATAATGCATCAAATGCTATAGTCCTATCTCTCCTGCTCCCTGAGTGTTTTCTTGTTTTGTCACCTGTCCAAAGCATTTGGCCCCTGCATGGAACAGTTCTGAATCGAGAACATAAAACCGTGCCTCAGATTATTGAATCTGGTTTTGATTCTTTTGGTAATTTTTAACAATTTTAACTGACTTCTTATTGCTTGACTTTGTCTTTAAAAAATAATTTGTAAAATTTTTACAGTATTATTTGTTGTCTAGTAGTACGCTTCTTTTTAAATTTTAAAAATATTTTGGGAAAACGTAAAACCTGAAAATGGTTTTAAAAATTCAAACATTACAGAGGGTAAAAAGTGAAGGGTCAGTCTCCTTCTCATCTTTGACTATTAGTCTTCCAGCTTCCCTCCCTAGAGACCCACTATTAATAGTTAATATTCAGATATTCTATGCACATGTAAGTAATGACCTCTTTTAAAACATTAATGTTTATATCATGTGTTATTTATTTGACATTGCCTCCAAGTAGCAAACAATGGTTGAATTTCTAAATATGTAAGATTTATATTTTTTTAATGAATCTAGGGAGAAGAGACTTGCAAAGAAATACTATGATAAATTATTCAAGGAATACTGCGTAGCAGATCTCACCAGATACAAAGAAAATAAGGTATGCCTTCCAGATATTTATAGAAGAAGGTTCTTATTCACGTATAGTATTACTTGTTAATATACTATTGTGCCCTGTATTCTTTTAAGATGCTAATTCAATTCTAAGTTGTCCTCCATCTATGAAGTATCAATTGGACCATTTAACCTCGATAGCTGTGGAATTTACAAAGGGCCCTGAAGTCAAGGGTGACTCTTTGTGAGCTGAGACATGAAAAGTCTAAAATGAAACACAGGTGCCTACTGAATCTTGTTTTATCCTGACTCTAATCCAGAGCCTCAAGTGATTATGATTTGACACTTTGAATGATGTCTTCTTTCACAAATGATGTTTGAAATTGATAGGCTTTTTTTTTCAAATGGATTACCATATAAAGAGGCAGATGCACATCTTCTGTTATGTAAATATCTATTCTAGTAAAAATAGCTCTTATCAGTGCCAATTAGTAATGGCAAATTTCCCTTCCCGCTTTACATCTTACTTTAATTTTTTTTTTAATTAATTTTATTTATTTTTGGCTGCATTGGGTCTTCGTTGCTGCATGCAGGCTTTCTCTAGTTGTGGCGAGCGGGGGCTACTCTTCGTTGCAGTGCACAGGCCTCTCATTGTGGTGGCTTCTCTTGTCGCAGAGCATGGGCTCTAGGCGCACGGGCTTCAGTAGTTGCAGCACGCATGCTCAGTAGTTGCGGCACATGGGCCCTAGAGCACATGGGCTTCAGTAGTTACAGTGTGTGGGCTCAGTAGTTGTGGTGCGCAAGCTCTAGGGCGCGCGGGCTTCAGTAGTTGTGGCATGTGGGCTCAGTAGTTGTGGCACACGGGCTGTAGAGCGCAGGCTTGGTAGTTGTGGTGCACGGGCTTAGTTGCTCTGCAGCATGTGGCATCTTCCTGGACTAGGGATCGAACCCATGTCTCCTGCATTGGCAGGCGGATTCTTAACCACTGCGCCACCAGGGAAGTCCTATTTTAGTTAATGTTAAAGTGATTTTTTAAAAATAGAAGTAGAGTTGATTTACAATATTGTGTTTCAGGTGTATAGCAAAGTGATTTGGTTATATATATTTTTTCCTTTTTCTCGATGCTTTTCCATCATAGGTTATTACAAGATATTAAATATAGTTCCCTGTGCTATCCAGTAAATCCTTGTTGTTTATATTATATATGGTAGTGTGTATTTGTAATCTCATACTCATAATTTATCCCTCCCCCCATATTCCCCTTTGGTAACCATACATTTGTTTTCTGTGTCTGTGAGTCTGTTTCTGTTTTATAAATAAGTTCATTTGTACTATTTTTAGATATCCACCTATAAGTGATATCATATACTTGTCTTTCTCTGTCTGTTTTACTTAGTATGATCATTTCTGGGTCCATCCATGTTGCTGCAAATGGCATTATTTCATTCTTTTTTATGGCTAAATAATAGTCCATTGTATATATATACCACATCTTTTTTATCCATTCATCTGTCGATGGACACTTAGGTTGCTTCCATGTCTTGGCTATTGTAAATAGTGCTGCTATGAACGTTGGGGGTGTGTGTATCTTTTTGAATTAGAGTTTTCGTCTTTTCCAGATACATGCCCAGGAGTGGGATTGCTGGATCATACAGTAACTTTATTTTTAGTTTTTTAAGGAACCTCCATACTCCATACTGTTTTTCCACAGTGACTGCACCAATTTACATTCCCAACAACAGTGTAGGAGGGTTCCCTTTTCTCCACAACCTCTCCAGCATTTATTATTTGTATACTTTTTGATAATAGCCATTCTGACTGGTGTGAGGTGATACCTCACTGTAGTTTTGATTTGCATTTCTCTAATAACTAGCAGTGTTGAGCATCTTTTCATATGCTTGTTGGCCATCCGGATGTCTACTTTAGAGAAACGTCTCTTTAGGTCTTCTGCCCATTTTTTGATTGAGTTTTTTGGGTTTTATTATATTGAGCTGTGTGAGCTGTTTGTATATTTTGGAAATTAAGCCTTTGTTGGTCTCATCATTTGCAAATATTTTCTCCCATTCCATAGGTTGTCTTTTCATTTTGTTTATGGTTTCCTTTGCTATGCAAAAGCTTTTAAGTTTAATTAGGTCCCATTTGTTTATTTTTGCTTTTATTTCTTTTGCCTTGTGAGACTGACGTAAGAAAATATTGCTATGATTTATGTCAGAGAACGTTTTGCCTATGTTCTCTTCAAGGAGTTTTATGGTGTCATGTCTTATATTAAAGTCTTTAAGCCATTTTTAGTTTATTTTTGTGTATGGTGTTAGAGTGTGTGTTCTAACTTCATTGATTTACATGTGGCTGTCCAGTTTTCCCAATACCACTTGTTAAAGAGACTGTCTTTTCTCCATTGTATATTTTTGCCTCCTTTGTCGAAGATTAATTGACCGTGGTGTGTGGGTTTATCTCTGGGCGCTCTATTCTATTCCATTGATCTGTATGTCTGTTTTGTGCCAGAACCATGCAGTTTTGATTGCTGTGGCTTTATAGTATTGTCTGAAGTCTGGAAGGGTTATGCCTCCAGCTTTGTCCTTTTCCCTCAGGATTACTTTAGCAATTCTGGGTCTTTTGTGATTACATATAAATTTAAGGATTATTTATTCTAGTTCTGTGAAAAATGTCATGGGTTATTTGATATGGATCACATTAATCTGTAGATTGCTTTCGGTGGTATGGCCATTTTAACTATATTAAGTCTTCCAGTGCAAGAGCATGGTCTATCCTCCAATTTCATTGAATCATCTTCTGTTTCCTTTATCAGTGTTTTATAGTTCTCAGCATATAAGTCTTTCACCTCCTTGATTAGGTTTATTCCTAGATATTTTTCTTTTTTTTTGGATGCGATTTTAAATGGGAATTTATTTTACTTTCTCTTTCTGGTATTTCATTGTTAGTATGAAGAAATACAGCAGATTTCTGTATATTAATGTTGTATTCTGCTACCTTGCTGAATTCATATATCAGTTTTAGTAGTTTTTGTGCAGAATCTTTAGGGTTTTCTATATAGGGTATCATGTCATCTGCACATAATGACAATTTTACCTTTTCCCTTCCATTTTGGATACCTTTTATTTTTCTCATCTGACCGCTGTGGCTAGGACTTCCAGTACTATGTTGAGTAGAAATGGTGAGAGTGGACATCCTTGACTTGGTCCAGATTTTAGCAGGAAGGCTTTCAGCTTTTCACCATTTAGTATTATGTTGGCTATGTGTTTGTCACAAATGGCTTTTATTATGTTGAGATATGTTCCCTCTATACCAACTTTGGTGAGAGATTTTAATCATGAATGGATATTGAATTGTACCAAAGGCTTTTTATCTATTGAGATGATCATGTGGTTTTTGTCTTTTGTTGATGTGATATATCAGATTGATTGATTTGCATATGTTGAACTATTCGTGTGACCCTGGAATGAACCCAACTTAATTATGGTGTATGATCCTTCTTATGGGTTGTTGGATTCGGTTTGCTAATATTTGTTGAGGATTTTTGCATCTATATTCATCAAAGATATTGTCCTGTAATTTTCTTTTTTGTTAGTGTCTCTGTCTGGTTTTGGTGTCAGGGTGATGGTGGCTTCATAGGATGGCTTTGGGAGTGTTCCCTCCTCTTCAGTCGTTTGGGAGAGTTTGAGAAGGATCAGTATGAGTTCTTCTCACTATGTTTGGTGCAATTCCCCAATGAAGCCATCCAGTCCTGGACTTCTGTTTGCAGGGAATTTTTTTAAATTACAGATTTTATTTCACTTCTAGTGATAGATCTGTTCAAATCATCTGTTTCTTTTTGATTCTGTTTTTACAGGCTATTTCTAGAAACTTGTCCGTTTCTCCTAGGTAGTCCATTTTGTTGGCATATAACTGTTCATAATATCTTATGATTTTTTGTATTTCTGTAGTGTCAGTTATTATTTCTCCCTTTCATTTCTTATTTTATTTATCTGGGTCCTCTCTCTTTTCTTCTTGGTGAGCCTGGCCAGAAGTTTGTTCATTTTGTTTATCTGTTCAAAAAACCAGCTCTTGCTATTATTGATTTTTCTGTTGTTTTTTAATCTTTATTTTATTTATTTCTTCTCTGATCTTTATTATTTCCTTCATTCTGATGACTTCAGGTTTTATTTGCTCTTCTTTTTCTAGTTCTTTTAGGTGGTAGGTTAGGTTGTTTATTTGTGAATTTTCTTGTTTCTTGAGGAAGGCCTGTATCGCCATGAACTTCCCTCTAAGGACTGCTTTTGCTGCATCCCATAGATTTTGTATGGTTGTGTTTTCATTGTTGTTGTCCCGAGATATTTTTTATTTCCTCTTTGATTTCATTGTTGACCCCATTGGTTTTTAGTAGCATGTTGTTTAGTCTTCATGTAATAGTTTTTTCCCTCGTTTCTCTTTGATTTCTAGTTTCATGTGGTTGTGGTCAGAAAAGATGCTTGAAATAATTTCTATCCTCTTAAATTTGTTGAGCCTTGTTTTGTGTCCTAGTATGTGGTCTATCTTAAAGAATGTTCCATGTGTGCTTGAAAAGTATGTGTTTTCTGCTTTATTTGGATGTAGTATCCTGTAGATTTCAATTCAGTCTAACTGTTCTATTGTGTCATTTGGGATCTCTGTTGCCTTATTGCTGTTCTGTCTGGAAGATCTGTCCATTGATGTGAGTGAGGTGTTAAAAGTCTCCTACTATTATTGTATTCCCATCAGTTTCTCCCTTTATGTCTGTTAGTATTTGTTTCATGTATCTAGGTGCTCCTGTATTGTGTGTGTATATGTTAACCAGTGTGATATCCTCTTCTTGTATTGATCCTTTTACCATTATATAGTGTCCTTCTTCGTCTTTCTTTATGGCCTTTGTTTTAAAGTCTGGTATGAGTATTGCTACCCTCGCTTTCTAGTCATTTCCATTTGCATGAAATATCTTTTTCCATCTCCTCACTTTCAATCTATATGTGTCTTTAGCCCTAAAGTGCGTCTCCTGTAGGCAGCATATTATAGGTTCTTGTTTTATTATCCAATCTGCCACTCTGTGTCCTTTGATTGATGTTTTTAGTCCATTGACACTTAAAGTAATTATTGGTAAGTGTATTTATTGCCATTTTAAACCTTGTTTTCCTGTTGATTTTGTATTCTTTGTTCCTTCTTTTTGTTTTTCCTTTTGTGCTTTGATGGTTTTCTTTTGTATTACGCTTGAGTTCCTTTCATTTTGGTTTTTGTGAATCTGTTGTATGTTTTTGATTTGTGTTTACCCTGATTTTCAAGTATGTTAACCCATAACTCTATCTACTTGCTTTAGACTGGTGGTCATAACAGCTCAAACACTTTCTAAAAGATCTACATTTTCTTACTCCCCATCTCCACATTTTGTAGTTTCGATGTCCTGTTTCTCATCTTCATGTTTATTTTTTTGCTGTTCATTGTGATTATAATCGCTTTCACGGAATTTTTTGATTATTTCTTTAATCTATGTACTGCCTAATTTAAGTAGTCTTCAATCTTTTTATATATTTACTTTTCCTATTGTGATTTTCCATTTCTTATAGATTCCTGCTTCTTTTCTATTTAGAGAACACCTTTCAGTATTTCTTTTAGAGTAGGTTTAGTGTTGCTGTATTCTTATTTTTTTCTTGGAGAAATTCTTTCTCTCTCCTTCCATGCTTAATGATAATCTTGCTGAGTAGGGTATCATAGGTTACAGGTTTTTCCCTTTCAGGACTTTAAATGTATCTTGCCACTCCCTTCTGGCATGCACAGTTTCTGTAGAGAAATCAGCTGATACCCTTATGGCGGTTCCCTTTTAACTGACTCTTTGTTTTTATCTTGCTGCCTTTAGAATCCTCTCTAACTTTTGCCATTTTCATTATGATATCTTGGAGTAGGTCCGTTTGGGACTCTCTGTTCTTCCTGTGTCTGGATATCTGTTTCCTTCTTTAGGTTTGGGAAGTTTTCAGCCATAATTCCTTTGAATAAATTTTTGATTCTCTTTCCTCTTTCTTCTTCTGGGATTCCTTTTATGCATAGATTGGCATGCTTTATATTATCCCATAATCTCATATGTTGCTTTCATTTTTTTCTTTCATTTGTCTTTCTGTCTGCTGTTCTTTTTTTTTTTTTTTTTGCGGTACGAGGGCCTCTCACTGTTGTGGCCTCTCCCGCTGTGGAGCACAGGCTCCGGACGCACAGGCTCAGCGGCCATGGCTCACGGGCCCAGCCGCTCCGCGGCATGTGGGATCCTCCCGGACCGGGGCACGAACCCGTGTCCCCTCCATCGGCAGGCGGACTCTCAACCACTGCGCCACCAGGGAAGCCCCCTGTCTGCTGTTCTGATTGGGTGATTTCCATTATTCTGTCTTCCAGATCACTTATTCATTCTTCTACCTTATTTAGTTTGCTATTTATTTCCTTTAGCTTGGTTTTCATCTTGGCAGTTGGGTTGTCTAATTTTGATTGACTCCTCTTTATAGTTTCTAGTTCCTTGTTATGGTGATCTGCATTTCTATCAATAGTCTTTCTTAATTCCTTCAGCATTTTTATTACCTCCTTTTTGAGCTTGGGGTCGGGTAGACTGGAGAAGTCTGTTTCATTGTTCTTTCAGGGGATTTCTCTTGTTCTTTTAATTGGAAATAGTTCCTTTGTTTTTTCATTTTACTTATATTTCTTTGACTATGAATTTAGGAGAAACAGTTATCTACTGTGGCTGTTTTTATGTCAGAGCGACCCTGTGTAGACTGTGGGAATCCAGTATTCTTGGTGCAAGGGTTGTTTTTGGTAGGATTCTTGCCATATCTTTTCTCAGGGTGTGTTGGCCTTTGTCCCCTTGATGGCAGTGTGTTTGGTGGTGTTGTGATCAGAGCCTGCACTGGATGTTGAGTAGGGCCTCCTCTTTGCTCTGTGGTTGTCACAGCCCTGTCAGGGGCAGGGTCTGCTTCCCAGTTGTAGGAGTAGAAGCCCCCACCCAGGTCAGGTTCTAAGCTGCAGTGTGAGGTAGGTGGGACTGGAGCACTCTCTCTGGGAAAGGAGCTACTGTGTATTCTTCCCCAGGAGCTGTCCACTGGGACGTGCAACTGTGATGCTGCCTGCCACCTGGTGCATGCACCCACAAAGATCAGTGTTGTTGGCCCTGCCTTCAGTGGCTGGTTCCTCTGTGGGAGCACTGGTAATGGGCTTGGAGGTCCCTTAGGCACGTATGCATGCTTACAAAGCCACTGATGGAAAACCTCCTGAAGGTGTGTGCACTGTGGGAGCTCCGGTCACTGGCTCAGACTTCAGCCCTGCCTCCGCCTGCGCGCACCCACAGAGTTTGCAAAACCCGCAGTGGCCGGAGCTATGCCCCATTGCAAGCATGCTGATAATGAGCCTGCTGTGGCAGAACCACTCTCTGTCCTGTGCACACCCCCAGTTTTGGCCCAAGCCACACTCCTGGCCCTTCAGGCTGTCTTCACGCAGCCAAGCCAAGTCCTCTTCCCAAGTCTGTCCACTGAAGCCCAAGTTTCACTACCCAGTTGCTGTGCACTTCAGGCACGTGTCTCTGGCTAGGAAGTGCAGCGACATGGCGGGGACCATCTATACTGGTCTTTCTTTACCCTGCAGGGCTGCAGACCAGCTCCCATGCTCTTCTCTCGAGCCTCTGAAGCTCCCTATCTGTCCCAGCAGACCTCCCAGCTGGTGAAGGAGGTTCCCAGGGTGAGGGGACCTTTCCTTTTTCACAGCTCCCTACCAGGGGCGTAGGTCTCATCCCAATTCCTCTTCTTCTCCCTGTTCCCTTTGTCTTCCCCAGTTATGTGGGGATCTTTCTTTCAGCTCTGGTTGTATAGGATCTTCAAGCTTTCAGTAGGTATTCTCTGAGAATTGTTCTACGAGTAGATGTATTTTTGTTGTATTTGTGGGAGGAGGTGAGCTCCATGTCTCTCTGCCATTTTGATCGCCTCCTCTAGGATGATTTTTATTCCTATCTCATTTTTCACATTTTTACCTACTGATAGATAAATTGACCCAGAAACAAATGAGCTCAGTTTGAAATGGGAGGGGAAGGAATGTTGCATAAATCTGTATGTTTTGGATAGTGTACATCTGTATTGTATTAAGAAAGACAACCTATTTTAAAAGTTTTTTAAAAAAAAAATTAATTTATTTTTGGCTGTGTTGGGTCTTCGTTACTGCTCACAGGCTTTCTCTAGTTGGGGTGAGTGGGAGCTACTCTTCGTTGCGGTGTGTGGGCTTCTCCTTGCAGTGGCTTCTCTTGTTGCGGAGCACAGGCTCTAGGTGCGTGGGCTTCAGTAGTTGTGGCTCTCGGGCTCTAGAGCTCAGGCTCAGTAGTTGTGCACATGGGCTTAGTTGCTCTGTGGGATCTTCCTGGACCAGGCCTCCAACCTGTGTCCCTTGCATCAGCAGGCGGATTCTTAACCACTGCGCCACCAGGGAAGTCCCTAAAAAGCTATCTTAGATTTGTTTATCCGAAGGATTTCTTTTCATTTTAATAGTTAAATCTCAGAACCATAATTGGTTTAATAATTTTTCACTAGTGCCTTTAACATGTGGGTTGCTTCACAATATTCTTATAGATAGTAGTAGTGTGCATTTTTATAACCCCGTTTACAAACCCCAGCACTTGGTGTATCCCCAGAACTTCCTCAGTTTCTTGTAAACTAGCTCTCATCTCTAATAGTTATTGACCATATTGAATCCAAAAAGCATCACAGCAGTTGGAGTTACTTGAAGGTATTATACTGCAAGTTGAGGGTGAAGTATAAGTCTTTCAAGGAGCACATAACAAAACTTTTTCAACCCTGGTTCATTTGTTGATTGTCTTCCAGTATTTATAGAGGACTGGGCTGGGTGCTGTGGGTTAAAGCATGGTGTCTGCCCTCAAAAAATAACTATAGTTGAGGGAAGAAAGTGGATATAAATAAATAAATATTTGTATTCCCCATTTATTTTGTTTTCATTTTTGTTTTTGTGGTACACAGGCCTCTAACTGTTGTGGCCTCTCCCGTTGCGGAGCACAGGCTCATTCCCCATTTATAAAAACACAGTATATTACTGGAAATCATACTTTATAGTGCATAGGGACTTCCCTGGTGGCGCAGTGGTTAGAGTCCGCCTGCCAGTGCAGGGGACATGGGTTCAATCCCTGGTCCGGGAAGATCCCACATGCCACGGAGCTACTGAACCCATGAGCCACAACTACTGAATCCCGCGCACCTAGAGCCCGTGTTCCGCAGCAAGAGAAGCCACCGCAGTGAGAAGCCTGTGCACCGCAATGAAGAGTAGCCCCCACTCGACACAACTAGAGAAGCCCGCGTGCAGCAGCAAAGACCCCATGCAGCCAAAAAAATAATAATAAATAATTTAAATAAATAAAGTGCATAATCTTGAAACAAGTTGTGTTTTTCTATTAGAACATGATGAGTTAGTTAGATACCAGGGTAAGTGCAAGTAAGAAATCACATATGACTTGCAGGTTTTGAGTATAGATCCTAGAGAAATAGGAAATATGGAGAGAGGGACATCTTTTTTCTTAAGGCTGTTTTTTAGAGCAGTTTTAAGTTCACGGCAAAATTGAGGGAAAGGTAGAGAGATTGCCCATATCTTGCTCCACACATACCAGGGGGATCTTCTTGGCAAAGATAATGATTGTTTTTTTTGGCATAGTATTTTGGAGAAAGAGTAATGCTGTTGACTTTCTTGCTACTATGCATTTTCTCATAGTTTTACTTACACAAAGGCAGTGTTTTATTCATTTTTAATTAACAAGCTCCTAGCTAAGTGCCTAATATATATAGTAGATACTTAGGGCATTTTTAGTGAATTCCAGCCTTTGTTTCACACCCCTGTTTCCTTCTTTGTTGTTTTTTCCCTTTCATCATTGAGAATTTGGTTGGATCATTGTATCAGTTAGGGTAAGATTCAGCTACAGGGACCAGCAAGCAGTTCCAAGTAACAGTGGCTTAAATGAACTACAAGTTTGTTTTCCTTTCCCATAAAAGTCCAGGTGGATGGTCATGGAACTTTGTGTTGTCAGGAAGTCAGGATACTTCTCTCTTATTGCTTGCATGTGTGACCTCCTTGTTCTAGAGGGTAGAGTGAGAAGAAAAGGAGGCTAAGCACCACAGATGTATGGGCTTAAAAATAGAATTAAATACAGAGTTATTTTCAATTTTTTATTTCTTTTTTTCCTAGACTGGGGGATTTTATTTTATTTTCAGTTAGAATATTTTGAAATATTTCAAGCCCTCATTTGTGTTTAAAATACAGAATTGCCTAATTCAAATAATAGATGATTAAAAAATAAAATAAAAATAAGCAAAGTTAACCAGGCATTGAACGCTTCATCTGAATTATCTTCCTTAATTACAACAACCTATGAGATTAGGATTTTACTCATAGAAAGGAAATAGACTGAGAAATTAAGTAACATTCCCAACCTCACAGCTAGTTAATAAATGATAGAGCTTGCATTGGGTCAGCATGATTCTAGAGCTGAGCTTTTAACTATATGGTAAATTGAATAGAAAACTAAACTGTTTACTAAAATAGTAATTTAGCATATGAATGTGAGTCTTAAAGATAGTGGAGAAAACATTTTAACACTGTATCATTTTTAGCCAAAAAGCAAATAACAGTTGACCCTTGAACAACATGGGTTTGAACTGTGTGGATTCTTTCACTAAATACGTACTATAGTACTACACAGTCTGTGTTGGTTCAGTTTGCAGATGTGGAACCCTGGATTTGGAGGGCTAAGTGTAAATTTATGCTCAGATTTTCAACTGCGTAGTGGTCAGTGCCCCTAAACCCCATGTTCAAGGGTCAACTATAAAGTTATGTTTAGGAATCTGGAGGGAAATTTAACAACTTTCCACTTTAGGGCTCCAGACTGGTATCATCGCTCTTTCCTGTTCATTACTATTCTGTTGTAGTGGGAAAAGAGCTATATACCAATGAATGGTTGTGGTTGTGTTCCATTAAAACTTTATTTATAAAAATAGGCAGCAGGCCTGTAGACCATTATCTGCTAACCCCTGGTGTACTATACACCAGATACTATTATAAGTATTGTATATGTATTATTCCATTTAAACGTCTTAACCCAAAGCAGTAGTACTTGTGTTATCTCTGTATGAGGCAACTGAGCCACAAATAGATTAAATAACTTGTCCAGTATTACATAGCTGTGAAGCGATGGAGCTAAGACATAAACCCAAACAATCTGACTCCAAAGACTGTACTCTCATAGTATACTGCTTCTTTATTGTACTAGAACTTCTTTTTTTTCTGTCAGTGTCATAGAACAGTATATATTTTTTGTTAATTTACATACCTTGTGCCTGGCACCTATAACTTTTAATAAGAAGTCTAAAAGTAAAGAGGATCGGACTTCCCTGGTGGCGCAGTGGTTAAGAATCCACCTGCCAATGCAGGGGACACAGGTTCAAGCCCGGGGCCAGGAAGATCCCACATGCCACGGAGCAGCTAAGCCTGTGTGCCACAACTACTGAGCCCACACGCCACAACTACTGAAGCCCATGCACCTATAGCCTATGCTCTGCAACAAGAGAAGCCACTGCAATGAGAAGCCTGTGCACCGCAATGAAGAGTAGGCCCCGCTCGCAGCAACTAGAGAAAGCCCGTACACAGCAATGAAGACCCAACACAGCCAAAAATGAATAAATAAACTGTTTTAAAAAGTAAAGAGGATTGTTCCTTAACAGAGAAGTTGGTAATTGTTCAGATGTACTTTTAAATACCTAGAATCCTATAAGGAGAGAAAAAACTATCATGAGGGGAGTTAGGTTTACTTTTTAGATTAGTAAGTGTCATTATGTTAATTGTTGGCTCCATGATAAGGTTTATCTACAATTTAAATATTGTTTAAATTTACTCTGGCATAAATGTATTTTTTTTTTCTTGTCAGTTTGGATTTAGGTGGCGAGTAGAAAAAGAAGTAATTTCAGGGAAAGGTAATTCTTTTTTTATTTTAGTTTTTAATAGGATAAGGTTATTTTGTTATATTATTGAAGTCACTGGGTAAGATTATTCCTAATGTATACAATAAGTGATTATCTACAAAATACAAAGTAAAATTAGAGAAGGTGTATTAATGATATATTGCTAACAAAGTTCAGAATATAATGCTTTAATGGTTTTTACGTTTAGAATTTTTGCTTCTAGGATATTCAATTGCGGATAAGTAGAAAATGTTCAAAGAGTTAAAAGTTTCCGAGGAAGGAAACTATCAACAGATGAATACTTGAATTTTTCTCTTTATTAATTTTTGGAATAATGTGTTGGTATTACTGTATTCCAGTCGAATCCACATTTTGCAGATAGAAATTAAATATTACTTTGAGCCTAATAATTTTCAGACAGGCTAGTTCTTAGGGAGTCACTGAGCTTGAGCCCAAATATTTAGTCTTACAGAAAAAGAACAAGCATTTGGTAGACAATCAGTAAATGCTTTTTCTTTTTTTATTTTTTTTTTTTTATTTTTTATTTTTTTTATTTTTTTTATTTTTATTTTTTTATTTTTTTTTAAGTAAATGCTTTTTCTATGCATTGTAATCGATTCATAAAATTTTTCTGAAAATTTAATATTTCTGTACTGTCTCATGCTATAAAATTAGCTTTGTATTATTGGTGCTTGCATTTAAGTGTTAATCTTTATACTGTCTCACGCTATAAAATTAGCTCTTTATTGGTGATTGCATTTTAAGTGTTAATGCTTCTGAAAACTACATAGGAACATTAAGGAAATAATTTTAAACTAAAAACTTTTAAAAATCTTTGAAAATAAAAGTTTCATTTTTAAATGATTAAATAAACATTTATGCTGTCAGTATGGCTCATATACATCTTCCATAAATTAAGATCAGCCCTAAAGGTACTATAGAGGAGAAGGAAAAAGAATAATTTTAAAGCTATTTTAAACTTTTCTTAGCATTACATTTTAGTTTGTGCCTTTACCTAAGACAATGAGAACTGTTGAAATGTCTATCACAATTTAAAAATTTTATACTTTTATTGAATGGAATTTTCAGGTGACGGTAAGTAATGCTGCTTTTAAAAAAAATTGATGGACATTCTCTAAATTCATGTAATTGAAAAAAGTTTTAGTTGAGAAGGGGAAAGAAAGCTATTTGCTGTGACTGAATCTTGGTGCTTTTTTAACAATAGAGCCATTGCTAAACACATACAGATTTAATGAAGTATTTATTTGGAATGAGTAAAACAATGCCAATTTAGAAAAGTTATCAGCCTTTGAACTGGTAATTTTCAAAATTCATTTTGACAGTTTCTTTTTTATGAAAAAAAAGCCGTTCCTATTGGTGCAAATTATTGAGATATAAATGCTTTTTTTTAGTTTGTGCAAATAGGTTTGATCTTGTCTTTTTCTGTTGAAGTTAATAATTGTTGAGTAGTTTTATTTTTTTTTTTCCCTCTTGGATCATCAGTATTAGTCCTTTTTTGCATATGTTTTAATATACAATGGATATGATAATAAGACATTGATTTTAGTGTCAAGTGATTCTAAAATTTAGAGCATCAGGTTTGATTACCCATTCTACTTAATCTCAAAATGCTAGTTAAAATATGTTTTAAATGTCATTTTATGCTGGTACTTAAATGCCATATTAAAAATTTCAATTTTTATCAATTTTAATATTATTAAATATTGAAAAAGATTGTCCCAGTTATAAGTGCATGTACTTTGGAAAATATACTTATTCTTTTAGGGTATTAGTGAGTACACTTTTCTAGTACTTCCATCTTCCAAAGTGTAAGATTCCCTTACACGGAGTCACTAAAACTCTGTATCTTAATATAAATAGTCAACTTGATAGTCAACTATCTATCAGGTAAAGAATTCTGGAACTGTTTTTTTTTTTAAACAGTTCATTCAGCAATTTGATTTGATTGTTGAACATACCACAATTATTGTGGTCAGTTTTTTAATGATTATTTTATAAAGCTAGGAATTTATATATGTATGTCATGTATGTTATGTATGTATGTTGAGTAAATTTCAGAGGTAATACCAGATTGTATAGATAAATATTGTCACCAACCATCATAGCTAATATTCCTTCCTTTATTTGCAGGCCAGTTTTGCTGTGGAAATAAATGTTGTGATAAAAAAGAAGGCTTAAAGAGTTGGGAAGTTAATTTTGGTTATATTGAGCATGGTGAAAAGAGAAATGCACTTGTTAAATTAAGTAAGTTGACTTTAGGTGGGGTAAGATTGATTTCTTCAAAGTTTATCTAGTAATTTAGATTTTAAAATATATAGGCTAATTTAAGATCCAATTAAAAATTTTTAATGTATCTTCTTGGGAACTCTTTTTTTCTCAGAGCTTCTAAAAGTTACAAGAGTGACATTAGGGGAAATAGTTCTAATGCCAAAGGTAAACCAGTAATTCGTGAAGTGAAGACCTCTTTCCATTAATTTGAGAATGTCACCAGTGCAGAGTGAGATGCAAAGTATCAGAAAAGGCAATATAAAATCTCGCATTAGCTGATAGCCATATTGTTATGGTGTAGACTTTATTGACTGTCAATAAAGAAAAAATTTTAGAAGGGCAGATTTTTCTTGATATTAGTCTTAAAAGCTTAGGATTATAACCCAGAATACAGAAGTTTCTCTTAATATACATGTTTTAGGATCTGTTGCTTATTCTTTTTTTTTCTCCTAAGCTAGTCTTTTATGTGTCAGCTTCTTCTCTGCCTCATGTTAACAACCTTCTCTGGTTCCTAAATACGTGTGCCCTTAGAGTGTCTGCCCACTCTGGGTAGAAATCAAGGATTTCCCCATATGCTACTTGGTACACACCAATGAAGGTTGGTGTCTGAGTTCTTCCTGGAAGTGCTTATGAGGAAGAGTCAACTAGTGTGAACTGAGATTAAAGCAAAAATGAGACCACAATAGAGGAACTTTTTTGAAAGTTCTTTTACATTTCAAAACTCTTAGAGTACTTCAGAGGAAATGACTATACCCACACTATTGTTATTAGATGTCTTTGATGTGAGATACAATTCTGCCTGTGAAACAGTTTGCTTTTAGAATAACTTGACAGCACCATTTTCTAAAGCAATGGCAGAATATTTTCAATTTCTCAAGCATTCTAATTCAATTTTTATTATATATATACATTTTTTGAGGTGGGAGAGAATCAGATTGTTTTCTTCAGATTATTTGTTTCCCCTCTTACAGTAAAGGAATGTAAAGAAAAATGACAATTTATGATATTAAAAGTAAAGTAGCAGTGCAGTTGTTAAAATTTAGCAATTCTGTGCTGTTACTCTTTTTTTTTTTTTTTTTTTTAGGATTATGCCAAGAATGTTCCTTTAAATTAAATTTTCATCACAGGTAATATGATCTTTTAAAATGTGGTTGTTAATTTTAGTACTCTTGGACGTAGTCACCTGCACTGGATGTCTAAAGTAGACTTGAGTGGTTGATGGTTTAATTAGTTGGTTGTATATAAAATCCGCCATTACCATATGACCACATAAACCAGGGAACTGGAAGTTCGTCATGCCTAACTCTAGTCAAGCAGTTTTAAATGTGAAGGCCTGTGCAGGGTGGTAGATAGATGTTAGAATTTTTGGTTTGGAATCAGTGTTCAGATACTGTAATATTCTTAGAAACTATATTGTAAAGCAGGTCTTCATAAAGTGATTCCTATGTCTCATTCAAGCATTGTTTTAATTAGAGTTTGTCATTCTTACAAAGGATTATACCTCTATACTCATTTTAGATGTTAAAGTCAGGCTCCTATTGAATGAGCTAGACTGTGTCTGCCATACTGAATGGGGAAGGAGTATCATTGTTCTGCATTGTGCAGTATATATAGATAGTAGGCTTTCCTGTGTATTCCTCTCAGCTAATCCACTTGCTAGTCTTCTTGGGCAAGCTGTGTAACCTCTGTAAGACTCAATTTTATTATCTCTAAAAATGAGTATACTAAGGTTATTGTGGGGATTAAATGAAAATGCATATAAAACGCTTGACACAGTGTCTGACGTATGGTAAGTCAAGCATAATGAAGTCCCTGGCGTTGCAGATGTTCAGACAAAATTTGTGTAACCTGGCATGATTGTAGTGGTCAAGTTTCATGTCCTGAGTAACACTTGAAAGTCTTAACAGTAAGATTCTGCAACTTTATAAAATGTATATATTAGTATATTAATTTAAAATCAGCTGTGTTCTAAATGAGCCTTATCTAGTATTTTAGCTATTAAAAATAAATAAAAAATTTTAAATTCTTAAAATTAGCAAAGTTTTTAGATTACTTGATTTCCCCTCTCTATCAATGATACTGGAAGATAACAAAGTTTTATTTGACCTTGAGTTTCGAGCTTCATTTCAAGATTGAAATTATTCTTACAAGAGGCAAGAAGTTATTACTGTCTTAAACAGTATTGTAGTATTTGGTGTATCTTAATTTGAAAGGTCTGATAAGCAAGTTTCTTGAAAGAAATCCACTCTGTTGTCTCTTCATCCTCTTTCCCAGTCCCAGTTTCAGCATTATCACCTTTTCCTGTTTCGTGTTTATTTTCTTAACCAATTAAAATCAGTTGTTTGCCAGCTACGGCACTGACAACCTTGTAAACTTGGCCTAGAAGAGATAAAGCTACAGCAGTAAAAGGATAAGTGGTCTAAAGTAGATATATGAGTTAACAGTAAGCTTTTCCATCCTCATTCTATTATACCTTTGCTGTATTCCTTTATTCTTAAGAGTAGAATTTTCTATTTACTGGTGGTTGAGAACTGTTAGAGTGGTTTCTTCTTGTATGTGTTTTTTCAAAGTGTAGGTAGATATGAATTATGTGGAGGAAAATGAGATTTGATTTTGTAATTTTTTTAGAATGGCTAAATGATAAAATATAGAAAAGAAATGAGTAAAAGCTGTGATTTACATTTACTAAGGTTTGTGCACAGAACTTATAAAAAATAATCCTTTGTGTCAGAGTGCTCAGGCTTCATAATCTTACAGAATTGTTTTAATTAATACACTAACCTAAAATATTTACAGACTCATTTAAGGGTTCCTTATTATGTAAGCTACATTTTAAAAATGAGTACTTTAACTGATTTGACTTTTTTACCCATTGATTTTTATTTTTTGGAAAAATTCAGTTGAAAAAGTTAACTTTATATTATTCAACATAAAGGAGAAAAGAAGTCAAGTCAAAAAAAAGAAAGGATAAAGCCAGAAAAGATTGTGAAGAGTCATCACATAAAAAATCCAGATTATCTTCTGTAGAAGAGTCCTCTAAGAAAAAGGATAAAGGTAAAAGGGAATTAAAATAAAATATTTACTCATATTTCTGAACATGAAGTATAATCTGCCATATGTCACAAATGTTGAATTTAATTAGTAAATGCATTTAGAATTCTGTTTTATAGTAGTTGAAAGGAAACTGGTTGGAGAATTTAGATATGAATTTACAGTAACTTACAGGAGTTTCAATAACAAGGTTGGTTTTGATTCATTTTTGGCAGATGGTATAATATTGCAACAGCATTCTAATTTCTGGATTTGTTACTTACAGACTTGTTACCTTGAGTAAGTCACTGAATTTCTTGAGTTTCACTTTCCTCGTGTACATAGTGGTGATAGGAATACCTGCTCTCTATACTGCTGGCGCTTATTGTGGAGAATCAAATAAGGATGTGAAAGGCACTTTGAACACTGTAAATCAGTACCTAACCTATAAGTCAGTTTAACATTGTAACACTGTGATTTCAGTTATCATGGTCTGTGTGATTTTTCTCACTAGCTTATGAGTTTCTTGAAATGATAGAGGTTGATATGTATGTGTCCTCAGAACCTAACATGGTGCTGTGCACATACAATTAGTAAATAACTGTTAAATTCAAATCCAAGTCAACTGCTACTTCTTCCTCAGCAGTCCTTAAGCTAAGCCTTAGTTTTCTCATGTGTAAAATGGTCATGATAATCTTACCTAGTAAGTCATAGGATTTTTCAGAAGTTGAAATGAGATAATGCATGTAAGCAGTTTGCATAGTACTTGGTACATAGTTAGCTATTACGAAGGTTACTGCTAGTTGCTTTTTTAGTCCATAATAAAGTAGAGTCAAATTGACTATAACTTAGAGTGAATTGGACTTAAATTAGGTAGGTAATGGTAGATTGAATTAGATTCCAGCCTATGTTAACATAATACTTGAACAGGAGAGGACTGCCTTGCTCCAGCTATGAAGATCATAAGATATGTTATGTTCTTACGTACACTTTTTTCTTCTAACATGTCATGATACATTCAAGTATATGTATTGCCAAGTTTTTGACTTGGTAAAATCGATAGATGTTGAGAGGAAAAATACTGATATTCTATTGTTTATTGAGAAATGGTATTTGAAACAGAATACCTTTTTTGTCTCTAAATCACGTTTCAAATTTCAAAATAAATTTTAATTAAGTGTGCGAATCTCATTTGAGTTTTTAAAAATTTTTATTTATCCTCATGTGCCAGTAAAATATTTAGTGTATTATATCTGAGGATTTTGTAGCATTTACTATTATATAATATATTTATATCATAGTATGATACTATGTTAATCATTGCATATTCCAAATTAAAGAAGAACTAATCCCTGCCTTATAAAAGTTTATTCAGTACCTCCAAAACAGATAATTAGGTAGCTGGATACTCAGGACTAGGGATGGGGTTGCACCCCTCAAATCATAATATATATATGCATGTGATCTTCCTTATAGATGTTTTTCCTTTAGTGTTCTA
This sequence comes from Neophocaena asiaeorientalis asiaeorientalis, assembly GCF_003031525.2. Taxonomy (NCBI): domain Eukaryota; kingdom Metazoa; phylum Chordata; class Mammalia; order Artiodactyla; family Phocoenidae; genus Neophocaena; species Neophocaena asiaeorientalis. The sequence goes on from NW_020172664.1 coordinate 706,826, forward strand.
TATTTCGGTAGGCGATACCTCTGTCAACCTAAAAACTAATATTGGAAATCGGGAAATTATCCTTGATGCCTTCTTTTTTTCTCGTTACTTATGTAAATACTATCAGTTTTACCCCCAGGGTATGTATTTCTCATGTTCTCTCTAGTCTAGTTCAAACTACCATGTTTTCTCATCTAGGCTACTACTATATTGTCCATACTGATTCTAACACTGTCTTGTCATCCCACCTCCCTCTCCTTAATCCATTCTCCATCTAGTAGTGATTTCCTATGTTCTTAGGATATAACCAATATCTGGACAAAGCCCAAAGGCTCTATATGATCCAGCATACAAGGCTTGTTTATCACTACTCTTCACCTTACGTTCACACTCCACCCACATAGCCTTTCAGTTTCTAGAAAATGTCAAACTTCTTTCTGTTTAAGGACTGTATAGGTGCTGCTTCCTCTCTAAAACCTCCAGTCCCATCCTAACTCATCCTTCAGATTTAAGCTTAAATGTCACTTCCTCGGATCCTTTCCTGACCATGAATCTAAATTAGGACTCCCATTTATAATGCTTTCACAACCTTGGAACTTTTCCTTCATTACACATATGACAGTTACATAAAACACAAGGAGAACAGGGGTTCTGTCTGCTGTGTTCATTGCTTTATCCCTAGCACCCCACTAGCACAGGTAAGGCATAAATAATAAAGAATAAGAAAATGAAAGACTTGAAGATTGTTTCAGGGCAACTTCAGAGATAGAAAACCAAAGCAGAGTGGAATTGAGACATCTGTGCCTTATATACTCTTTATTCAGAGCACCTTTCATAGCAGAGAGCACAGGGTATAGTTCTTTTTTTCAGCTTCTTTGGTATAAAGCAGAAAATGACAACATCTTAGCAAACTTTTAGGAAAACCGTGTAGACCTCTTTAATATCTTCTCATCTGGGATCAATCATCTGGAATTAGGTTGATCTTGATATGATACTTTCTTGCCAGGCCACCTTAATTTGGCCCAGACTTGAATAGTAATTAGTAAATGCTTAATATCGCAGCTGCATTTGGACTGTTGGCATTCCTCAGAACAATTACTTTCTTGATCTTTTTCCTATCTTTTCAGCCTCTCCTCAGCCTCTTGACTATAATTCCTCCTCCATCTTACCCTTGTTGGAATTGCTCAAGGCTCTTACAGAGCTTCTCTTTATTCTCTCTGTTCTCCCTGTGTGATCTCATCAACCCCGATAGCCTTAGGTTACCATCATACAAAATGTTAAATAAGTAGATGTATGGATGGATAATTGGATGGCTAGATAGCTGAATGGATAGAGAGGAAATGTAAGAAAGATCAAAGCTTGACTTTGAGGACCAGTCTACTTTGGCAGGTGTGAACAGAACAGGATATTTAGGTAAATTGTCTTGGCAGGAAGTTCAAGATCTTACCCCTCCCACCTCCACCCTGCCCCCAAGCTCAGTTCCTTGGGTAGGCATTTTCTGACACCCTTCACCCGACTCCTCCAGGCAAGATTAGGTCCCTCTTAGCACATTCTGATAGCATCCTGCACTCTCCTTTAGAAATACATATCACTCTTGGAATAATTTTTCTGTGAAGGAAGGGACTGTGTGACTTGTTTAATTCTCTATCCCCAGTTCCTAAGCACAGTGCTTGCCCCACATAGTAGGCATTCAGTAAATGTTAGGTGAGTGAGTCAGTGAAATCAACCAATTTCTCAATGTTGAAAGGAACATCAGAGATCAGCCCTGGAATCATGATCAAAAAGATTTTCTGTGGTTTCACCTTTCAAAATATGGTCCTTTGCATTGTCATCACTTGGGAGCTTGTTAGAAATGCATAATTTCAGACCCTTCCAGATCTCCTAAATCAGAGTTGCACTTTAAGTTCCCAGAATGATTCATATGTACAATAAAGGTTAAGATGCACTGCTCTTTATCATGTATTTGTTCTGCTTTAGCTTCAACACCTCCAGGGAAAAGGTACCCATTATCCAAAATACTCCTTTACATTTCAGACAGCTGTAATTGCTAGCAGGTTTCTCTTAACATTTAGCCCAAACGTACAACTTCTTCCTTCTGGTTTCAGTTGTGTCCTTTTTTTAACCTATAGACACTTGGAAGCAGGTATCATTGTTCCTTACATGACAGAGAAGATGACAGAGAAGAATATATTTCTTTTGCCATTGGAAGTTTAGCTATGTTTTTATTTGCTCTCTGATGACTAGGAAATAAGTAGGAGTGAAGAAACAACATAAAGCAGTTGTTGCAGTCCAGGCCTTGGCTTCCTTTGGAATATTGACCCTGTAGTTCTCATACCCTCTTGTCTGGCCTTAAGGGGCCATTCATGCTACAACTTGGGCTAATTATGAGACCTGTCCAGGGAGGTTGGAGGAATTGTTACTCTCCATCTGTTTTCTGTTCTTTTTTGAGTTAGCAGCCTTCAGAAATATTTCCCCTGAGGTCTTACTGCAGGAGATTGTATAATGATGATTTTTTTAGATTACTTTAATAGATCTTCAGTACTTTTTCTGTTTCCCTCACTGGGTAAACCATTGTAGAATTGAAAATGTTTGTTTTATGACATACTTTTTTGTGTGATTTTCAATTACAGAGAATTCTCACCTGTATATGATCTTCAAAAAAGATTAAGAAAGATTTTTTTAAATCTTTTTTTCTTAAAAGATTAAGAAAAGGCATTTATTTGTAAACTGCTTTCAGATGTTGAACATCTGTAGATAAAATATTGTTTGTATTGCAGCTAATCTATGAGGGTTTTTTTGGGTTTTTTTGTCCTAGCAACATGAGATTTTTTTTTTATAGGTGTTCATTATTTTTTATGTTTTGTGCTAGGTATTCCAGGCTGTACAAGAGCATAAAACACCCCTCCCTAAAAGAATCTAACATTTTAAATAGGGAGATAAGTCTAAGGAATGGGAAAGATTAGAAGACAGTGAAGTGCTTTCCTGCAAGTCTATACACTAGACTATTGGGAAGAATTCCAGTTATAGCTATAGCTGTTACACCACTGCAAGATGATTCTTGACAAAACAGTGCTGGGTTTTTTGTTTTTGTTTTTCATCACATTCACTGTCAGTGAAATCATGAAATTCTATCAACAGTATCAAGTTTTTATTTAATAAAAGTATACAGATTCAAGTTATTTACAGTTTAGGTTTCCCACAAACTGTAACTTGTTCTGATGTAAATTTTTGTTGTTTTTGTACTGTGTGAGAAAAATCATAGAAAAAAGAGCAAAAGTGTATTTCTTACCCATATTAGAACATTTAAAAGTTTCTTATGTCAAGTATAGAAGAGCATAAATTTTTTTTTTTTCAGTAAATACAGTGGATAAACATTTTAACTTCACATCATGAAGTGTGAAGGAAGAGAACAAGAGGGATGAAGTTGGGATAGAAAAAGAATTGGGGAGGTGGATTAAAATTTAAGAAATGTTGCTTATATTGCACAAGACTGAGTGATCGCTTATCATTTGGTGATTTTGATCGATCAAATTAAATATATGGTTTGTACATAGAAAGCAAATGTTAGCAACAGTTGTTACTGGTCAGTTTTTAATAAGTCCTATAGTTTTCATCAGATTGGATTTCATTGAATATTTGCTACTAATTTTATTGTTTCTTCCCTGCAACATTCCAAAAAGTATTCACAATGACTTACAAAAATATATACTATAAGATTTTTTTAAAGGTGAAATCAAAATAATGGAAAAATAAGAATAGGAAAGTAAAGCTAGAGGTAAAATTAATACAGACAAATATTTACCAAAAAGTCTTGCATAATTGCAAAAGTAGATCATAGATTTGTCACTGTCCTTCCTAACAACCAAACCAAAGAAAGAAAACCACCAGTAGAATGATTAATTGTACCCATACAATATTAAAGAGAACTCGCAGGGTGTTCAGTTTTTCCAGGCAGTTTTGAGAGCAGAATCTACTGTGGATTCATAAAAGGGGGTATCCATTTGTGATATAACAAACAGTAACCTTGTATCTCAACAGTAATATGATGTAGAATTTCTTAAAGAACTTGCAATAAATAGGATCTAACAAAGTGTAGTTCAATAACATACCTAATTTATGTTATAATATCTGGACTTATAGAAATTTAGAGATTTGAGACTTCTAGCCTTACTTGTAAATTTATAAACTTAAGAGTTAATTTTTTCTGATTTTAAAGTAATATATATTTATGTGGCAAACTCAGGAAAATATTTAGTAATTGCTCCAAATCACCATTCAATTTAAACTTTATTAGCATTTTAGTATATAATTCTTAAGGAGAATTTTTAAGTGTTTAGTAATCAGAAATTTTAGAGAAATAGAATTTTAAAGATATTTACTGTTTAAAAATTTAATGAAGAGGGAGATATCAGTGGAGGTATTCCTCTACTTTAGGAATACAACGTATTCTTTATGAATTACTTTACTCATACCATTTTGTTTTCAACATATTTGAAGTGTCCTTAAAGCACTGACACTTCCTTTCTCCCCATGTGAATCCTAATCTATCAGTAGCTCCTTCTTCTACATTAGGTTAAGTTTCCTGACAGTTTATAGAACATAGCCAGGCATGAGACGATAGACTTAAGCTATCTGAGGATGGGGTAGTAAGTATATATAGTTTTAGAAAGCATACACAGGTTAAAATGGGAAATTTTATAGTTTTTGCCAATTTCCAACTATATGTTGCAGTGAGAGGTGTGAAGGCCTATTTAATGCAAAAAAAAAACATTGCCCTTCTCCAATTCCAATTTTTATTAAAAAAATCTTTTGGGGAAAGGGCTTGACTGACTTGTTTATATTAATTCTTTCATTTGCTCTTCCTTCCTTCTCCCTCCCACTGTTCTTCCCCCAGCCCTCTCAAACCTCCCTCATTTCCCGGAAATAATCTTAAGTCTCTTCACCCTCTTCAGCTAGATCAAACTTCTGGTGGTAGGGAGAGGAGAATACTGTAGCCAACCTGAAGAATCTCTAGCTTAGATTGGTTCTTGAAGTAGAACCATTTCAAGCAGGGGACATGTACCTTGTTATAGTTTGCCAAACCCAGATATCTTCTCAGGTGGTCAGTGACCTGTCTTAGGTGGTCTTGGCAATTTTACAACTCAAATTCTGCTGTTTCTATTATATATTTCATTTCCATTTGGATAATATTCAGTTACCCTTTTACCCTCATTTAACATATGGATTATTTACACCAGATCCATAAAGAAAAACCCAATTTCTATAGGGAAAAAGAATTTTAACTTGCTTTTGTTGGTTGTCAGCCATAATCGCAAGTGGTTTAGTTGTATACCTCATTTAATCGTAGTAATGGGCATATAATATCCCATTTTGCAGATAAGAGAACCAAGACCAGAGAATTTACATAAATTGCCTAAGGTCAAATAGTTGGTTAATGGCAGAGCTACGATTAAACACAGGTGTATAACTCCAGAGTCTGCTCTTTTACTTATATCATCAATAACTGTTCATCAGTGAATCAAAAGTTAGTCTACTCTTTTTTTTTTTTTTTTTTTTTTTTTTTTTTGAAACGCGCAGGCTCAGCGGCCATGGTTCACAGACCCAGCCGCTCCGCGGCATGTGGGATCCTCCCGGTCCGGGGCACGAACCCATGTCCCCTGCATCGGCAGGCGGACTCTCAACCACTGCGCCACCAGGGAAGCCCCTAGTCTACTCTTTATACCTCAGTTTGGGCAGATATATTACACAAATCCACATTAAATGATTTGATCTGTGTCTCAGTTCTATCTGTAAAATGGGTATAAAGAGACTTGACTTCATTGGATTATTATCAGAGTCAAGTGAAATAATAAACATGTAAAGCATGTGTCTTATATGAAGTAATCTTTGATAACCTGTAGCTATTATTGTTATATCAGAGAAAACGAAAATACTGGACATTAGATTTTGTGTTTGTTCTTCACAATGGGTCAGATCAAAAGTTAAGTCTGTAAAAGTCTGACCTGTCCATTGTTTTCATAATTGGAGACTTGCCACTTCTTCAGTAGGCCAAGTTATTTAGATATGTAATATCCAGAAAAACCAAGATGGTGGACCTACTTGCATTATTCAAAGCATATAGGGAAAATTATATGCAGTTTGCATTACATTCTAAAAGGAACATTGAAAACTTAAAGCAGGTCAAGAATAGAAGAACCAAAGTGTTGTCAGAACTTGAAATGTTGTTATAGGAGGAAGGTTGAAGGAACCGTAGATGTTTAGCTTAGGAAAAAGTGAAGAGGGAAGGGGTAAGGAGGTAGACATGGAAACTGTAGATATTTTCAAGACTGCTACTATGTAGGAGACTTATTTTTGGTGGCTGGTTGGCATAACCAGAGTCTATGGATAAAAATAGCCCAAGGACAGATTTTTGCCTTAATTTAAGGAAAAATTTGTCAATTAGAACTATCTGAAGAAAGGAATGGGCTGCTTCAGGAAGTAGTGAGGTGTTTAGATTGGACAGCCAATTGTTATTGGAAGTATTACAGTAAGATGTTCATTTATTGGATAAGGGCTGGACCTCCAAGCTCCCCTTCCAGTACAGTGTCAGTGACTTAAATTCTGATCGCCGCTTGTCAATAATTACTGTGTAGATTTGACACTGATACAAATGCAAGCATCATTTTGTGTTGCCCATTGTTCTAAATGCAGTACCCTTTCCACCTCTGGCAGGTTGTAGCAGTTATCAAAAAAATGATTTGTAGTTACTGTCAACCTCATGGAATTAGGTATTATAGATTCGTAGTTAAATATTAATAGATTCATAGGGTTGTAAGGGAACTTAAAGGTCATATAATCCATGGAGTCTTGTAGATTGATTCTCTAAGGATATTTGATCACTTTTTCAGCATGTCCTCTTTCAAAGAGAGTTATTTTATAATGTTATTCTAAACTAATTGTACTTTTTAGTAAAACTGGATCGTCTGTTATCAGAAAACTGGTGTAGGAAAGCTGGCATGTGGGCAATACTCTTGAGAGGGAACAAGAAAACAGGTGGTTGTAAGGCCTTTTGAAATTAGCTGCCCACTTTCAAAGGCCTTGTAGGTTTGTTCTCTGACATCATTGACAGGATAACACCACGGTGATAACTTTACTAGGCCTAATTAGTTTTTCTGTGCTTTCTTTATCTCAGTTAGTGAATTTTCATAAAAATAAGAGCAGAAGACTTTTTTGTTTGTTTTGTTTTTGTTTTTTGTTTTTTGGCTGCATTGGGTCTTTGGTCTTCATTGCTGCGCACAGGCTTTCTCTAGTTGTGGCAAGCAGGGGTCTACTCTTTGTTGTGTGCAGGCTTCTCATTGCGATGGCTTCTCTTGTTGCAGAGCATGGGCTCTAGGTGCACAGGCTTCAGTAGTTGCAGCATGCGGGCTCAGTAGTTGTGGCTCACGGGCTCTGGAGCACAGGCTCAGTAGTTGTGGCACACAGGCTTAGTTACTCTGCGGCATTTGGGATCTTCCCGGACCAGGGCTTGAACCCGTGTCCCCAGCATTGCAGGTGGATTCTTAACCACTGTGCCATCAAGGAAGTCCCAAGCAGAGTACTTTTTTCTTTTTGCATATTCAGTTTGGGACACTGGCAGTTCCAGTGCTGGCTGTCGTTGAGTGGGAATCTTATTCCCAGAGCTTTATAATTTTATCATCTTTGTGTGTAGATCGTTAGAAGCACAACCCCCATTCCCTTTTTTATCTTTTTGCTGTTTTTGTTAGAATTTGTGCTAGAATAGATTCAGTTAGGACCAAAGTTCAGACATACATGTTGATTCAAGGATCAAAGTCCAACAGGAAAAAAGGCTAGAACCATCATGGCAAATCAGTACTGTTTTATTTTTGTGTTGTGTTTAACTAAGGTGCATTCTGTATTGACAGGCCAAATTTGTGTCACTTCTTTTCCAGATTAATGGTCATTACTGGAGAGGAATTATTTGCTAACATAATTACTTTGTGGCATATAATTTTATTGTCTCATAATACATGTTTCAGTATTTGATAATTTTTAGTTGACTAATATAGGGTGATTCATTTGAAACATGTCTATTTTATGTTTTAAAAATAAAATTTATTGTTTTTACTGATGTTTAAAGGTAATACATGATTATTGTTTAAAATACAAAAAAAAATTTGGAAATGCTTAAAGAGTAAAACTATCCCAGGCCCACAGGTAATATAATCACTGTTAAGTTTGGTTGGTCCTTACAAACTTATTTATATATATATGTGTGTGTGTGTGTATTTATATACACACACACACGCATATATAAATAATAATATATATATCTATATGTAGATATGTTTTAATACAAATTGTATTATACTATGCCTGCTTTCTGTAACTTTTAAAAATTTTGATATAGCATACACATTTTTCTATGGTAATTCAGGTGTGCTATGGAGTTTTTTTTAATAGCTGTATAGTATTTATTTAACCAAGCCTTAATCCCTAATTGGTGGGGATTTAACTTGTGTTCTTTTGCTGTTGTTGTTATACAATGGACATCTTTGTACATATATCTGAGTGCTCGTTTATTCTAAGTAATTAAATTCCTAAAAGCATTGCTGGTCAAAGGGTATCTATATTTTAAAGTGATCTATATTGCCAGATTTTCCTCAAGAAAATGGTATTTACTCCTAACAATGTATGAGAACATCTGTTTCTTCATTGAAATGGACTTCTTCTAGTTAATGTAATCAGCATTAATTTTTTTTTAAGTCTGACAAATTTTTTTTCATAATTTAACTAGCTAGTCCTATATACTAGTTCAGTTCTTAAGGTCTTGATCCTAATGTAAATACTCTACAGAAATCTTACCCTGCATGTCTTTTGTATGATCAATAAAAATAAGAAACTAAATTAAAGACAACTGTATTGCAAGAGATAATTCCTTTATAATATAGAGTTAATATTGGAATTGTTACTTTAACTCAGTATAATTTATAGAAGTTTCCCATGAGACTTTAAATCCTTGGTCTATTTGCTGAGGCTCTTTGGTATATATCAGCTTATTATTTTTCAAAAGAATTTATTGGTCTGGAAAAGTGCATTAAATTTTCAGAGAGCCATAAAAGTTGAAGCTAAACCACAGGTAAATCTGGAATTTATTTAATTGCATTGGTGGGTAGTTCAAAATGTGTTTTAAATGTAATGTGCACATTTAAAAAAATCTCTTTTAAATGAACAGGAAGCTCTGATGAGGAAGGAAGTACTTCAGAATCTGAACTTTGGAAGGGCCCACTACCAGAGACAGATGAAAAATCACAGTAAGTCCTGATAATAGTATTAATAGACAATGATAATGCATACCTTCTCCGTCAGTCTAGGAAGCTCTGGCTACAGCCATTTTTGATAACAGTTAATGAAAAACTTAGCATCATGAATGTCTTTTTAAAGCCAAGGAACACCTAGCCTGCTAAGGTCAGAGTTTATTCCCAGCCATTGTTTATGGCCATAAACAGCCAACTTGTCCAGCTGCCTCTTGGTGAGTAAATCTTTCCTCAGCTCACATTGACAGATGACCCCCTAGTCTTTGCTTTTATTGTTTCAGAGAGATACTGTTTACTAGCTTCCAGAGCAGCCTATCCATGATATTCTGATTATCATAAACCTATACAGGGGAACCCCTTGAAGATATATACAGGTGTAAACGTTTTCTTGCCAACAGCCACCTTACACCCCAGAGATACACAAGTCAACACATGCATTGTTCTCTGCTATTGGTTGGAAGAGCTGTCTGCATATAGGCTGGAATATTATCAGTTCTTCTCATATACTGGGATGTTCACCACTTGAGCTTTATCTGTTGAAAGGGGATAAAATAATACCTACTACATAGAGTTTATTGTGAAGATTTAATAGAATAAAGAATGTAAAGCACCTGGTCTGGCACAATACCTACCAATATAGTAAGTGCTCAATAAATTTTAGTCCCATTTTGTTACTCTAGGCATATTGGTTCATAATAAGAGACCTGTTGAATCAATCATAATTCGCTAATTTAAGCTGATTATAAAACATATTGCTAATTATATAATATGTTCTCAGTGTAATAGAATTCAGGTGTGTTGGAAAGAGTGTTTTTGTTTTTTTTTTTAAAAAGATTAGTTTTTTTCTGTGACCTTAACCTTTATTTTTGTCAGCCAAGTAAAGAATTCCCAAATGAGTTGTCATTATAGATCAGATTATAAGAAAGGTATCACTATCCTAGTAAAACTATCAACTGAACTTTTGACCATATAACTTTCCCTTGAAGAGCTGAAAATGACAGAATAGGTCTTGGAGTCAACTCACCTTTTTGGCAGTAAAGATACATGAATAAAGCCTAAGAGGGGTTTCATAATCCAAAGCTCTTTGTGACCTTATAAAAACTTGACATCAGGTACTGACATCTAAGTTCACATAGAAATTCAGCTAATTTCATATATTTAAGTTCTTACTACAATTTAAAAAATTCTACTGCATTTTGCTGTCATGCTTGGGAAAAGGGACAGTAGCCAGGAGAATACCAAATTGTAGGTAATTTTAAATCAACTTTATCTGATTCTGGAATTAATTTTTTAAAAATTTGAACATGGTTGTGGTGGCTCTATGCATTCACAATTATTTAAAGCCAAATGATGGCGTCCTATTGTGAATCTCTGATCTAAAAGAACATTTTCTGAAGAGACTGGTACACAGAATTTGTCCAGCTTGATTCTCTGTTCCCAGAAGGGAGAAAAGCAATTGTACATACATTTAATCTTTAGAACAGCTCTATGAGGAAATGTGATGTTCTTTATTTTACAGATAAGGAAACTGAGCCCAGAGAAGTTAAATAACTTGCTTGCTCAGCAAATAACTGACAGAGCTAGGACTTAAAAAACACTGTCTGACTTGAAAACCTGTGCTATTTCCATTGTACTACTGTAGCTCCTAGCACTAATGTTTATTTAGTACTTTACAATTTTCATAATATTTTAACACATTATAGTTTAATATCTCCTTTCAGAGTTCTGTTCTTTGTTTTAGACATAATCTTCACTGCTACAGATACATATTTACTCTTCTCAGAGTAATAAAATCTGCAGTCTAAGCAGATTTTCCCTATTCCTAGGAGTAAGACTTGTATTTTTCCTTAAAATAGTTTTTTTCATTCATTTTTTGATCAGGCTATAATTTGAAATGAGAATGAACAGAGTAAGTTATAAAGTTAACCAAAAAGTAAAGAGAAGCAATGACATTTCACAAAGTACTTCAAAGTAAAATCTTAGGTAATAAGTACATTTAGGGAGACGTGCCAACATATACAGCATTTTCAATTTAATCAGTCTTGGTATAGTTATGATTATTTTAGAAGCCAAGAATTATTTGATACCTGAATCATGAAATATATTGCTATACAAAAGAATCAGCAAATATGTTGGATTAAAATATTTTTATTAATCTCATATAATGTGTCACCTAGTAATTTTCTTCTCTAATTGTTGATTTTAATCAAATTGTATACTTTTTCTTTTAAATAGGGAAGAAGAATTTGATGAATATTTTCAAGGTTTATTTCTGTGAGATGGAAGAGGGATACGTACATTCCTTAATGTGAAAGTATACTTTGAAACTCTTCACAAAATTTTGTCTACAAGTTGCAACTTGAGTGATTTGTCTTTGGAAATAAAAATCCAGCTACTCTCAGGATGTCAGATGCTTTGGAAGTTTTTCAGTTTTATTGGAGGCACTTTTCCCTGTATATCTTTTCAATTGTTTATCTACAACTCTGTTCCATCTGTAGCTCCTAAAGTATGGACCTAGTACGTCCTCTAGTACAGAGATCCATTGTACCTATATTTTTGTAGGGTTTTTTTCCCCCCACTGATTCACATTTATGTTCCCTTGCCTCAGCTTAAACTTTTAGGATTATTGGGGTTTCACGAAATTACAAAGTAGATTATGTCTTCGAGTACCCCTCTTTTGAGTACCTATTTTGTCATTAGCTGCCTTTTCTTTTTTTCCTTACATTTCTCTTGCTTTTATCTCACCTCTACCACTTAACGGAGTTTGTTATAATCAAATTTGATTCCCCAGTATATGGGTAATTTATTATAAACTAAATTAATACCACAGGGGGCCAAATGAGATTCCAGTAGTCTAAAACAGCAGATGTGTTCATGAAACTTGACTCTTAGCAGAGATTATACAGTAACATAATTTAACTTAACAATACTGTGTGCATAGAGCTTGTCTCAGATATAGTCATACAGATATGGATATATTTATATGCAGAGATATATTGTAAAATGTAACTTTTTTTTATAAATTTATTTTTGGCTGCATTGGGTCTTTGTTGCTGCACGTGGGCTTTCTCTAGTTGCGGTGAGCAGGGGCTACTCTTCGTTGCGGCGTGCGGGCTTCTCACTGCGGTGGCTTCTCGTTGTGGAGCACGGGCTCTAGGTGCATGGGCTTTAGTAGTTGTGGCACTTGGTCTCAGTAGTTGTGGTTCGTAGGCTCTAGAGAGCAGGCTCAGTAGTTGTGGAGCATGGGCTTAGTTGCTCCGTGGCACGTGCGATCTTCCTGGAGCAGGGATTGAACCCATGTCCCCTGCATTGGCATGGGGATTCTTAACCACTGTGCCACCAGGGAAGTCCAAAATGTAACTTCTTAATTTGGGGTTCATACCCACAAGAGTCGATGGATGTGCTTCAGGAAATCTAAACACTCCTGGAATCTATGTGTAAACTTCTGTAATTATGTGTGTGTTTTGGGGAAAGGGTCCATAGTTTTCATCAGATTTTCAAAAGGATATATTGATTTTTTTTTCAAAAGGTCAGACCCATTTTTATAAACAGCCAAGAGATGAATAGAGGAGAAGATGCATGATTTGGTGAGTAAGAGAGGACCTGTAAAAAATGATTGTACCATTCCAATTATTTTGTTGAAGATACGCTATTTTAAATGACATTTAAACATGGAATGATTGGCATTAAACTGTAAAATAGGCAATTATAGTATCTTATTTTTAAATAGTATCAGAGATTATCTTTTTATTAAACAGTTGTTATTCATTAAATATCATGCTTCTGTTATGTGTGAGACACTGTGCTACAAAAGTATCTAGGAAATAATTATGCAGTCATTTCTAAACCATCAGAAAACAGTAAATCATTGTTGGTTTATTAACCAACAGATAAGTAAACAATTTTGTTTTGTTGTTTTCAGCTCAACTTTTAATGAAAAAGAATCTTGATTTCTGAGGAAAGTATTGAAATGTCCAGCAGCAAAACTGATATTAGTAATAGAATATATGAAGCCAAAACATTTTATGATAAAAATAGTTTATTGGTCATCAGAAAATAAAATTCCTGCAAAACTAAACAGTGACTAGGAAGAATATTTAAAGACCCTTTTAAAATAGATCCATATATTTGGTGTTGCAAGTATGGTTTATGGACATTAAGTTCATTTATAAATTTAGATCATTATATGTAATCAGTGTTTAATCCATTCATACACAATGGCAGATAATGGGAGTCATATTTTAAAGGAGTCTTTGAAAAGGCCTCAAGATGATGCGTTTAAAGATTTCTTTTAATTTTTATTTTATATTATAGTTGACTTACAGCACTGTGTTAGTTTCAGGTGTATAGCTGAGTGATTCAGTTATACATATACATATATCTATTCTTCTTCAGATTCTTTCCCCACATAGGTTATTACAGAATATTGAGTAGATTTCCCTGTACTATATAGTAGGCCCTTGTTGATTATCTATTATCTAGCGTTTAAACATTAATTCTCCAGCAGACCTATCTTAATCTTGGCTGTAGTGTAGTCAGTGGTGTTCAGCGGACCATAGGTTTGGGATATAAAGTTATGCTTTCTTACACTTGCTCTTAAGCAAAGTTCCTATTTTTGCAGACCTCCTCATCTCTGCCCCTCAGTTCATTTTCTAGTGAATGAGGAGAGGAAGTTGTTTGAGATGACTGGTATTTTGGGGTCTAAAATTATATAAGGCTTAAAGGAAGAGGGTTTCTTATACAGTTTCTAAAATAATCCTAGAAGTGTGGTTTCAAAATTATTTTAAGCAATGAAAATAAGATGTACATATATCACCAAAGGTGATAACATAGACAACAATCATTTGGGTGTATATATTGAGTTTTTATCTCCCTAAAAATATTTTATTAACTTCCAGGCACTCTTCATTTATATCTGTTTGTTACAATATTTATTCAAAATATTATTTATTTACGTTTACTGAGTGCCTACCTTGTGCCAGGCACTACCCTAAGTGTGAGCATAGCAATGTGAACAAAGCAGACAAAAAGAGGCAAAAAATCTTTCCTCTCGTGAACCTTATATTCTAATGTGAGGGGAAGAATCTTACAATTCTAAAGTAACTGACTGACTTGTAAAAATATAACAAATGGTGATTTATTTCTCAACTGCTTAAAACTGAACACTATCTTCTCTATAACAAAACATTTGAGGTTCAGAGACCATTATAATTTAGATATGTTTTACAAGGAAATCTGTGGTATAATATTTGGTCTGTTTTATAATTTGGTCATTACAGATAAGAAAGAAATCTTCTCTAATGTACAGATGTGTACCATGTAGTAGAAGTAGTTGATTAGTTTCTCTTGACAAGTCAATATTTAGAATTCCTGGTAGACAGTCCTAGTAATCTTTTTTTTTGCGGTACGCGGGCCTCTCACTGTTGTGGCCTCTCCCATTGCAGGGCGCAGGCTCAGCGGCCATGGCTCATGGGCCCAGCCGCTCCGCGGCATGTGGGATCTTCCCGGACCGGGGCATGAACCCGTGTCCTCTGCATCAGCAGGCAGACTCTCAACCACTGCGCCACCAGGAAAGCCCCCTAGTAATCATTTTTAAAAGTAATCTCTGTTAAAAGTCCTCCTGCTGTTTTTGATAGTAAAGTTTTTGCATAATCAAATCACATGCTTCTTAATAACGCATAATATTTATTAGCTGATTTAACTTGCATTAGGATTATCCAGGTAGTTTTATAAATTGATAATTCTTTCAGTGAGAAGAATAGTTCTGAATGTAAGAATGTATTCTTAGTTACACATAAAATAATTGATTTCAGACTTGGGGGAAAGGATGGGTGTAGGATGACGATGTACTTTTAAGCTGCTACAAGTGGTGTGGTCTTCACTATTATCAAGGGTAAAAAGTGGAGGAAAGAAGCATTTCAGATGGAATAACATTTAACATCCTTTTTCTTTGTTTTTTATATAGTACTTACATACGTTACACATTCTATACTCTATTTACTCTTACATTAAGACATGTTGACGAGAGACTTTTGATCCAGGAAGGGATGTGAGGTGTGAATCACTATTATTAATGTTATGGGTTGAATTGTGTCCCATCTGAAATTCCTATGTTGAAATCCTGACCATGGTACCTTAGAATGCAGCTGTATTTGTAGATAGCACATTTAAAGAGGTAGTTAAGGTAAAATGAGGTCATATGAGTGGGTCCTAATCCTATATGAGTGGTGTCCTTATAAGAAGAATGAGGACGCAGACCCACAAGAGGGAAGACTGAAGACCAGTTGAAGACACAGGGAGAAAGAAGATGGCCATTGACAAGCCAAGGAGAGAGGCATCACAAGAAACCAACTCTGCCAGCACCTTAATCTTGGACTTCTAGTCTCCAGAATTGTGAGAAAATAAGTTTCTGTTGTTTAAGCCACCCAGTCTGGGGCATTTTGCTGTAAGTAGCCCTAGTAAATGAATACAGTTAATAAGAACTTTAAAAAAAAAAAAATTGGTGACTAATTTCAGGATTATATTATTTTTAATTTAAAACAAATTGGCACCAATAATGCACTTATTTTTGTCTTATTTTGCACTTCTGTTGAACTTTATTTTACCCTCAGGGCTTTTAGGCTAGCAGTATATTTTCTCATGCTAGTCACAGGGTAGCTTTTCTGAAGATTCTCTTACTCTGTTACTTGACGGTTTGATGAATGAAATTTGCTGATGTTCTTTTGAATGTTTTCTTGTTGTCTTCAAATGTAGAAACAATATTTGAAATTTAGACCAGTTGGACTGTATTACAGCATTAGACATGTTTTGGACTTTTTGTCATCACCACCACCTCCTGAATCTTCTGCAGCTAGTAAAAAGGAGAAAAGCAGTATTATTGGGAGTCAGTGGATATACAGTGTTTTTTCCTAATATTAGTGTAACTTTATAGCCTACTTCATAGTTTTAACCTACAGCAAGTACTAAGGGTTTGACCATTTAAAAACTTGAATTCAAAAAAAAAAAAAAAAACTTGAATTCATATTCAGAATTAGTCCATTTAGAAATCTAATAAATGATTAGCCAATTAATGTCTCAGTTTCACAGAAGAACCACTGAACTATGCAATCCGGGAATCTGAGTTGTTGCTTTGTGCCAAGCACAAAGCTTGTTGCCTGGAGATAAAATAATATTAGTTTACAGAGACTTCTCAGTGTAGTAGGAAAAAAATTTGGAAGTAATTTTTTATGTAAATAAGGATAGAAGATCCATATCCAATATACTGAAAACTAAAAAAAAAAGTTAGGAGCCACTTAAAGGGCTTGGTAACCTGTTCATCATAAAATTGAGGTAAAGATGAATTGTATTAAGAAATACCTTTTCTTTTCACTTGCCCAGTAAAAATGACCATTTTTGTTACCTTTTTGAAGTGCAAATCAGATGTTATCTCTTTCCTGTTTAAATCCCTTTAAGGATTTCCCAGTGCTCTCTGGAGGACAAATCCTTAGCAAGGCCTTCAAGGCAACACACTGTCTGGCAGAGCTGCCTGTATTCCCAGCTTCATCTGGCACTTTGCCCACCTTTGTAGCTCTCTAGACTCCAGCTACACCAGTTTTTAAGTTCTTTAATTGCACCAAGCTTATTTCCACTTCAAGGCCTTTGTGCACATTCTGTTCTTTCCTCTCCAACTCCTCCTCCT
The DNA here is from genome assembly GCF_003031525.2 of Neophocaena asiaeorientalis asiaeorientalis. Lineage (NCBI taxonomy): Eukaryota > Metazoa > Chordata > Mammalia > Artiodactyla > Phocoenidae > Neophocaena > Neophocaena asiaeorientalis. Next base: position 723,776 of record NW_020172664.1, read on the forward strand.
TTCTCTGCTTAGGCAAAGATTACATAGTCTTACGTTTTTAATAAGCATCCTTTAAGAAAGCCTTCCCAGTTAGCATAAGCATCCTTTAGGAAAGTCTTCCCAGATGCCTCAGGTACATACCTCACGCTTCCTCTGATAGTTATAATTAGATAATCAGTTGTTCATTTGATAGTTTGTCTAGCTCCCCCACCAGGTGGTAAGCTCTAGGAGATAAGGACCCCATGGTACAGACTACACACCCAATAAATATGTAAATGGATGTATATCCCAGAGTCAGTAACTTCTGTTTTTATTCTGTTGAAGGATATCCTTAACCCTTTAAGCAAAATGCTTTCTCCCTCTATGAATTCTTTAAAATACCACTAAATATAAGAACCATCTAAAAAGAATGTTGCATATTTTTTTTACAAGGCCTTTCCAGATAGAGATGATTTGTTAAACAAAAAGAATTTCTTACAAAACCTTTTGAGTGTTGAGCTCTTGAGACAAAATATAAAATCATGATATTAGTATTCCACTTTCCAGATGACGTTTGAGGCATCTGATGAACTAATAGGTGATCCTAAGCATCTTAACAGAGGCTTTCTGAAGATTATCTTCAACCTAACTGAGTGACTTTAGGAGTAGAAATTTCATCAGGATAAACAGCACTAAGTAGAGACATCTGAGGCATAGGCAAAGTCTCGGGGTGCCGGTCAAGTCACCCCAATCAGCTGACCAGCTTTACATCTCGGGCTTCCTTAGGTCTGGAAGTGAGGCTGGAGATCTGTAAAACCTTCTCATTATCTGGAGAGGAACATTAAGCTCAGACAGGTTAAGCAAGATGCCCAAAGTCTCACAGCTAATTCGTAATGTTAGGACTAAAATTATTTTCTCACCTAATCCTGATTGATCCCACTAATTGTATGGTTTTCATATTATTTCTAAAAACTCAGTACTCTGCAGAGGTACCTCAAGAGCCATATTCTAGAGTGGATGAAGAAACCTAACCCTAACCCCTACTTCAACTGGACCAATCAATTCCGTCTGGAATTACAAAGTAAGATCTTGTTTGAGGGGGATAAAAAAACCCTGAAAACCACTAATCAACTTGTAATTACCAGTCTGTGTGCAGTAAAGCAAATTTCCTGTTTGCGTTTACTTTTTATGCTCTTGTCGTGAGATTAAGCTCCGCTTGACTTTCAGCTACTTTACAAGAAGTCAAAACAGATTCCATCTTACCTTTTTCAGTCATATTTCCTTCTTCCTGCTTTTTCTTCTCTTCAGTTACCTTCATCTTTGCATCATACTCGTCAGCTAGGGATTTCCATTCCACTCTGTTATTTTGAAGACCATTCAGCATAGGTATGATTTCTTTGTGAAACCGTGAGAACTCCTAGATAGAATTTTAGGTCAGAAACTTCTTAGATCATATAGTTCATTTTTAGTACTTTTCATGTGCAGAGAAGGAGCCCTAAGGAATTATTACAGCGCTCAGAGCTGCTAGGATGAGATTAACTCGGTGCCTCAGAAGTGGGAAAGGTAACTGTCTTCCTTCCTGCCTAAGTCTGTTCCATTTGCTTACATCTGAGTTCTCACCTTTCATTCCACCCCTGAATGAGAGGTTAAGGTAATACCTCAAACTACCTTGGAGAAACAAGGACACCCCTAATGACTTTCCTTGAGGATGACTTTGATTTCGGTTACAGTTTGAAAGAAAAATTCTCATCCAGAAGATGATATGTTTCACTCAGATAATCAATTTGTTTACTTACCTTATATACAAAAGTACAAACAAAGTCAATAAATCCAACTTGAAGTTTAGGTAGTTCATCCTTTTTGTTTCTGTCCATCATAGGCTAGAAAGAGAAATAAATTCTTTAAAGATCTTTTCCTGAGATTCAGTGAAAAAGACTGATTTGTACGGATAATTTTAAATTAGTGCATTTTTATGTCGAGGTCTTTACAATTGGTTGTTGCTGCAGCACTGTTCTCTCCAGATCTCCTTGTTCCCAAAATTCATTTGCAACCAGAAGTGCTACCTGAAAAGAAGGACATGATTCATGAAAGTGACTTGTCTGTGTTTTATTGTGACATTTAAGGATACAATTTATAATTAATGCTTGAGGTGTTGTCATACCATGTGCTCTTTGGTTTTAAAAGGATGTCATTTACAGATGATATTTAAATGGGAAAAGGGTATTTCTCTTCCTACTTCACTGTGGTAGACTTATTCAAGGAGTGCCTATCTCCTATTTGCTATTGCCACCACCTCTCAACAATAAAAAGGGGAGATGGGAGATTGTAATTCCATTCCATTCTGCCTCATGCTCTAAAGCTTCCCAGAGCCTCCTCTTGTCCTGCTTATCTCTTAGCATCTAGCATGTATCTGCGTGTGTGTTTGTGCACATACGTGCACGGTTTAGAACACAACTTCACCTGATTATGGTGTGAGGATATTTGAGGGTTCGTTTACGGTTTTTTAAAAACCAGGTTTATTGAACACCTGCTAGCTGCCTTACATTGGCATGAGCCAGGCTTACAAAGAGGAGTAACATGTGACCTTTATCTTTAAGATGCTCACAGTCTAATGAAGACAGTCATGTAAACGATGTGTTAAGTGCTGTAATAGTAACAGTATGAACTGCTGTGGATCAAGGAGAAGGGAGAAAGATAAGGGAGGTTGCATTTATGCTGTATCATCAAGGATTACTAGTAGTACAGATAAAATTCAACATCCAGCTTTTTTTTTTTTTTTTTTTGGCTGCATTGGGTCTTCGTTGCTGCGTGCAGGCTTTCTCTAGTTGCGGCGAGTGGGGGCTACTCCTCGTTGTGGCGCGCGGGCTTCTCATTGCGGTGGCCTCTCCTGTTGCAGAGCACAGGCTCTAGGCGCGCGGGCTTCAGTGGTTCTGGCTTACAGGCTCAGTAGTTGTGGCGCACGGGCTTTGTTGCCCCGCGGCATGTGGGATCTTCCCCGACCAGGGCTCGAACCCATGTCCCCTGCGTTGGCAGGTGGATTGTCAACCACTGTGCCACCAGGGAAGTCCCCAACATCCAGCTCTTGTGTGAGTAGGAGCTTAGAGTGTGAGGCGGTGACATGGGAAAGAGTGAAAAGAAAGAAACTGGGGAGTAGGAGTTAAGGACAGGTAATGACAGGCCATGTAAGCTCTGCTGAGAAGTTTAACCTGATTCTCTGGGCCAGTAGTTCTTATTCTTGAGCCATAGGGTCCCTCCAAAGTGCATGAGTGGCACAAAAATGGATGCCAAGAGAAATTTAAGCTAAAGCAACTTTACTTTTTTCTCTTTTATAAAGTGATCTTTGTACAACTTTTTGTGTGAGAAAAATAGACTTTGCTTCTTTCTTTTAAAAAGGTTGAAAACCTCCAGCACTGGGGAGTTTAGAAGGCTTTTAAGCAATGCTGTGGCCAAGCAGAGGTCTATTTATAAGCAGTCCCAGAAGCAGCTCAGAGGAAGGTTGGAGAGTTCATGGTAAGAGAGGATCACTTAGGAGGCTGCCACCATAGTTCTGATGAAAGAGGGAAAGTATTAACTAAGGTGGTAGCAAGAGTGATGGACAGGAATGGTTTTGAAATGAGGGAGATGGACTCAAGCAAGACCCCAGGTTCTGGCGTGGGTGATGATGTCGACAAAGAATAGAGAAGGAAGAACAGGCAGTCAGTGCAGAAGGAGCACAAGTGTTTGGCTTGGGGGTTGATGGCTCCGATTATTCTGTCTTTACAAATAAAATCCACATTTATAGTTGAACCCAGTGAATCCTGGCATCTTCTGCTTAGGGTTTTCCCTGTGAATTAACTGAGGGAGAAAGAGAAGCTTCTTTCATCGATTAGTAAGAAACCAAGTGGTAAATGAATGGCTCCCACTCTCACTCCCCAAGGTTGGGGAAGAACTTCCTTGGAAGACGCCCTTAAATATGACCTCGCAGATAGTGCCATCTGGTAACTGACAGCACACTGAGGAGGAGACTGTAAGTGCAAAGCCACCCTTGACAGATGAAGGCACTAATGATTCATCCTTGTCTTGTCCTTTATCTCCTCTATTAAAAATGCAGACACTCCCTGAATAATTGTATATAAACTTCTTACAGCCAGTCCAGTGATAAAGGAATTCTTTTCAGAAAGCATTTTCTTTCTAAGGTTCCCTCTATTTGCCTTGTTCTGGGCCTGACCAAATGACCTATTGTCCCACTGACATTTGTGAGCTCTTGAAAGCTGTTTGCTTTTCTTCACTAACAGAAACCCAACAGGGAACATTGTACTTTTGTCTTAACTTCTTAAATTCCTTTTTTCTTCTTCGTAAATTATAAACCTATTGTTTCAGAGGACAAGACAAGGGTGATGAAGATAATTGCTTACAAAATATATAGTCATATAACTGATAGCTATCATTAAATTCTGAGGTTGCCTGATACATTCATGTTCTCTTTCACATGGGACCTAGACAGAGCCCGAGTATGCGATAGAAAAGGGGAACTACTCGCCTGACTTTGTACCTCCCAGGGCTTGGTTATAGCTGACAGGTCGCACGCAGTCATCATCATTGCCCTTTAAAAGAAAACAAAAAGTGTTAAAATAGAAATGTAAAACAAGTTATTTTTGCCAAAAGAGAAATAAAATTCTGACTACTCACATGATAATCTCTTTTTTGGTTGGATCAATGGTTACGTATTTGATGGCCTCTTCTTCAGTTTCCATTTTTTCACAGGCATCAACAATTTTTTGAAACATCGTTCTCTTCCTAAAAAAGATACAGCTGTGCAACAATTTTAGCATATAAGACCAGAGATTAAAAGTGTCTTTAATGCATGCTTTTCAGGTTTTATGTTCCCAGTTTTCATCAAATGTTCATGTAGTGGATCAAAGGGGCTAGGGGAGCAGAACAGGGAATGGCTGTGTAACTTTGGCATAGAAAGGGTTTAAGACAGAAAAAGCACCAGCCAGAAAGGGGAAAAAAACTGTTACGTTTGAATACATTAAAACTAAGTTACATGTGACAAAAAAAAGATAAAGGCCACAGGCTATGATGAAACACTGTAATGCATAAAACCAACAAAAAATTAGAAGCCAAAATATATGAAAAGATATGAAAATACAAGTGTGAATGGTAAGATACCATCTCACACTCAGATTAACAAAATAAATAGATTTAAATGAGCCCAGATCAAGAAGAGTCCAAATATGGGATAACAGGGACTCTTGTATGCTGCTGGTGGGAGTTTAAATTGGCATACCTACTCAGGAGTGCAGCAGATTTGCAATGTGGTATAAAATTTAAAATATGGAAACGCTACAACAATCCCATTTCTAGATATGTACTTTACAGAAACTCTCATATATATACAAGGATATACAATGTAGGCAGTGATGAAAAATTGGAAATAATCTAAATGTCCATGAATAGAAGAATGGCTAAATTATGGTATATTCACACAGGTGAATATACATTTAAAAAGAATGAACTGGATTTCCATTTACCACCAAGCTAAATCTTCAAAACATTGTGTGAAAACAAGCTGCAGAAAGGTATACACGGTATGATACCATTTATGGAAAAATTTTAAACACACTTAATGCCATATAAAAACATGAATACACAGCAATATCAGAGTGGTGGTATCTGCGAAGGAGAAGGGGAGAGGGTTTTCATTATAGAGTGGGCATGGGATGCCTCAACTGCATCACTTTTTCCCCTTAAAAAAGATGTAAGACAAAATCTTAGCATTTGTTGAATCTGAGCTATAGCTATTTGGATATCAGTTATGTATTTCTAAATAATCTGTCTTCATGTTTGAACTATTTAACATAAATTTTTAATGAAGAAGGATCAGAGAGGCACAATTTAATACTGCCCATCCAAGTTGTTAAATACTTAGCTCCTATAACTAGTTCACCTTGTTCTAATACATTTTAAACTTTACAATTCACCGACAAGAAATTGTGCGGAAGCTTGGAGTATCTGGCCTCCTTGGTAATCATTATTATTATAAATAGGGTAGCACTCTGCTGTATATAAGTCCACATTTTTTGAGTTTGTTAATGTGCATCAGTATCACCAAGACTTTTCATCTCTCGGACTCTGGCAGGATCACGTGTCTGAGCCTGCAACTCTAAACACCAGATTGTGGACTACGATGGATTAATTCACCAGGACAAAAGTCACCTCGTAAGGTTTTGTAGCGTCGCTCTTCTGGCAGTGCACCTACCTTGCTGCATATTCTTTAATTCAAATTTCTTCAGATAAACTAATATTAGGGGCTTAGGTTTTTAAAATATGTTTCCAGATGTCTAGTAAATTCATTATCAGGCATCTTAAGGGTATTCTATTGATAATACAAAAAGAAAAGAAGTGTGTGTGTAAATAAATACCTTTTAACTTTAAGGCAACAGACCATTTACGGAAGGCAGAACCACACAGAGTACAAGGGAGTTCTGTACTTACTTGAAATATAAAGCCAGGTCAGTTGCTATTATTGCAACTTCAAACAAATGAATAACTGTTTCAAACTGGCGTTTATTTAGGTTCTGGAAGATGTTTAAACTCTGTAAGATGAAAATTCACAATAAAGTGCCATCATTAATTTGCCTTTGATTCAACATACAAACCAAACAATGCTTAATAACATATAGATTATCCTATTATAGAAAGAAGAAAAACTAGGTCTTTCACTTTTTTTGCTTTCAGTTTTCTCTCTTGGATTAGGTTACCCCTCTACTGTACTTTGAGTAAGGTATTTAAACTATAAAAACGGGTATCATTAGCAAATATTCAGGTAATCAATGTATAAGATTTTGGAGTAAATAAAAGTGTTTTCTTCCAGGACCATTTCAACAAAAACAATTGATTTTTTTTTAAATTTTCTGTAGTAATTGAGGAACCTTAATAAAGCATATCTGGTATTTATCCAATTGTTAGACATGTTGAATTATTTACTAGATAATTTCAGAGTGATTACAGAAATTGCTGGAAAACTTTCAGAAGCTGCAGGTTACAATAGTACTCACATACACATAGGAAAAAGTAAATTCTTCCAAGTTGTTCTTAAAATGATGTCTTGCGATTATATTTTACAAAGACTTAACTATACCTTTCTTCAAAGAGTTTCCCACTAATAATCTCTTCATACATGGATCAGCCTCAATTTTTAGTGTTCTAGAAAATGACAGTGTAAATCTGGGAGTGTTTTTTAAAAGGTATGATATTCCAAAAACACCATTTTAGGAATACAGGCCAAAGGACAAATGTATAGTGGGTTTTGCCAAATGAAGTTAACAGTTATGAAATACAGAAAAATTCCACTGGAAAGGAGGAAACAGTCTATTCACCTATGTGGAGATAGAGGCAGCATAATGTAGAAGAGAATACTGGGTCAAGCACCAAACAATAATAGTAAACACTCACCTAATGCTTACTGCTTCCCGGGCACTGTTGTAAGTGCTCTATGAACACTCTTAATTGCACAACAAACCACAGCATAGAGAGGTTAGGCAATTGCTCAAGGTTAAACAGCTAGTACACAGCAGAGCAGGTATTTAAACCAGTGCAGCAGGGCACCACACTGCCTCTCAGCAAGGAGCCCAGGTTCAGCTCCCAGCTTCCCCACTTGGCAGTTGTGTAATCCTGAACACCTCACTTATCTGTATTTGTTACATCAAATGGGGATAATAACAGTTGCCCTGCTAACTGCCTAGCACTCAGTCTGTGATCAATAAATATTTATGGAATGTTGATGCAAATGAGATAACTGGGAATGCATTTCAGAACTATAAGTTGCTACAAAATATACTTAAATTATTTAATTATTATATATCAGTATTACTGTTATATAAAGTTTTGAGGTAATTCCCAGGTAAAAATAGAATTGCAAACCCAAGACCAAATACAGCTCTGTCATTCCAGGAGATTGAACTATTAGCAAGAAGTAGACTAGAATTATGTGTTACTGTATACATAATACAAACCTCCATTTAAGTCATCTTTTTTTTTGTTTGTTTTTTTTTGCGGTACACGGGCCTCTCACTGTTGTGGCCTCTCCCGTTGCGGAGCACAGTTTCCGGACGCGCAGGCTCAGCGGCCATGGCTCACGGGCCCAGCCGCTCCGAGGCATGTGGGATCTTCCCAGACCGGGGCACGAACCCGCGTCCCCTGCATCGGCAGGCGGACTCTCAACCACTGCGCCACCAGGGAAGCCCTAAGTCATCTTTTTATAACAGCTTCCATGACAAGAAAAATGGTATTGTACACAGCAGATATAAATAGTAGAAAAACAAGTTGTAATATTTGTTAAAATAATGAGTTCATAATAGCTATATTTTTAAATTGATAGAAGAACTGGCTGTTGGACACTATAATGAACAAAAAGAAAGTTTGTCTAGATCAAAATTAATGTCTTATTTGAGACAGTGCACAGCAGCCCCTTGGGCATAATCTCTGCACCAAATTGTCTGGATGCAGGTTATTTTTAACCTGGTCTGGATTGACCAGGAAGAAGGAAGAGTAAGTGGGCCATTTGTCATTTTAATCCCACTTAACCTGCCCCTGATTTTGGTACACTGGTGGCCTGCCCTTGGACTGGTGGGGACCCAGTGGCATATTTACATCACTGAGTCACTGCCTTTATCTGTTCACTGATACACGTTATCATGTTCCCAAAATAATGTGTATTATGTAATTCCGACACATACTCCGTAGATCCAGTAGCACTTAAAGTCATCCTAGACTGCTGTACTAAGGACAAAAAGTTGGGGTCGTGTGGAAATGCCTTAAACTTTTAGACAAATTAATAGCACATGAAGTCATTTTAATCATATACTGAAAAATTTGCTAAAAGAGTGGATCTCAGGTGTTTTCACCACACACACACACAAAAAGGTTAATGTAAATTAATGACTAGTAATCATTTTACTATATATGTATATCAAAACAGCATGTTGTATACATTAAATATATGTAATTTTTAAAAATTAAATATAAACTTAAAAAAAAAAGAGCCAAATAAAAACATTATAGAATGGGGAGAGGGGGCACACAAAGCAGGTTGCTGAGTTTAAATAAATAATCCCTTAGGATAGAACTTGAGTCTACCAAACGCCAGACTGTACAGACAACACAACCATCAACCAAGTAAATCAGTATTTTTTATGCACCAGTTACTTTAATACAGGTACTATTTTTAAACCTGGATACCTGTTGCTATTTGCTAAATATATGTGAGAGAGAAAAGCTATATATAAAGAGATAAAAATAAATATAACTTAATACTGTTAAACTTCATTTAAGTCATACCTTTTTCTAATCCAAAATAATAAAACAGCTATATTAAAGCAGATTGTCAAAAGGTCTTTCACTTTACAAAGTAAATCAATACTGGATTTTTTAAAAAGATGATTAATGTCACACTTTTAAAATTAGTATAATTAAGAAAAAAGTGTACACTCAACCCTTTTCAGTACTGCTTCCTTTGTTGATAGCACAATATTCCTTATTTTCACTCTTCTCACTCATTTTCACTTTCATCTAAAAACACTGTAGAGGCCTCTAATTGAAAAACCCTTTCTTAATATTCTATTTTCTCTTTTCCTTCTCTCACAGCTAAGATTCTTAGAAGAGCTTCTAAGTGGTTTCTTTTTCAGCTGTGGTTATAGATTCACATAAAAGATCCTGTTTCTGTTTTGTATTAGTTGCTAGAAAGCTCTTGACCAAACCTGTGGCCCGTATCTAATAAATGTTTATACTTTTCACCGTATACATTTTGGGCCTTCACCATACGTCATCTTATTTTTATATTCCCATTAGCCCTCATTTTTTTTCTTTAATGTTATATTTTTTGGACACTCCATTAAAAACATTTTGGAACAAGTTGAGGATTAAACATATATACATGCATGCAGGGTTTTTTTGAGTAAGCAAAGGCAGAGCCAGTGATCTTTTAATCAGAGCAAGAGGTCTTAGGATGTGGACAGCACACGGAAGGAAGGATGTCCCTCAAAAATCCAGTTTGACAACAGAGCAGCAGCAGAAGAGGAACTGATGGGAAAGCTATGCTGACATATATCTGCACTGACTCCTATTACTTAGTTGTCTGTGCCAAAGAGAATGCCCTGGGTAACAAGAAGTGATGGCAGGAAGTTTGGCATCGATGGCCGGATCCTAACACACAACCTGTAGCTTCAAGGGCTTTGGTTAACATGAGCCTTCCCAACTTCTGGAAAGCCCAAATTAAAGAGGGTGTGTTCCCCAGACCAAAGAAATAGAATCAGTGAGGCAGTGTTTGAGACAATAAATAGGAAGCTGGGCTGTCCTCAGTGCATTTCTGCCCGTCCTCACAGGATTCTTCGGCAGATGGCAAATTCCATTAAGGAATGAGTCGTTTTCAAAACAAACGACTGCATAAAACCTCTGCATAAAGACCACAAGAACACAAAATCTATGGACTCAATGCAATTGCAACCAGAATACCAACAGGTTTGTGGATATGTGTATATAAATTGACAAACTGATTTTAAAATTCAAATGAAAATACAAAGGCTTAATAAAAGCCAAGGCAGACTTGAAGTAGAACAAGGCTGGAGAATTTACACTGAAAGAAATTAAGGTTTATTATAAAGCTATAGTAGTTAAGATGGTATGATACTGACAAAGGAGAAACTGATCAGTGGAACAGAATAGAGAGTATGGAAGCAGTCCACCTTATTTTATAATCAGTTACCTGATTTATGACAAAAGGTCTCACTGAAGTGAAGTGAGAAAAGGGTGGCTTTTTTTTTTTGTGGTACGCGGACCTCTCACTGCTGTGGCCTCTCCCATTGCGGAGCACAAGCTCCGGACGCACAGGCTCAGCGGCCATGGCTCACGGGCCCAGCCGCTCCGCGGCATGTGGGATCTTCCCGGACCGCGGCACGAACCTGTGTCCCCTGCATCATCGGCAGGCGGACTCTCAACCACTGCGCCACCAGGGAAGCCAAGGGTGGCCTTTTTAATAAATGGTGCCGGGTCATCTGGATTTCCACCTGGACAGAAAAATGTATATTGATCTCTACATCAAACCATATATAAAGATAAGTTGTGGACTTCCCTGGTGGCGCAGTGGTTAAGAATCCGCCTGCCAATGCAGGGGACACGGATTTGAGCCCTGGTCCGGGAAGATCCCACATGCTGCGGAGCAGCTGAGCCCGTGCATCACAACTACTGAGCCTGTGCTCTGGAACCTGTGAGCCACAACTACTGAAGCCCGCACAGCTAGAGCCCATGCTCTACAGCAAGAGAAGCCACCACAATGAGAAGCCCACGCACTGCAACAAAGAGTAGCCCTTTCTGGTTGCAACTAGAGAAAGCCTGCACACAGCAATGAAAACCCAACGCAACCAAAAATAAATAAATTTATTTATTAAAAAAAAAATAAGTTGTAAAAAGACTGTGGATCTAAATGAGAAAGGTAGAACAATACCAGTTATAGAGAAAAATATCTTCATTACCTTGAATAGTCAAAGATTTTTAAGATGAGAAAAAACAGTTAATCTTTAAAAAATTGATCAAATGGACATTAAAATTAAGAACTTCTATTTATCCAAATCCAACATTAAGAGTAAAAAGGCAATTCACAGAAAGGGAGAAAATATTTGCAATACAAATTTCTGACAAAAGATATATAAAACAGAATAAAGAATTCCTACAAATCAAGTTGAGAACAAAGCAACCCCAAAACAGAATTTCAAAAGGTTAATAAACATAAACTGTAGTTCATGTTAATCAATGCTATTTAATTTGACACATTAAATTCAGTGCAATGTCACTACATTCCCATCAGAGTGACTAAAATGAGAAAGATGGAAAGTACAAAGCGTTGGAGAGGATGGAGAGCCACTGGAACTGTTGGTAAGAACATATATTAGTACAACCATTTTGGAAAACTGCTTGTCAGCATTCACCAAAGTTGAACATATGCTCATCCTTTGGCCAAGCAACTCTATTTCTAGGTACATACCAAACAGAAATGCACACGTGTATTCACAAAAAGACATGTAATAGAGAGTCACAGAACACCATACGTAACAACCCTGAATCAGAAATCACATACATGTCTTTCAGTAGTTGACTGAGTACATAAATGTAGTGTACACACACACACCCCAACCCCAAACTAAGAAAATAACAACGGAAGAAAGGAACACAAAAAGCAAATGAAAAATATATCAAAGGAAATACCCAGTGGAACATGAAAAATTCACACCAGTAATATCCATAGTTTCAAAACCATAAGAACTTAAAGAGGAGACTGCAAGGCAACAGTAAAATTAAAAGTGAACTAGCAGAACTAGTAGTAGAATGAAAAAAATGGAATTGAACATAAAAGCAATATAATTGGTGAAATCCACATTAAAGCTATACTCAAATAGAATAAGCAAGTGAACTGCAGCAAGGGACATAGTCCACAGTCTTGAGGAAATTAAAATGGAAAAGAACAAATCTATGAAAATATACAGGCACCTCCCTGGTGGTCCAGTGGTTAAGAATCCGCCTTCCTATGAAGGGGATGCGGGTTCAATCCTTGGTTGGGGAACTAAGATCCCACATGCTGTGGGGCAACTAAGCCCGCACACCACAACTACTGAGTCCGTGCGCCACAACTAGAAGGCTATGTGATGCAACTAAGAGCCCACGCGCCACAACGAAAGATCCCATGTGCCGAAACTAAGACCTGACGCAGCCATAAATAAATATTTTAAATATATATAAAGAACATAATAGAAATAAATGGTAAGAAGACTCAATATATACATAATTGGTATTCCCAGTGTATTAGAAAAATGTTCAAAGATACAATGAAAATAAAAAACTTTCCTGAAATTAAAAAAAAAAGAATTCTGTGGATCATAAGCGTAACCCATGACAAGGAAAAAATAGATGCAGAATGGTCAATACCCAGACATTCCGACAAAGTTACTAAAATATGAAGAATTAAGAATCATATGAAAAGATATACAATGGAGAAAAGACAGCCTCTTCAGTAAGTGGTGCTGGGAAAACTGGACAGCTACATGTAAAAGAATGAAATTAGAACACTCCCTAACACCATACACAAAAAATGAAGGGGGGAAAACTGTGGTGTGGGGATGGTGGTGTGCTGAATTGGGCGATTGGGATTGACATGTACACACTGATGTGTATAAAATTGATGAGTAATAAGAACCTGCAGTATAAAAACAAACAAAAAAGAATCATGAGTCTCTATGCAGAAAAATCAAGTCACATGAGAGGGAGAAAGTCCGGTTGGCCATTTATACCTCTCAGGGCAATGCTTCAATGCCGAAAGACATTGGAGCAATTTCCTACAATTTCTGAGAAAAAGAAAGTGACCCAAGACCTTTATATTCTGCCAAACTGACTTTCAAAACTAAATGTAACAAACAGATCTTAGGCATGTACTTAGCTTAGACTCTCGGGGAAAAACTACCAAATAACACAAATCGAGCTAATCAAGATAGAATACAGAGGAATGGACAAGCCATGGTAGAAAGACTGAGGTTAAGTATCAGGCCCATTTAAAAGTAGAATTAGGAATAAACAATTGTGCCTCTTTGGTCTTGGCCACAGAAAAGAGATGACAAAGGGAACACTGTCATTTGGAAAGCATCACAATGAGACGCACACTGTGGCTCTAAGGCCTCCCACCTTCAGAAGCACACCTGTGACAAATGTGGCTGCCCTACCAGGCAGAAGAGGAAGTGTGCCTGGAGTGCCTAAGCTGAGGACAGAACACCACTGGAGCAGGCAAGTGAAGCACCTACAGATTGTATACTGAAGCTTCAGGCATGGATTCTGGGGAAAACAACACCTAACCCAAGAAAGCCACTAGGGTAGAATCCAGTTCATCTTAGGGATTTCAACCATTAGTCATGCAATAAATGCTCTGGTTTAAAAAAAATAGACAATTGTGGAAATTATAGAGCAAAATGAATTTTACAACTACTGATAACAGTAAAAAAAATACTTTTAAGGATAATAAATACCTTACAAAATAGAGGTGGAGATGCTGGAAGCAGTATAAGTATTCTAATTGTTTCACGTTTCATAGCAGGGAGTTCATGGATGATGTAAAGTTAACAGGTATGGTCTAAAATCAAACATCTAAATGTCTGTTATAGTTTTTCACACTTTCCCGTAATCACCGGTTATTGATTTTAGGGTTCTCTTTAAGAACTAATATCTCTTGTGATAAGAACACAGTCCTCTGAAGTTCTGTAATTCTTTCCATTAAAAAAAAGTTTCTTCTGTTAAATTCAAGTAGTAGAATTAAAATTTTCATATAAAATAAATGGACTACCACTCAGCAATGAAAAGGAATGAATCACTGCTGATTCATTCATTCAACACGAACAAATCACAAAATTATTATTCTGTATGAAAGAACCCAGCACAAAAGAGTAATTATTGCATGATTTCATTTATATAAAAATCTAGAAGATTTTAACTATAGTGACTAAAAACATTTCAATGGTTGCTTCGGGCTGGGAGGGGAGAGAGGCATTGACTGCCCGGGGGCAAAAGGAATCCTTTGGGATGACAGAAGTGTTCTGTATCTTGAGTGTGGTAGTTCCCAGGTGTATGAATAGAATTCATAGAACTTTTATGAAAAACAAATTAAAGGGATGCCGCTTATTGTACATACATTACACTTCAATAAACTTAATTAAATAAAAACTCTAACCAAAGAAATAGCTTGGATAGTAAGATCCCATTTTTCTAAACTTGTTTCTGTCCTTCTCCCTTTATATATTCACAGAGGGCTACAATGAATTTCATTAAATGTTAATGAAATGTCTATTTCTGAGTGATAGGATTTAAAGTGATTTTTTAATATTTATCTTTGGAATGTTTCCTATTGCTTGAATTTTTATAGCGGGCATGTGTAATTTTTACAACTATTGTCATTAATTTAAAATATAGATAAGTCTATAATATTCCATTTGTTCTTCCGGGGAATTGTGCTGGACACGTGATGTAGAGACAGGTGCACAGAACAAGAAAGGAGGCCTCTGTCCCAGCCCCACTCCAGCTGGGCCCCCATCTGCTCAGCTGGTTTCACCTGCCCACAGAAAGAGTCTAACTTTGCTCCCCCCTCTACCAATAACAGGCCATTTTTGTTCTCCTAGTGCCATGAAAATGGCAATAAAATATAAGTTCTGCGTAGCACACCAAAATAGAAATGGCTCCAATTCATCCTGATGAGGGCACTCGGGAGATGAGTTCTAGTCCTCAATGTGCTACATGTGACACCCATAAGAGAAGATTGCCAACATGTTTGTGGTTTGCTGGTGACCATACGCAAGATATTTAATTTCTTCTTCATTTCTTCTTTGTATAATACAAGGTCAGTGTGAAAAGGCATAAATAAAGTTCGTGAAGTGTTTTGAATAATAAACGTGTTGTTATTTATGCTGAGCAATGCATTTTGTCATTCCGACAGCACATTGTGGTATTAAAGCTTCTATTCTGACAAATTTGGCTAACAAGACTTTTCCACCTATTCATTAGGTTAAAGGGTGGGTTTCTGACTAGTTTAGAATACAGATGGTTCTGTCCTCAAAGCAGGGAATCCAACTCTACTGGGACATAAAGATATTTTAGTTCAAAGCCTGATAATATACAAAACAAAATAAGTAACGTCCACGATATGACAAAATTGCTAGATAAATCATAGGGATTTCCCTTATGTAAAAAGATTAGTTTTAAGTGTAAATATTTTCTTTATACAATAAATAAATAAAAGAACTGTATTGTCTCTCAAAAAATGTACTGAGACAACTGTATTGTCTCAAGAAAGAACATCTGATGGTTGAAATTTCATTTTTTTTCAGCATTCAATTTGCCTGCTCATAAAATGCTCTGTGATTGCATTTATTGCCTAGCGACTCTATTTACAACCCTTAAAAGTCTGCAATTAGCAGGTCGAATAGCACTGTAGACAGGTCCTCGCCAAGGTGGTACAGATTACTAAGATGCAATATTCCTTTTTAGAAAGAATAATAAGCCTTTATATAGCCATCAAAACCAGTTCAGACTGCAGAGTAAATAACATTAAAAAAATTAAGATGGAAAACAACAACTCTATTATAAACTCTCAAATCCCAGAAAGGAAAAACATATGAGCTACTAGGAGCCTTCCAAAGTTAAGCACTTAAACATTTGGCTGTAAAGATTTAAAAATATATTTTGCGTTAGTAGGTAAACGTAAAATTAAATAAATTATTTTTGATACTACCTGCCTGTGGTATACATAATCAGTGGGATGAATGGAAAGTTCTTACTCAAAAATACAAGACTGTCCCAACCAGTAAAACAAAGACTCATAACAAATTGGATAATAACAATTTACTCTTATCTTCCTGAACTACTTTCAATTCTACTCTTTCTAATTCTCATAGGACAGATATTATCATCTTTTTTATGATACTACTGCAGGGACAGGTCCTGGCTACACATGAGAGTTATGAAAATTCTTATTAAAAATGCAGATTCCTGGGTCCAATCCCCAGGGAGCCTGGTAAGCGCAAGATGAAGCCCAGGATGTGTTTTTGAAAGCCTGTCCACCTCCGCCCTGTGAAATCGATCACTCTGACGCAGATGGTCTGTGTCCCCCTGTCTGGATGCAGCCTGCAATCACAGGCTGTTGAAAACATTTAATTCATGTGTTTATTTGTTTTGTTTTTCCACTCTTCTGCCTGGTTGCCCTGTCTTACAAGTTTTCCCACTTGGCTTTTGATTATCTAGAAGAATGTAGTGTTATCTTTCTAAACTTGGACATATTTCCATATACCCGCGTCCCCTGAGCCTAAAAAAAGATTATTATTGAAACTGAAAAAAGCTCCACTCTCCCGAAGGCTTATTTATCCTAATGAACTCGTATGATTCTAGACAGTTTCTCTGTCGAGACAAAACAGTATTCCCATCCATCTACTAATGATTCATTCTGGGTTAGAATTTTCTCAAGATATATTTTTTTAAATAAAACTAGATTATATTCACCACCTTTCTCACAAGCCTCTATACCCCTCAAATAAAATCAGTAAAAAGAATAATGACTGCCTTCTACAGAAGGTTAGTAGTACATGATATTGCATAAATCAAAGTGAATTCAAGACCAAGCTTAAGCCACTTCCTGTGAAAAGCTTCCTGATCCTGCCCCTCTTTCTCCCCTGTGTCCTGCCCACTCCTGAATGTGACACCTCCCTCTGGAACTCTTGGGAGATTCACTCAGTGCCTCTGATGGCAGTTGTCCGATCTGTCTTACAGCCTGATTTCATGCCTACCCCTCAACTACCAAAGCTTGACTTTCTCAGAGATACAGACAGTGCCTTACAGTGCATACCACATGAATCAGAAAAGCAGTGGCTGTGTAGCCTCCTTTTCTCTTTACATTCATACATACCCAGGGTGCATAGAGCCCTCTCACATCCACCTTAAGCTTTTTCTTCTTTCTTCACAAACCCACAGAGATTCTGTGACTTTCCATGGCTCTTTTCTCCTCTATCTCAGCTACTTCCAACTTGGCTGTTCAAAAACTATTGCAATATAGCAATTTCTATCAATTGACTTCAATAAGGGTATATACTGTCAACCGCCAGAACTCAAGGCCGTCCTCTTTCTAAGCATTTTCTGTGGGTTAGTGCTTTGATCCAGAGCTTGTGAGCTGCCCTAGAGAGAGAGAGAGACCCACGTACCTCATCCTGCAGGAGAGTCTTACTGTACTCCAGGTGGTGCCTCTCCAAGATGGACGATCCATGAAGCCTTGCTAATGGAGATGTGGATCTAGGAGGAAAAGGATAATTTTAGCTATTTAAACATTACACATAAGGTTACATGATGCAGAATCTTTACAATCTGAGGATTTTTTTTCATTTCTTCCCTCTCCCCTAATGCCTGTGAAACAGTTGGAAGTAACATATTGGAAAAGAATCTTTAGATTTAGAACAGGAGAACACGCTCTTTTTAAAAAGTCCTTTAAAAAAAAAACAACCCTAATTTGTTAAATGCGTAAAGTGATTGACTTGTTTAAACTACGAAGTTTGGTTCACTCCCTGCATCTAAAATTGTTAGCTTCCCTGGAGCTTACGGAGGTGACTATGACTTATAGAACATGTAGCAAACTTGTTGAAGCCCATAGTTTATTTGCACAGAAAGTGTATATTAAGAATTTCCAGGAACCAAAATGAAAATGATGATAAAGTAACATTTCTTTTCTCCTCTAAGACAGTGACATAAATTTAAATTTCCCATTTGTTAGTGGTGAGGTCACAGCTTTATGTAAAGTGGGGACTTTGGTACCCTGTCTTCCTGTTCAAGGAAGGGGAAGCAACATTGAAAATAAAAAGGTGTGCACAGGGAACTCTGTTCAATATTCTATAATAACCTAAATGGGAAAAATACTTGAAAAAGAACAGATACGTGTATGTATAACTGAATCACTTTGTTGTACACATGAAACTAACACAACATTGTAAATCACCTACACTCCAATATAAAATAAAATTTTTTTAAAAAAAGAAAATAAAAAGGTGAAAAAAGATGGAGAGAAGCCGAGGTGAAAGGTCTAATAGATAATATGAAGACTTTGTTACAGAAATATGGAATAAATAATTTTAAGGAAGGGAGAAATCGGAAATATGGGTGGCAGTCTCAGTAGAGTTTCACTTAATTTCAGAAAGAACAGAACTTTAGGGAGGAGAGGAGTCATTAACAGGTCACTAACAGGTCTGGTAAACCAAGTATTCTAGTTAGGGAACAATCAGACTATGTCCGATCCATATTATAATTTATCATAATTTTAATACATATTCAAATACCTACACTGTGTCAGCACTGGAGATTTAAACAAATTAAAAAAGCTCAATTTCAGTTAGAAATGAGTGGTATCTTAGTTCCTTTAGGTTTAAAAACATTACTCAAGAAAGGTTACTGGGGAGCTAGATATTCAACCAGTCTCAAAATAACACCTCACAGATTACGTATTAGTACAAAGGAGAAAATGTACCTTTGCATAAAGAGATCTGCTGAATATTACTCATAAATAGTTTAACTTAACCTTGTAGTTAATGGAACAAATTGATATCATGAGCCTGCAATGCACTGAGAAGGACACAACATCACCTACGTAGAATTCCCACCAAAAATGTTTACCCTGAATCTAGTAATCAGAAAACAACTGGACAAATCCAAATTGAGGGATATTATGCAAAACAACTGGTCTAGACTCTTCAAAAATGTCAACATTCTGAAAGATCCAAAAAAGTTAAGGAACAATTCTAGATTAAAGGAGATTCAAGATATTTGACAACTAAATGCAATGTGTGAGCCTTGATTGGACCCAAAACAGAGAAGAAAAGATAGTTATAAAGGACATTATTGGGGAAATTGGAATAAACATTCTGTATTAGATAACAGTATTGTACCAATGTTAAATTTCTTGAGAGCGATCATTATACTGTGTTTATATAAACAAATGTCCTCCACGTTCTCAGGGAATATGTGCTGAAATATTTTCGGGTGAAAGGTCATGCATGAGGCCTGAAACTATCTCACAAATGGTTTAGTTAAAAAAAAAAAAGAAAAAATTATTTTTTATACACACACATCTGTTAACCCAGTTGAGTAACATCCCAACTTCCTGAAGGAATCTGAAGATGCGGGGTGGGTATGGGCGACTATTGTCAGTATATTCTGGGAAATTTTGCAGTGGTAAAGATGATTGAAGACTGGATACAAGTAAATTTTACCCTAAAATTTAAGAAGTAGAAAATGGTATAATCTGTAGACGACAGAACAGGGAGATTGACGTTAATCTATGAAACAGTTTAAACTGCTTCAGAGCTTGCAAGCACTTACAGAATAACTACTAGGAAATTCCAGAGAAGGTATAGAAAGAGAAAATGATGCTGAATTGATGTTATGAACACTTTTGTGATATGGTTTGTGAGAGAGGAAGGCCAGAAACAGTGTGTGTCTGGATTTCAGCAAGACAGCTGAGAAGAAGCTTCAAGATGTGTTCTGTATGAGCTGGAATATTAAGTGTGGACAAATACTGAACAGCACCACCCAGTGAGTGCTGCTTAATTAACTGTCCTCCCCAGGGAGAGGTTTCTAGCCCCAAGTCTCACAACTCTGCCCTGGCTTTGTCCTGATGCACAGTTTTATCAATGACTTGAATGAATATTGATGGAAATCATGACTATCTAATTTTCAGATGATTAAAAAAGCTGGAAAAAATATCGAATCCATTGGTTGATAGACTGCTTTAAAAGGCAATTTCAATTAAGAGTGGAATAAAGAATCAGATTAACACAGCAAAGGAAACCATAAGTGAAGTGAAAAGACAACCTACGGAATGGGAGAAAATATTTGCAAACAATGTGACTGCCAAGCGATTAATTTCCAAAATATACAACCAGCTCATACAGCTCAATATAAAAAAAACAAACTAATGACCCAATCAAAAACTGGGCAGAAGACCTAAACAGACATCTCTCCAAAGAAGACATACAGATGGCCAACAGGCACATGAAAAGATGCTCAACATTGCTAATTATTAGAGAAATGCAAATCAAAACTACAATGAGGTATCACCTCACACCAGTCAGAACGGCCATCATTAAAAAAATCTACAAATAATAAATGCTGGAGAGGGTGTGGAGAAAAGCAAACCCTCCTGCAGTGTTGGTGGGAATGTAAGTTGGTGCAGTCACTATGGAAAACAGTATGGAGGTTCCTTATAAAACTAAGAGTTACTATGTGATTCAGCAATACCACTCCTGGGCATATTATCAGGAAAAGACAAAAACTCTAATTCAGAAAGATACATGCACCCCAATGTTCATAGCAGCATTATTTACAATAGCCAGGACAAGGAAGCAAACTAAATGTCCATCGACAGATGAACAGATACAGAAGACGTGGTGTATATATATATATGGTATATATACCACACAGAAAATGTGGGAGATATATATATATATATATATGTATATGTGTGTGTATATATATATATGTGTGTGTGTGTGTGTGTATATATATATATATATATATATATATATATATATATATGATGGAATATTACTCAGACATATAAAAGAATGAAATAATGCTATTTGCAGCAACATGGAAGGACCTAGAGATTATCATATTAAGTGAAGTAAGTCAAAGACAAATATTAGATGATATCACTTATATGTAGAATCTCAAAAAATCATACACATGAACTTATTTACAAAACAGAAATAGACTCACAGACATAGAAAACAAACTTAGGTTACCAAAGGGGAAAGGGGGAGGGAGGGATAAATTAGGAGTTTGGGATTAACACACACACACCACCATATATAAAACAGACAAACATCAAGGACCTTCTGTATAGCACAGAGAACTATATTCAATATCTTATAATAACCTTTAATGGAAGAGAATCTGAAAAAGATAGATTATATATGTATATATATAAAACTGAATCACTTTGCTGTACACCGGAAACTAACACAATGCTGTAAATCAACTAAACTTCAATTTTAAAAAAAGAACCAAATTAAGAAGATGAAATTTAATTAGGATTAAATATAAAGTATTTCAGATCATGTTTGGATTATTATGTCAAACCCCAAGACCCACATTTATTTTTTAACATCTTTACTGGGGTATAATTGCTTTACAATGGTGTGTTAGTTTCTGCTTTATAACAAAGTGAATCAGTTATACATATACATGTGTTCCCATATCTCTTCCCTCTTGTGTCTCCCTCCCTCCCACCTTCCCTATCCCACACCTCCAGGGGGTCACAAAGCACCGAGCTGATCTCCCTGTGCTATGCAGCTGCTTCCCGCTAGCTATCTACCTTACGTTTGGTAGTGTACATATGTCCATGCCTCTCTCTCACTTTGTCACAGCGTACCCTTCCCCCTTCCCATATCCTCAAGTCCATTCTCTAGTAGGTCTGGGTCTTTATTCCTGTCTTACCCCTAGATTCTTCATGACATTTTTTTTTTCTTAAATTCCATATATATGTGTTAGCATACGGTATTTGCCAAGACCCACATTTAAGGAATGACATAAAAACACTGGAGGGGGTTCACAGAAGAATAACAGATAAAATTATATGTTATAGAAAATATTATATGAGAAATGATTAAAACAAAAGTTCAACCAGGTATATTCAGCCAGGAAAAGAGGAGGGGAAAATAATAATTCTCTTTAATATACGAAGGAATAGCCTGTGGATGAGAAACTATACATATTCTAACACCTTCAGAGACTTGAACTAGGACTAACAGAAGTTATAAGGAGACCAGTTTCAATTTGATATCATGAAGAACATTCAGCCATTAGAATCATTCAAAAATATGAGTCCCTTATGAGCCATCATAAAAAATAATGGAATGTAGACTAGAGAACTCGGGAAGAAATACAGTAGGGAAGAGGCCTGCGTTGAATGTGGGGCGGAGGAGGACGAGATAAATGCTAAAGTTCCTCAGATTTTTTGCTGATAACCACATCTCATCAGACACAAAACGGAGGTGAGTAAAGGAGACTGAAAGATGAGAGAATTGAAAAACTAACCAAGAAAAGGGGGATGAAAGGAACAAAGAAAACTATGAAGCTATGAAAGAATGAAGCAGAAAACAAAATGGCCAGAAAAGTGAACAAAGAGAACAAAAGAACTCAAGGGGATAATAAAAATTTGAAAATGGCAAGGTTTCTAGGGCATTGCCAGAGGGCATAGTCTAAAGATGGGAGATAAGGATGAAAACCAGAACCCAGGGGGTTGGACATTCTGGAGACAAGAAATCAGACCAAGGACACAAGGTCAAGCCAGGAAGCTGTGTTCAGCGTACACCGCACGGTAGCCTGATCGGTACCACCAATATGAGAATAATAATTCAGTCTTATTCAATCTTCTGTTAACTGTTTTTACCAGTGTAATGTCTCCAGATCTTTGTGGACTCCTGAGCAATTCCCCCAGCACAGTAAGGGCACATAAGGAGATTCATCAAGTAAGACAGAAATAAAGACACAGACCTACTAGAGAATGGACTTGAGGATATGGGGAGGGGGAAGGGTAAGCTGTGACCAAGTGAGAGAGTGGCATGGACATATATACACTACCAAACGTAAAATAGATAGCTAGTGGGAAGCAGCCGCATAGCACAGGGAGATCAGCTCGGTGCTTTGTGACCACCTAGAGGGGTGGGATAGGGAGGGTGGGAGGGAGGGAGACGCAAGAGGGAAGAGATATGGGAATATATGTATATGTATAACTGATTCACTTTGTTATAAAGCAGAAACTAACACACCATTGTAAAGCAATTATACTCCAATAAAGATATAAAAAATAAAATAAAATAAATAAAATAAAATGGATAACTGGGACTTCCCTGGTGGTTCAGTGGTTAGGATTCCATGCTTCCACTACAGCGGGACACAGGTAAGAATCAATACACGTATATGTGTAACTGAACCACTTTGCTGTACACCTGAAACTATCACAACATTATTAATCAACTATACTCCAATATAAAATAAAAAGGTAAACAAAAAAAATAAAGGGCTGGAACTCTCAAGACGAAGACGTTGCTTACCCGGAACCCAGAATGGAGATTCCCTTTTCAAGGCAAAGCCTGATTGGTAGAGTTGCTGAAGGTGAAAAGTCACTGCTCACGAGGTGCATTTCATTCACTGAGTAAATTTCTTCAGCATCTACTATGTTTCACATATACAATTTCACGTGATTCTCACAGCAGTCTTTAAGAGGTCAATATTATACCCATTTTACAGTTAAGAAACAGAATCTCAAATAGATTAAATGATTTGCCCAAGATCCCTCAACTGGGAAGTATCTGGATCCCATAAAACCAGACTCCAAAGCTCATTCTCTCTCAATTGTCTCACTCCCTCTGGTACCTCTGGAGAGGGGTAGGTCATGTGTCACAGATGAAGATACAGTGTGGCCAAGGCAGACAGAGCTTCTTAATGTCACTATCAAGGAGTTAGGCTGGCTATGGCATTGCTGATGAATTTTGAAAAGTGTCAATGACACAATAACAGTAATAATAATAATACTTAATAATTATTAACTTCCAAGAGCCAACCATGAGCTGAGTGCCTTATACATATATCTCATTTAATCTTTACAACGACCTTAAGCGTTAGGTACCATTACTATAATTATTATTTTCCCAATGAGGAACTCGAAGCTTAGAAAGTTTAAATAACTTGTGAACCCAATAAATCCAAATCTGTCTGAGCTGAGGGCCTGTACCCTTATAATTGCACTTCTTTTCTTGGGCAAGAGAGGAAGACGGTGATGATGTTAAGATGCAAGGTCAGCTGAAGGTCAGTTGGTGGAAGTATAAGGACCAGGGACGTGAGAGTAGTCAGCCCAGGAAAAAATGTGCTCTAGCTTGAGCTGGTGGGGTGCTACCCAGGTGTGTACAGGTGTAAGCCAAAGATCAATGCTCTTTAATGTATGAATTCAATACTTTGATGAAACAAAGTTGAAAAAAGAAGGAGTGAAGGCGTTACAAATAAGGGGGGGGGGCACCAGAACACGATGTGGCCACATGTGTTCACTTACTTCATCTGATACAAGTTATTGGTGCCTCTGTGGTCAATGTCATGGCAGAAGGCAGCAGCAAGCATGGCAAAGGCTTCAAGATCCGTGTAGTATTTCTTCAGTCTTCCTGTCTAAAACAATAGACATACATATGTA
This sequence comes from Neophocaena asiaeorientalis asiaeorientalis, assembly GCF_003031525.2. Taxonomy (NCBI): domain Eukaryota; kingdom Metazoa; phylum Chordata; class Mammalia; order Artiodactyla; family Phocoenidae; genus Neophocaena; species Neophocaena asiaeorientalis. The sequence goes on from NW_020172664.1 coordinate 748,518, forward strand.
CTAGGATTAAGGCACCTCCGCCGCATGTGCAGTGAGGCCGGCCTGCAATGGGGAAGGGGGTCTGCTGTGTTTTTAGAGCAAGCTGGCTTTATTTCTTGAGGACTGTAGCTCATTCTGGGCAGTTACAAACCCAGTAGGTAACTGAATTTTCCTTTATGGATGTAAGGACATGAGTGTCAGAGTGATAATTCAGCCAAACGCCCAGGGATACCCACATACCCTGGCATCATCTCCAGGGGGGTTGGGGGTTTATGGGACTGTATCCATGAATTCCAAAATTACTGATCTAAAGTGATGGACTGTATCCATCGCTCACCACACTCAGGAGGGAGATGCACAGGTTTATGATGACTCACAGGCTCTGCACCTACCATCAGCAAAGTGAACATCGTCTGCCCCACGTTGAACCCATGTCGCCAGTTGTGGTAAGTGACGGCACGGTACCCCTTCCTCACCGTGTACATCCATCTGGTGAGAACCTGCCACCAAAGAAGACACCACCACTCAGACTTTGGAGGAGAATTCTAAAGGTAAGAAGGTCTGTGACAACCTTATCTGAAAAGATAGGTTGGCCTTGTTTACAGGGTTTAAGTGGACAAACTGACGAAGTTAATGATCATTTAAAATCCACACTGCAGGGAATCTTCTGAACCACAGCAAATTTTAGTGGAGTACAGCCACAGAATCACAGCGTTTTAAATTAAATACCATCTGACCTCTACAGGTACTTTGAATTTCTCCACCACATTTATTTCAAGAAACAGCCGAAGTCCACACTTAATCAGTTCGTGCTCTGTGATGGGGAAGTCGCTGAAGCGGAATTCATACAGGTCTACGGCCTGTGGGTCTGGTAGGTCCTCTTTCTGTTGAAACAAGGACCAAGTGTTCCAGATTACATTCATTTATTTCCTTTTAGTCTCATATACCCGACGTTGGACATAAAACAAAATTACAATAAAAGGATGCCACATGCAATTCACTGAGCCTCTACTTGCCCAATGCTGGGTTATGCCTTATTATCCTAACAAACCTACACAATGATCCTCAGTTTCCAGATGGTGAAACTGAGGCCCAGCTGTACTAAGAAGCTTTCTAAGTGAAGGCATTCAATTCTAAATCAGACCCCAGTGGCTATTTTCTTTCTTTGATGCAAGATAAAATGTTTGCTTGCAGCAGCCTAACCCATTTTCAATACTCAACTTTTTTCCATTCCAGAAATATTCAGTAAACAGTAAACAATGGCTTAATTCGATTCTATCGTATTATCTTTACCTATTCAGTGATGCTTTCCTACTCGTCTGTGGGCTCCATAAGGATGGGATCTGGTCTGTTTTATTTGCTGTGGTATCTCAGAACCTGTAGGACCTGTCCCATGGAGGTGCTTGGTAAATGTTTGTTGAGTGAATGAATGAATGAATGCCCCGCAGTGTACTGGTACGCTTGCAGACATCTCATTTAACCCACCCCCCTGTCAGGATTTAGGACTAGGTGAAAAAACAGTGAATTAGTCCCATGAATACTGACATGGCTTGGGAGATAAAAATATGCATCTTGGCCTTAAGGAATTTAACTTACTAAAATGGTTATAAAATACAGACCAGTGAAAGGTGAGAGCTTAGAACATTCCCAGAGCACAGAGTCAGTGCCAGGGCTGGGAGAAATTGCAGGCAGGCTGGGGGAACTGAAGGAGGAGAGACTCTGGAGGGGTGTGTGTTCAGCTGATCTGGTAGAAGGCAGGTCAGAGACAGTCCCACGGGAGGAGAGAAGCAGGCGAGGGCTGTGTGGGTCCAGCAGATGCAGGAGCAATTGAGTTCAGTGGGTGTTTACTGAGCCCGTTATAAATCCTTAATACTGTGCTAAGATCACGTCCCTCAGTAAGTTCAAGGTTTCCCAGAGGATGATTCATGCTCTATTTGTACAAATGTCAACACCAAACGGTATATGGCTCTTTTAAGTACAATTATGGTTTCTGTTCCCCTAACCCCCGAGTCTGGGCTGGCCCCTCAAACCCTTGCCCTTCTCTTCAGGGAACTTCTTGGTCCTCCTGTGCCCCCTTCTCCTCAAGGCCGCTCTCAGACTGTCACTTTAGGCAGAGATCTCTCTCCTACAAAGCTACGGCTTGGAGCCAGGAGGCCAGTATTCAGTTCTGGGTTGGTATTATCTATCGGGTTGGCCAAAAGGTTCGTTTGGGTTTTTCCGTAAGATGCTACCCGATACGTCAAAGTTCTCATCTGTGAAATGGCAGTGACAAGAGTAACATTTTTGTCTTTGTTGTCTTAATGAAAAAGCAGTGCCAATTTTATTTGCATGTGTCAAAGAAAATTAGAGGGGATTCAACCCATGGCCCCTAGTAACACTTCACAAAACTCCTTTCTCATAGGACCTCCTGTGTCCTCTGCCAAAGCCTTCTCATCACTTTCTCTCTCTCCAGACCCTCCCAGATTCCTTGCCCAAAGGGGCTCTTTTTCTGCGTTCATTTTTACTCATTTAACAAACATTTATTGGTTCCTATCTGTGTTGTAGGCATTATGGATAAAGCAATGAAGAAAGCGGACATTGTCACTGCCCCTGAAACACACATTCTCGTGGGGAGAGACAAAAAATAAGCACATCTTTTAAAAAATCAGACTAAGAAAAGAATTACGGGGTACGGTGGGGGGTTCCCAATGCCCAGAACCTCCCTGCTGGAGGTCGCCTCAGTCCTGCTGTTCCCAGAGTATTATGTAAAGATCAACGCGTTATCAGGTCTGTTATCAGGAGGAAGGGTCTTATGATGGAGAAGCAGTAAAATGGGCAAAGAACCAGTAGCTTTACAATAAAACGGCCAATTTTGAATGTAAAATGTGCTCTAAGCTCATCCCAAATCATTGCCGCATAAAACTTAAGAAACAGCCATATTTCAGAGGGGTTCTCCAAAACTATTGGCATAATTTTCAAGCTACATAAATATTTATGCATCTCCACTTAACCATGATTTTCTGCAGGGATGCATTTTAACTCTCATTTCAGGGAAGGTGTGGTCCTCTTTTACAGGTATAACAGCAGGTGCACGTTGCTGGGCTGGGAAGCACTGAGGTAGCAGTGCAGTGACTTGGGCAAAGGAAGTAGGGAAAGTCGTCCTCCCATCTTCCCCTCTGCTTCCCAGGACATTTCAGTTCACTTGCGGATGCCCTGCAGCTCACGTTTACCAGACCATGGGAGATGAGGACAGGGCGTCCCAGAGAAGTACCTCATTCAGTCCTCCTTTATTCCGTTTTGTTTTTCATTCATTCAGTAATTACTGAAATGTCCTGTGATACAAGGAACTGTTAAGCCTCGAGGGCAAAAGATAGTGTGGTCTGGTTTTCACCTGGTTCAAGAAGCCACCTGTTTATTAGGGAGACAAAAAATACAAGCAGTGACACTGCCTTGAATGAATGGGTTCACAGGGCGTGAGCACCAAGGGCCCTGGGGAGGATAAGGGCCCGATTCTACTCACAGAAGATGTTAGACTGCGAGATGAGGCCATGGCATGGAGGCCTGCAGGGAAAGCAGGAATCGGCTGGGCAGAGATTGACAATGGGGGCTTGGAGATGGCTGGAGATGGGAAGGGGAAGCGGGACAGTGCAGACCAGGGCGTGGGACACAGGAGACCGAAGACAGCTGGGTATGGCTGGAGCCCCAGTGAGCGGAAGAGGGGAGCAGCCCGTGAGGCCTGGCAGGGCGGTGGGACAAGACCATGGCAGCCTGGCACACTGGGACCTGCGAAGGGACCTGATCAGATACCCAGGGGCTTCTTCCCGGAGCAGAGGGAGTCAGCCAGCCGGGATGCAGCAGGGGGGTGGCGCCATGTTATGGCATGTGGGGTGGCAGCAGCCTCCCCCCTCTCATTCCACCTCAGCTGTGGGTTCCTTCAGGGAGGGGAAGACCAGCCTTTGGGGCCTGAGTTCCTACTTATCAGATGAATCACAAGCCTTTATTTCTATCAGCCTCTCTGTATCACTGCTCTATGACTGCTGGTTTTCAAAACCTGTGATTGCCATATTGTAGTATTGTTTTATCGGCTCACCTGTAACTGTAAATGGGGGCTGGGAGTCATAATTCTGAGAACTTCTTACTTTGTTTCCTGCTGAAATGCACATTTGCGCTTTAGTGTGACTGACCTGATAACGCGTAAAACCTCCTGGGAGGACAGAGCCCTCTGGAAAGGGGCAGTGGAAAATAGGATGAGGTGGTTAGGGAGGGAAGTAAGTGTGATATGATTTCAATTTTGAGCAGACTGTATTCAAGCCTCTGAAATTCAAGGTCTAGGGGCCTTGGTAATCCCAGGTTCTTAATTGGGATCCCAGAAGGGCCACGCTCTAGAAATAAGGGCTCTACCCTAGTAGCAAGAGCAAAACTGAAATAGACCACCCCTAACAAAATCTAAAACCAACTCCTTCACCTGCCAGAAGAAACTCTAACCCTTTGAACAGAAAGATAATATCACCCAAAGCCCCTACAAATCCTAATCCACAGTGTCTGGTTTTCAATTTAAAAACTATGAAGTATGCTTTAAAATGATCAAATGACTAAAACCCAAGAGTAAAAATAGACAGTAGAACCAGACATATAGGTGATTCAGGTTATCTAGATGGAGAATTCAAAATCACTATGGTGAATAAATTTAAGAAGACAGAGAGATAAAGTAGATTAAATGATGGAAAGTTTTAGCACAGAGTTGGAATCTTTAAAAAAAAGAATTAAATATACATTCTAGAACTGAAAAAGATAATCTCTGAAATTAAAAACTTACTGGATGGGTTTAACAGTTGATTGTAGAACATGTGTTTGGGTGGGTTTAAACAGTAGACACAACAAAATACAGGCTTAATGACTAGAAGAGAAGTTATTTCAACTAGATATAATAGGGGTGACCCAATGGCAACAATAGGAAAGAACTGAATTCCTCCAGGATCCAGAAGAGAAGCTAGCAATGGCAGCTGATAATGGTGCCTCTAAGGGTCTATCTACATTCTATTGTAATTCTGCCGTGTCTTCCAGGGTGGCCATGCTGTAATCCAGAGCTATTAAAATAAACCAGACCATGCTACCCCTAGAGTCTGTGCCTGCATTTCCTTATGCAGTAATCTAGTTTAACTATGATTCTAAATTACCTTTGTGGATTGTACTGTAGGGGACAAACAGAAAGAAAAGCAAGGACCCAGAAGATCACTCTGTAGAAGAAATCTCTTTCCTTTTTAGCTTTGAAAGGTGCCAGAGAAGAGGAAACTCAACACTAACTTGAAAAATGAGAACAAGTATCCTATTATACTTTATTTAAAAGGCATTAAGGATAGAAGTAAGACACTTACCAAAATTGTGACAAGTTGGTTTTCTTCACAGTCTTCAATTACATCTATATTTAACTTCTCTTTAAATTTCTAAAATGCAAAAGCAAAGGAGGTGTGAAATTGCTATAAAGTTGATTTCTATCTGATTCCTTTACTCTTAAAATCAGTTAAAATAAACTATGTTGTAATGAGTTCCATGAAAGATGCATTCTGGATACAAAGAAGATCTATAGCACTTGATTATTTAGAATTTTCTCTAAAAATTAATTAATCTCTCTTTTCTCCCCAAAACGTAACAGTAGCTGTCTCAGAAAAAGAGAGAGAGAGGGAGAGGGTGAGGGAGACGTCAGTTGTTTGCATGTAGGCGAGAAAAATGAATGGCTGATAGATCTGTTTTTCTTTAGTTTATAGCAATTTCCCTTTATTCTCCCCAGACATTTTCATCTTCAACATCTCAAACTCTCAAATCAAATTTCTTTTAAGTCTCAAACCATCCAGCAAAACCAAAACCAACCAACCAACCAAGCCATCAAACAAAAACACCCCAGGAAAACTACATCCACACACACTCTGAAAGCTTTTGAAATAAAGAGAGACGGTGGGTGTGTTATATTTTCCCTTCATTTGGTGGTGATTAGAACACTGTTAGCGAATATCTACTTGCTCTCCAATCATCCATGATGCTGACCTTGGTCATGTTTGTACCTTGAAAATTTTAGTGAATTTGATGTGAGGAAAGAATTGAAACGAGCTTCACAGCTGGGCTTGCTCTCTTGTACTTGTCATCACCATGAGAAGAACATCTATCAGGTAGCTGCTGATCAAGGATGATAGACGCAGAAAGCAAACCAGACGCACAGCTTGGAGCCCAGCCCAACCAAGGTTAGTTGAAATCTGGTCAACCCACAAACTCATAAGTGAGAAATAAATGCTTATTGTCATATACCGCTGAGAGGTTATGGCTGTTATACAGCATTACACGGCAACAGCTGACATTTCGCTCCCTAGAAATATTTCTTTCCTTGCTAACACTCTTGAATCTAGACCTCACTACTCCAGCTCCTACAGAGCTATTTTTAACAAAGTGCTATTCCAACCAAGCAGCCTGGAAATTCAGTAAGGCTCTGTGTACTGTGGACCACTCAGGTTCCCCTCAACCCCTCCTTCTTTGTTTCTCCCCTCCTAGCCCAGGACTAAACCTATTCTCATTCGTCAGACCTCCGGGTAATTAGGCGAATTCCAGAGGCCATGGTTAGATAGCATCTAATGTCACAGGACGAATTCCTCACTTACCAAAATGGACTTGATTTCATCAGGAGTAGCTTTGGTGTGGTTCATGAGCATTTCCTGGGCTATGTCCTTTCTGTTTACTAGTTTATTCATTTTCTCATAGGTGTCAGTATTTAAGAGAGACCATCCAAGAAATTGTGTGAGAGTCTGAAATAGATACAATGTGATTCGATTCTCTAAACCTAAAGAAAAAATGATTTGGAGGCAACAGTTTGCATGCTTTCCTATCAATCAATCTCCCTTCCACCATCAACAACCCAGTTCCTTGTTTTAATCTAAGAAAAAAAAGTACAATAATCAGCGCCATCAGCGCCAGACAATAAAACTGGCTAAGCCCTTGCTTTTCAAAGTGCTCCATGCACCGTGAATACTTTATTAGAGGAGAGGAATTACAAAAATCCAGTAGATAAAGCATGACCTGAAAATCAAGAGAGGGCTGGAGGTGGCAGCAAGGGTGAGAGGTGATAGAAGGGGAGCAGGGAGAAAGGAGAGAGAGACCTTTCCCCAATTCCCTAGTACTGAAAAGAATTTTGATTAAGCCAAAAGTTCACTTTGGTAGAAAACGGTACAGTTTACGGAAGTCAGGAAACAGAAATGACACAATAACAATATATTGACTGCAACCATGTGTGACTCACGTCTTAATTGCCCTTCAGAAACATCATTCCAGAATAACAAATAATTATGCATCTTCTATTATTTCATGCATTTCATCTACCTCCATTATTTTATAATTGCACTTACCTCAGTGATGTGTTCATCATACTCGTCAAAAGGCTTTCCATCCTTCCTGTTGTAAAATGTAGCTACACCCACGATGTCTTCTTTCTTGTTGACAACAGGCAGGGACAAGACATTTTTAATGACCCAACCCGTCTCATCTACAGGTCCTTTCTACAAACGATAAAGACACTAAGGTTATTTTTTTAACTATTTTTTTTGAAATAACTATAGGTACACAGCAGGTTGCAGAAGATATGTACAGAGAAGTTCCAGGTACCCTTTACCCAGTCTTCCCCATAACATCTTGTGTCACTACGGTACACTAACAAAACCAGGGAATACATATTGGTACGATCCATGGAGCTTATTCAGATTTCACCAGATTTATATGTATTTGTGCATGTGCGGGGGTAGGCAGGATGCAAATTCATCACATAGGTAGATATGCGCAACCTCCACTAGAACCAAGATAGAGAACTAATCCATCAACACGGGGCTCCCTTGCCCTACCCCTTTATAGCCACTGTAGCCCTCACTATTCCCCACTTAGGTTATTTTCAGTTTAAAGAAAGAATAATTGGGGGGTGTTAGATGCACAATTCGTATGTTGTATCAGAACATGGCTAGAACTATACAGCCATAAAAGTGCTGTAGTACATTTAAGTGTCCTAGAACCAAGTGTCTGTATTGTGACAACCCTACCCTCTTCTCTTTGACCTCTCCCGCTCCAGCCCTAGGGATAAGAAGCATTTACCTGTGTTAACTCAGTGTTCCCTGTTTATTTCTTCTGTCCTTCAAAACCTGTTTAGCTAAATTCTTATATTAAATTATCTCTGTTGAAATACCTACTGTGGTTTCTGCTTTCCTGACCGATCCATCAAGATCGTTTTTTGTTCTGTGGTGTGGTTCCACTTAGTAAACATCTGTCAATCCCCACGATGTTTCAGGACCTGGGCTAGTTGCTGGGGGTGCAAAGGTGAATAAATCACAGTCCCTAACCTCAAGATAACAGTCTAGTAGGGAATGCTGACACAGAAGTTCAGGAGTGTTTCTCAAAGTGTTGCCCAAAGATCAAGGGCAACAGATTTTTTTCTTTTCAGCTTGTTTCATAATCTCTAGGCATGCATCTTAAATAGGCCCCCCAGGTAATTCTAAAGTCCTCCGAAGCCTGAGAACCACGGTGTGGTACCTGCACAGCACGCAACAAGGCAAAGGTGGCCAAGCACCCATCACGCCAGGCTATTCCTTCTTCTGCCTGTCCTCGGCTTAGTCATCCTCAGAGGCTCTGGTTAAGTCTCACCTCTCCCTTGAAGCCTTCTCTAACTTTTTTCACCCATATGGAACTTTTCTTTTTCAGAACTCCATCAGCACTTCTAGACTTGACCATACAATTTAGCATTTAGATAATTTCCAAATGCTTTGGAACTGTTGACTGTTGTCTCTGAGGCTATTTTCTAATCTTACCAAAGAGCGGTTTCATAAACTGTTCAATTCTACCTAAGTGACAGGACGGTGCTGGGCATATAACGGATGCTCAATAAACAACTGCTTATTAGTTGAAGAGCTTGCCTTTATACTTAGAACGAAAAGCAGAGAAACCAAACCTCAATTCATGCTTCCTAATGGTCAAAGCTTTGGGGGAAAGAAAAAGCAGTGCACAGTGGTTCTCAAAGTCTTCATTTTTGGAAACTACTATGAAATGTTTATATACTTATATCCTCACAAGGATGAGAGACAACATCAATAACAGAAGATAATACCTGTGTGCAAGGTAAGCACCTGTGTATTTATTTTTAAAAAGCTTCCAAAATAAGCTTTACTGACTGCCTCTGTTTTTTCAGTACATATTCAGTTGGTACCTGTTCATGTTCATGTCTCTTGCTATTAAGTCAGAGCTTGTTCACAGAAAAGTGACAGAAGGAACTTAAGATTTAAGAAAAATAGGACAAAAACTTAAGACAGAAAATTCTATGTACTTTTTCTTCTGTGAATTGGGATCACTTTAATTCATGTTACACCACTTACCCTGAAGACGTCTACTTCCTAATCCCTGGAATCTGTGAACGGGTTACTTTAAATGGGGAAAAGGCGCATTAAACCGCAGATGGAATTCAGGTTGTCAGCTGATCTTAAAATAGGGAAAGTATCCTGGATTTTCCAGGTGGACCCAATGTAATTACAAGGATCCTTAAAAGTAGAAGAGAGAGTCAGGATCAAAAATCAGAGAAGGAGATATGACAGCAGACGCAAAGTCAGGGCGATGTGACTGCTGGCTTTGAAGATGGAAGGGAGCCATGAGACAAGGCAGCTTCAGAAGCTGGAAAAGACACGGAGACAGGTTCTCCCCCAGATCCTTTAGAAAGGAACACAGTCCTGCCAGCACCTTGAATTTAGCCCAGTGTGACGCATTTTAGACTTCTGACTCCAGAACCGTAAGATAACTCAGCTGTGTTGCTTTAAGCCACTAAGTGGTAATTGTTACAGCAGCAACAGGAAGCTAATAGGTACACCCTGCCCCCAAGAAACGCAGTTTGAGAATCGTTGCCTTTGCAGGTTTGTTCTGACCACAGTTCACTTTGAATCGTTGGTTTTTTCATTAAACTTCTCAGGTGCAAGAGGGACTAGTGAGAATGGAGGTGGGTGCGAGCAGGTGGACAGAATGAGAAGGCCCAGCAGGGTGGAGGTTTGCGGAGGATGGGCACCCTATCCTGAGTCTGCCTTTTGGAATGACCCACAGGTGCAATGCCTGTGAGGGAAAACAGAGAGGGAGGCTGAGAGCCCACCAAGATGCAGTCCTGGGCTTCCCTGGTGGCGCAGTGGTTAAGAATCCACCTGCCAATGCAGGGGACACGGGTTCAAGCCCTGGTCCAGGAAGATCCCACATGCCGCGGAGCAACTAAGCCCGTGCACCACAACTACCGAGCCTGCGCTCTAGAGCCTGTGAGCCACAACTACTGAAGCCCGCGTGCCTAGAGCCTGTGCTCTGCAACAAGAGAAGCCACTGCAATGAGAAGCCCACACACCACAACTAAAGAAAGCCCACACACAGCAACGAAGACCCAATGCAGCCAAAAATAAATAAATAAATTTATTTTTAAAAAAAAGATGCAGTCCTGACCCCGGGGCTAAGGACAGAAGGAAGGATGGAGAGTTGGGTGGGAGTGTCTTAGACCACAGTGCAGTTCTGAAAGAGTTTGCAGGGCTGAAGGGGATTCCTAGGACCAACAGTGCTGGTCAGGAGTCTGGCATCTCCCAGGAACTGGCCTGTGTTAGTATCCCGGCCCACAGGAAGTGCAGCCTCCGCGCGGACAGTGGGTTTCCCAGCCCAGCAGCCATTTGATGGTCATCCTTCCTACAGTCAGAGACCTGAGAAGCATGTTTTCACGGGCACTACACTGATGTTTCCTAGGGAGCTGGCCAATTCCTATAGGCTGGAGGTTTACCCCAGGTGGGTGCCCAGCCTCCTCTGTGCCGTCAGAGCCCTTGTGCGGCTGCTCCCACAGGGGCCACACGAGGACCCCACACACACAGAAAGCACAGGCCCCCAAACCTCTAAGCGCGGCCCGATTCTTCTGGGCCAGCTCCCTGCCCTCCCTGTTCAGACTATGACTGCTTAAGGTTCAGACACCTTAGAGAGTCCTTGTCCCTTTTTCCTGCCTGTGCACTCCTTCCTCGCACCCAGTTGCCATAAACAGAGGGGTCATGGCTGGGCACAGTGTGGTCACAGTTAGGCCTTCGGAGGCAAGGAGGAAGGAGCTAGAGCAAACGCCACGTGTTGTCCACACGCTTCCACGGTGGTGAGCAGAGAGGAGTGCGGAGAGCAGGAGGAAACCTGCCCCGTAACTGGGCGAGTGAGCACAGGTTTCCCAGGCCTGGGGGCCCCTGCTGCTGAGGGTGCGCCCCTCACCCCACCCACCCCAGGCCGGCTTCGGCTGTGCCATGTGGGCAGAGATGGGGCTCTGTGGGCGTGTCGGGGTGAGACCAGAAGACGGACGCTAGTGACCCCCACTGGGAAGGCCATCTCCACTCCCGACTGGGGCCGGGCTCCAACTGGATGTCTGCTAAAACAGGACACAGAAGGGCAAGGGCCAGAAGGAGGAAAAGGAGAGGTTGCCGGGCCAATGGTCAGGTGGGGAGGGGATGCAAGAGGGGACAGGTGGGGAGGGGCATCTCTGGATGTTGGAGGAGGAAAGGTAAAACCAAGAGTCTGACAGCAGGAGGGGCTCCCAAGAACCCAACAAGAAGTTCCTTTTCCTGATAACAGTGGCAATAAGCCTCCGGGACAGGCCCGAGAAACCTCCAAAGGGCTGAACCCAGGTGGTAGGACGTATCCAGCTAATCATTCAGGCAGAAGCCATTTACTGAGCACCTGTGACGTGCCAGGGCTGTTTTAGGCACTGGGTGGGAGAGAACGGAGAAGTGGCAGCCCCCCCGCCGAATGCTGGGGTGACAAACACCCTTCTCTCCTCCCCCCTCTTCTCCTTTCCCTGAAGAACGTGTTACTTGGTGGCCACCAGCCCAGCCAGGGTGAGTGGGACATAAGCCTTGCGTGTGCCTCCTGGTCACCCCCGAGCATAAGGCAGCCTCTGGGGATGGAGAGGGTCAGTGCCGCCCCCCTCCCCACACTGACAGGGGAGGCCTGGCAGAGGGCAGTTACCTGAAATGTGAAGTATTCATCCGCTGGGGCGTTCAGCATGTTGCAGATCTGTTGCAAAGCAAGAGGAGCCATTAAGCCACAAAGCTGAACGAGAAAGAACGCGGGGAGCAAGGGTTTCCTCCCTGGGTCTCCACAGCTCGCAGGCAAATTATTCACCCTAGACCTCAGTGAGGCCACATGTGCTAACAACACGCTGGAGTCGAGGTGGGCTGGGACCTGGGCCCCCTTTACTGGAGTGCTTGCATCTGAGCAAACATCTCCTGGAGCAACAGAATACAAAGAAACTATAAGGGACTGAAAACAACTGCGTGCATGCCCAGTTGGGGCAAATCATGAACGATAAGACACAAAAAGGCCACAAACCAACTGCCACTTCTGAGGTGCCAGGAAGAAAAGCAGAGGACTGCGTGTGATCCCCGCACACAGCACGGCCAAGGGGGTGGGCAGACTACTTAAACCGCCCCTCCGGCCCGACCCACCAATCCACCCCCACCCTCGCCCCTCCCAGGAAGCAAACAAGGGCACCTGTGTCTTGTTTTTCTCCCTCAAGCTGCTGCGAGTGCCAATAAAGCCTCGCCTGAATTTCTTCTCTGGCCTCTTACCAATTGCTATTGATTAAAGACTCCAAGGACCTGGGTGGGTAACAAAGTTAGCTTCTCTTCTACTAATTAAGTCACTGGATGACATTTAGCCCCATCTCTGCTCCTTCCTACTCTCTCAGCCTCTAAGGATTCTTCTTCCAAATTCAAAGCAACTAGTTGTTCAGATCGAGGAGAGGAGGAGTCTAAGCAAAAGGGCCTTTCTGCCTGGGCAGGTGTGGCAGCAATGCTGGGAAGGCTCTGTTTGCCTTCTTTTTTTTTTTTTTCTGATGTGGGATCCGGGTTGGAAGAAAGTGGCTAAGGGGCAGGAGGGAAAAGCCAGACGGCCTTTTAGGTACGCCAAAGTAAATATTCATTACGAGACATCACTTTAAGTACTAAACTCAGAGACTTGCTCACATCCATAAGGACAAGAAATCATTCCATTTTTGGGTCATTTCGGATTATCTTTACATCAGGTCAAATCACAAATGGGTCTTTTTTTTTTTTTAAGTAACAGCAGTGGATTTAATTTTTGGGGGGGAGATTTTTTTTTTATTCAAATGGAAAGTCACAAAAGTTATAATCATCCTCAGCAGTTCACTGTCCCATGTAATTAATTTTTTTCATCTTGATCTTTTGTTAGCGCTTTTATGAATTCATCAGTTTTCCATTAGAGTTCTGAAAATGCTTGTTCATTCAGTTCAGCAGTATAGTCAGTGACCAGAAACCTGTACTTGTCAGAGTCTTTTCCATGAATTCCTTGAAGATGAAACCCTTTTATAGGAACATATTTGCAAAAGCATCAGAGTACACCCAGAACTGTCGGTAAATGACAAAAGACTTAAAAATGACCACGGTTAAAGATGTGATGAAAGTTCATAATAATGCAACTGACAAGGAAATTTAGTTATTTCTGAGATATATAAAGCAATAACTAGAATTATGACTTATAACATTATATCAGAACATAAAAGATTTTTAGAAATTTCATGTAATGTCTGAAACATTTATATTAATGTCTTAATAAAAGACAATATCTTTCTTTCCACCAAAATTACATTAGATACTTTATTTTTGTTTGTTTTTCCAGCATCATGATTTAATTAAGGGAGCACATTCATCGTAGAGAATATATCGATGGCTGTAAATGTGACTCCTCGTTACAGCCTTAAAATTTTTGAAACACCAAAGCACAAAGATGTCAATTATATATCCAGACTACAGGTACAAAACAAATACATGCATTTTCCATGCTCCAAAACTGAGTACACACTGCACTGTCACAGGGAAGGGGTTTACCAATGAAGACCTGACAATGAAGTACTCAAGATCGATATACCAAAATAAAATATAACGTAGGAGTTTATAAAAACAAGTTTGACAATAGCAGAGAGGACCCTTTGCATTTCTGAGCAAAAATGCATTTCATTATATGTACTCTCACCTAAAATGAATAAACTGGTCACTTGAGAATGCTCTGTTTATTTCTTCTATTATACTACAACATTCTCCACGTGTTGGAAAAAAAAGTATTGTGCAGGATCTGTGGGATAAGCATGCATGTGGATGGAACAGCACAACTGCAGTGGTTCTTACAACCCACTTCCAGATAAGGAGAAAGTGTTATTCATTAGTATGGCCCAGTCTTAGCCAATATTCAGTTTGGAAAGACACTGGGTTAAGATCAGAATGATCTGAAATTCCAAGTTCTAGAATTGATGATTTTATATGCCACTGTATTAGCCAGGCATCTTTTCTTTTTATTTTTAAATTTTTATTGGAGTATAGTTCATCTATAATGTTGTGTTAGTTTCTACTGTACAGCAAAGTGAATTGGCCACACATACCCATATATCCACTCTTCTTTACATTCCCCTCCCATACAGGTCATTATAGAGTATTGAGAAGAGCTCCCCGATAAATTAGATACTTTAAATCATAGCATTTTAAAGTTAGAAGGCACTTTAATAATTGTTTAAGCTTTTCTTTTCAAAGATGAGGAAATAGAAGCCCAAAGAGGATAAGTGATTTTGTTCAAATTCATGGGATGAAACGAGAACCGGGATCTCCAGCGAGGGTGCTGGTGGAATCACCTCTCCTGCTAGGGGGTGGGGAAAGCCCTGATTTGTATCATTAACCAATTCCATGTTGTAAATCCTCCCACCATGGAGGATTTCAAGTTGCCAACAGTTTAACAACCTGCTTACCAAACTCCCAAAAATCTACCAGTCTGGTGAGTAGGTAAGAGAAGGCCTCTCCATCTAGTGCACTAACTGTGCCGGCCCCTCTGGCCCAAGGGAAGTGCTTTCTGGGAGTGCTTGAGCCAGGTCTACTGTTTTTGTACTATCTTACAAAGCAAATGGGACCATCTTTCTAAGTTTTTGTTAGTATATACAGTCTAAGTATTTAAGGACTCATTTGTGCTATCCATTCCTTTTTTTTTTTTATCCATTCATTTTTATAATCTAATTTGAATAAATAACATGAACTGATTGGCTGAGCATCCTTCAGGTGTGTGTAAAAGAGACCAAAAAGCAGTTTAGTTCTCTTTTCTGACCTTTCCATCAACAGTAACTGCTTTGGTCCAGGCTTTTCCAGCCTTTCGAGAACATCTATAGATCGGTCAAGGTCCTCGAGGCCAAGTATTTCACTCAATATTCAAAAATCCTAGGGCTTCCCTGGTGGCACAGTGGTTAAGAATCCTCCTGCCAATGCAAGGGACACAGATTTGATCCCTGGTCTGGGAAGATCCCACATGCCGTGGAGCAACTAGGCCCGTGTGCCACAGCTACTGAGCCTGCGCTCTGGAGCCCGCAAGCCACAACTATTGAGCCTCAGTGCCACAACTACTGAAGCCCACACACCTAGAGCTCATGCTCCACAGCAAGAGAAGCCACCGCAATGAGAAGCCTGGACACCGCAATTAAGAGCAGCCCATGCTCATCACGACTAGAGAAACCCTCACCCAGCAACGAAGACCCAACGCAGCCAAAAATAAATAAATAAATTTATTTTAAAAAAAAATCCTCTCTACCCTCCCCATCTCTCTCTGTCTCTGTTTCTGTCTCTCTGTCTCTCTCTAAGTTTACAGGTCATCTTGATTCCAGCTTGGTTTGATCCTGTATTTAAGGCCTCCAATTCTATAAATGTAATTCTACAAACTAATTTTCATTTTTAATATCTCATGTTTTCAACTCTAAAAAGTCACTCAACTGAAGTCTGCCGCTTCCCAGTCAGAGCTGGGATTTACTGGTTTGATGAGAACTGTGTGGGCATGTGTTCCCCAAGTCCAGCAAGGTCCAGCTGAAAGACCTCTGAGACTGCTCACCTGAAAGCCTGCCTTTACTCTATTAGAAAGGGTTTGCGAGAAAATTATCAAGGGAAAAGTTTGAAAAAGCTAAAAGGAAAAGTTTCAAGCAGTCTAGAGGAGCATCATATATATACAATTAATTATGATTTAAATGGCACAGCATGGACTTCCCTGGTGGCGCACTGGTTAAGAATCCGCCTGCCAGTGTAGGGGACACAGGTTCGAGCCCTGGTCCGGGAAGATCCCACATGCCGCGGAGCAAGTAAGCCCGTGTGCCACAACTACTGAGCCCATGTGCCACAACTATTGAAGCCCGCGCACCTAGAGCCTGTGCTCCGCAACAAGAGAAGCCACCGCAATGAGAAGCCCACGCACCACAACGAAGAGTAGCCCCCGCTCGCCACAACTAGAGAAAAGCCTACGCACAGCAACGAAGACCCAATGCAGCCAAAAATAAATAAATAAATTTATTTTTAAAAATTGCGCATCATTTTTATTATCCAGAAAACAGCATTTAAAGATTCTTGAAGCCCCTGTCACTTAAATAATTAGGTCAACAACCTCATTTTACAGATGATGACATTAAAACCCAGAGAAGTCAAGGGATTTGCCCAAGGTCAAGGATTTGCCAATGGATTTGCTCAAGGCAGGACTGAGTCATGGCACCCAGGGATCCTGAGTCATAGCCCGTTGCTCTCTTCACCAAAACCCACCATCATATCACAACAGTCCCCCAAGAATGGCACTGCTCTGGCTGGGTCTGCTGAAATGTTTGATATCATCCTCTAGACCAGTGGTTCTCATCCATGGGTGATTTTACCCACCAGGAGATATTTAGCAATGTCTGAGACATTTTGGATTGTCATAGCAGGGTGGTGCTACTGGCATCTAATGGGTAGAGGGCAGGGAGGCTGCTAAAAACCCTACAATTCAGAGGACAGCTCCCCACTACAAATAATTATCTCGTCCACAATGTCAGTAGTGGCAAGTTTGAGAAATCCTGTTCTATACACAAAAAAAATGTTTTTTAATAGATCCTGCCTTTTGTAAGCACATAGTATAGGATGACACATTTGGGAGTGAAAGGGAAGGCTGAATAACTCATGAGGACAACAGGTGTAAATGGAGGTTGTCCCATACAAACTGGGAGGTATGTTCACCCCAATTCTGGAGTCCCAGGAAATGGCTCAAGGTCAATTCTCTGAAAATCACTTTGGGAATGCTAACTTGTCTAATGAGCAATTTGGTGAGAAATGCCTTAAACTAGATTTACACCAATTTGCCATCTTGGGCTTGGGCTACCAGCAGAAAGGATA
This sequence comes from Neophocaena asiaeorientalis asiaeorientalis, assembly GCF_003031525.2. Classification (NCBI taxonomy): domain Eukaryota; kingdom Metazoa; phylum Chordata; class Mammalia; order Artiodactyla; family Phocoenidae; genus Neophocaena; species Neophocaena asiaeorientalis. The sequence goes on from NW_020172664.1 coordinate 765,707, forward strand.
ACAGCAGGGGTGAGGCCAAGGGCAGGAGCTGAGAGGTGAAAGGCAGTAGTAAAGCAAGTGCAAGGAGTCTGTGATAGAAACAAAATCTCGGGGGAAAATGTCCTCCACAGCTTTGGAATCGACTCTGGCAAGTTGGTTATATGGCAAATTGATGATTTGGCAAATGAACCATTCAATGAGTTGGCTTTTGATGCATTCGCTCTCTCCAAATTGATTTTTGGACAATAACATGTTTACCTAGGAAACACCTAGGAGAGAAGAGGTGCTTAAAAAGTGGGGCATAATAAAAAAGAATAAAATAATGCCATTTGCAGCAACATGGATGGACCTATAGATTATAATGCTAGGTGAAATAAGTCAGAGAAAAGATAAATATCATATGATATTGCTTATATATGGAATCTAAAAAAATGGTACAAATGAACTCATTTACAAAACAGAAATAGAGTCACAGATGTAGAAAACAAACATGGTTACGGGGGAGGGATAAATTGGGAGCCTGGGATTGACATATACGCTCTACTATATATAAAATAGATAACTAATAAGGACCTACTGTATAGCACAGGGAACTCTGCTCAATACTCTGTAATGACCTATGTGAGAAAAGAATCTAAAAAAGAGTGGATATATGTATAACAGACTCACTTTGCTGTAGTACAGCAGAAACTAACACAACATTGCAAAGCAACTATACTCCAATAAAAAAAAATTTTTTTAAGTGGGGCATAAATTTCTTTATACTGGCTACAGCAGCTTTGGGGTATCAAACTTGATAAAAACCCTAAATAGAGCCTGGCAGATGGGATGCTGGGAAACCGAGGACAGGGGCCAGTGGTCAAGCTATTTGGCTATTTTGGTGAGGCTGAAAAATTGTGGTATCTGTGGATTCAGTTAGGAATGAATTGGAATATTTTGGTCATTACCACCAAGTCAGGAAGGACATTTAAAAATATTTCAATTATAAAAAAAAAGGGGGGCGGGAATTCCCTGGTTGTCCAGTGGTTAGGACGCCACGCTTTCACTGCCAAGGACCAGGGTTTGATCCCTGGTCGGGGAACTAAGATCCCACAAGCCACGTGGTGTGGCCAAAAAAAAAATTTTTTTTTTCAAAAATTTTCAATTATTTTGCGGCAATTTTGAAAACATGACATTTGTCAGTATATATTACTGTTTACTCCTAACAGACATAAGATTGCTTCTCCCTTCTTTTTTTTTCCTTCCCCTTTGGCATGTCTCTACACTAAGAGATCATGTCACCTGGTAAGGCCACCTGGTCCTGTAAACCAACTAAGCCCAGAGTTTGGGCATCCTCCTTGAAACCCAGGGTAAATCATCCCCACACAGAAAGATTATCTTGCAGTCACAACAGAATTTTCCTTACTCTGTCACCATTCTGAACCCAGAAATGTTCACACTAGGCAGAGGCAGATTTATGACAGTAAAAGAAAAAACACTAGACAACCTAGATTTTGTTTCACTTCTCCTATGACCCTTGGGTGACTCTTTTAGTCACTGTAATTCACATGCCCCTATACTAAATAATGAAGATGCATGAACACTAGCAAAACACAATGCCAACACTAAAGAAGAAACAACTATGCAAATAAATGCTTAAAAATTTTTTTTTAGAAACTTGGGTTTGAAGGGGGAAGAAGGAAAAATGCCAACATAAAGAAACGTTAAAAGCACCGAACATTCTTGCGGGGAGGAATCTTGATGCGAAAAAAAAAAATGACACAGATGGTGGAACAGCCCAACTAGGGAGAGAAATCAGCCATGAGAAGGAAGGAAAGTATGGTCAAGGCCGAGTGGGAAAGCTACAGAGACCTGGTCCTCTGGCCCTGAGGCCTATGGGACCTACCGGAGACCTGTTGTTTGTTGTCTTCCCACCGCTGACCTTTCTCAGCCAGACCTGGCCTACTGTCCCCCCATCCCACCCTCCCCTGAGAGACCAGGGCAAAAATCTTCACTTCATCTATCAACTCACTACATTTTGCATTGCAATCAGTGGCAAAGTTCTTTCTTTATATATATTTTCCTTTTTGTCAGTAATTTTCCTTGTTTCAAAAGTCTTGACCAAGGGAACTATATTTAAGATCAAATTAAACCCAGAATGAACCATAGTCATGAACTGCCAAAGGATGTCTGAAATTTGTGTGGCCGCAGAATAAGAGGTTGGGGGATGGATTAATCTTTCTCATGTTAACTAAATATTTTCTTGTAGAGTTTAGGAGTTTCTGGTTCACTTACATTTGACTGCCAAGATTCCTCTCTCCTATGTCCTGTGCCAAACCTCACCCTTACCTGGTGCATTCTTACTTTCATAATTGTTCCCATCTCTTGGCTAATAAAACTTTCATCCAATGTTATGTAAGATTTGAATTTGTTCAATAACTTACAAATCCATTTTCAGCAACGTATGTTGGCAACCCACTAATGAGAGTCCAGTGGTCCGCAGGAGGCGTCCTTGAAGAAGATTAGAAGAAAGAAAATCATTGCTATACAGAGAAATGCACTGGATACAAAAATAAAATGGCAACTCCTGCCGCTGCCTCATGGCAATACTCACGGAATGACTCTGATCTCTTCTTTTCCGTGTAAAATGTAATCGATGATTTTATAAAACACGACTTCCTAAGAGGAAAGAAAGAGAATATGAGAAAAATCTTACTTCCCAAAGAAGACACTTTTCCTTAATGAGCTTATATTTTAAGATTTAAATAACACCTTATTTCCCAACCACATTTCTCTGCATAACATAAATTACCAAACTACTCATGTCCTAATTATAAGCCTGTAATAAGACTGGAAATATCACTGGCCACTTATCTATATGAATAAGCCTATTGAACTAATTTTAGAAAGTTGAATTCAACCTAACAGCTTCTAGGGGAATCTTGGGTTTTCTTTCAGTTTCTTTCTATTGTCCAGAAATAACCGACTAATCACTCCAGTGGAACGAGTCATGGAATTCCTCAACCACAGTCAATGTTTTCCCTTCCCAGCTGTACAGGGGCCAGTGGTCAAGCTTCCAGCACCTGCTTATCTGAACAGGGTGTCTCAGAAGCAGGATTCAGTGGATACACTGTCAAAGCTGGAAGCAACTTGAAAACTAGTCTTTCTACTTCTTTGGGCAGATGAAGAACCTGAACATTCCATCCCATGCCTTCCCTTTCCTGTGTGCTGGGGATACCGTGGTAGAACAAGCTTCCTATGAAGCTTGCAGTCAAGGGGGAAAGTAAATCTAACCCAACCCTTCCCTGGAGATCCCAGTCCAGGGTGTCAGAAGAAGGTCCTGGGCTCAGTGTGTTTAAAAAACTGTGCAGAAGGCTCTGATGCATCCCTCCCTATTGAGAAGCACTGATCCACCAAGCCTTGGCTTCACAGAAAACGAAACTGAGAAGTTCAACAATGAGTGAAGGCGAGAGCCACCCAGCTGGTTTGGGGCAGAGCTGGGACTTGAACCTCAACCTCCTTGTCCGGTGCTCTTTCTACTACTCCAAGGCCCCCCCAGGAAGTGACAGGACTAGAACCTTCTAGTCCTTCTCGAGCCAGCACGCTTTCCTTTACGCACGGCCTCCTCTAGTTTTAGCACCTGGTACAGATATCATCAACAAAGATGTCTGCACTCACTCTGCCATCTGGTGTCTTTGGACCTTTGTAAGGCTCGACTTCTCCAAGCTTGACAGGCCACTCATCATAGAATTCCTGGAGGCAATTATATTTAAACATTATTAAGCAAACTGTTCCGTGACCTACCATATCTTATACGAAGGTCATTGGTTTGCATGTTTTATGTTAACTTATAATCCTGGAATTTTAAAGCTCTTTTTCAGCAATACCACTTATGAACTTGTGACTGTGAACAAGTCAACCTTTTTAATCTGTAAAATGGGGACAATAATAAAATTTATACTATAGGGTCATTGTGTGGATTAAATGAATAATACAGAGCACCTACCCTGACACATAGCTAAAAGTACTTAATAGATAGCAGCTCTTTTACAGACAATTAAACTAAATCCAGATAGGTTAAGAGGCTTGTCCAAAGTCATGCAGAATGGACAACAGTGTTGCTTGCCTTACCCAACATTCAATTCTCCCTCTTCCTTGCTAACAAAACCTGATTTTATTTAGTTATCAGGTGGTGATTTGTTCAGGGAAGATGGGCCCTGCACAGCTCACGAGTGGTCTATGTAAGGTGCCTGGAATTAGTTTGAGGGCAGGTATGTGGCCTGGATATGGACAGTGAAGGAGAAGTCTTCCAAGGGCCTTCTGAAGAAAGCTTTTCTTTAGACGAAGGGTGATGAAGATGACATTTGTAGGAAATGTCTCCCAATTTTGTCATGTCTATGAACCAGGTCTTGAGCTGCAATAGCCATCTTACCACCACAAGAAGAGACCTCACCAACAATGCTGAAGGGAGCAGAGACTTTACCAGGAAAAACTGAAAAGCACCTGGGACTCTGATGCCTGTACTGAGCTCTGAATTAATCAGCCATAGAACTGCCCTACTTTGGGACTTCTTGTTAAATGAGATAATAACTGTCATGTTACTAAAGATGCTTTTAGTTGGGTCTGATGTTACTTGCAGCCAAAAGCATCCTAACTAATACAGTCAGCTAGAAACTTCCAGAGCCAGGATCAGAACTCAGCCCTCCTGACACTTGGTCCCATGTTTATCCACTTAGAACAATTATTGTGAAAAGATAATTTCCAATCACATGGAGAGTAATAAATATAAAGATATGGTATTCATTGGTTATGTTGAACTAGAAGAGCTCCAACAGAAGTAACGAAGCAAGATGAGAAATGAGCATTATATTGTGTGTGAGTAATATTAAATATTTTTTAATTTCTACTTTAAAATAATTTTAACTTTTCAGAATATAAATCCTCAAACTGGTAATAAAAATACACTTTATTTTTATGCCCTAATATGTGCTGGCCACTATATAGATATAGATTTAGACATTTAGCTATAGCTAGATAGATACGGATATATAATTTCCAAATAATCTCAAACCCTCACAACTGATGAGAGAAGTCCTCATTTTACAGATGCATAAACCAAGAATCAAGGAGGTTAAAAGAACTTGCTGAAAAGAAGCACAAAGTCAAAGAACTGACACTACCCGACTTCGAGACTTACTATATAGCTACCATAATCAAGAGAGTGTGACACTGGTGGTAGAATAGACACATAAATCAATGGAACAGAATAGAGAGCCCAGAAATAGACCCACACAAATATAATCAATTGATCTTTGGCAAAGCAGCAAAGGCAATGGAGAAAGAATAGTCTTTTCAACAATTGTACTGGAGCAATTGGACAGCCACATGCAAAAAAAAAAAAAAAAAGAATCTAGATATAGATCTTATGACTTTCACGAAAAACAACTCACAATGGATCACAGACCTAAATGTAAAATGCAAAATTATATAACTTCTAGAAGATGACATAGGAGAAAATCTAGGTGAACTTGTGTTTGGTGGGATTTTTTTAGATACAACACCAAATAATGGAAAAATTAGACTTCATTAAAATTAAAGGCTTCTGCTCTGAAAAAGATACTGTTAAGAGAAAGAAAATATAATACTCTGGGAGAGAATATTTGCAAAATACATATCCAATACAGGATTTGTATTTAAAATACTTAAAAATGAATGATAAGAAAATAACCCAATTAAAAAGTGAGCAAAAGATCTGAACAGTCATCTCCCCAAAGAAGACATACAGATGGGAAATAAGCATTTGAAAAGATGCCCACATCACATGTCGTCAGGAAATGCAAATTAAAACAATGAGATACCACTACATACCTATCAGAATGGCCAAAATCTGGAACACTGACAAAACCAAATGCTGGCGAGGATGTGGAGCAACAGGAACTCTCAATTATTGCCAGTGGGCATGCAAAATGGTACAGTCACTTTGGAAGACTGTCTGGCTGTTTCTTACAAAGCTAAACATAGTCTTATCATGTGATCCAGCAATAGCCCTTCTTGGTATTTACCCAAAGGAGTTAAAAACTTACGTCCACACAAGAATCTACACACATTAACAGCAGCTTTATCCATAACTGCCAAAATTTGGAAGCAACCAAGATGTCTTGCAGTAGCTGAATGATTAAGCAAACTATGGTGTATCCAGACAAGGGAATATTATTCAGCATTAAAAAGAAATGAGCTATTAAGCCATGGAAAGACATGGAGGAAACACAAATGCATGTTGCTAAGGGAGATAATTTAATCTGAAAAACCTACATGCTCTATGATTCCAACTATATGGCGTTACAGAGAAGGCAAAACTACAGAGGGAGTACAAACATCAGTAGTTGCCAGGCGGCTGGGGTGGGAGAGGAAGGGCTCAATAGGCAGAGCACAGAGGGTTTTTTGGGGGGGAAGCTATGCTCTACGATACTGTAATGGCACATATATGACACTATGTATTTGTCAAAATGCATAGAACAGTATAACACAGAGAGCTGAATGTAAACTGTGGACTTTAGTTAATAATGACATATCAATATTGATTCAACAACTGCAACAAATGTACCGCATCAAGGCAAGATGTTAGTAACGGGGAAATGGTGGGGGTAGGGAAGGAAGAGGTCACGTATGGGAACTCTCTGATCTTGCTGCTCATTTTTTCTGTAAATCTAACATTACCCTAAAAGAATAAAGTCTATTAATTAAAAAAAAAAAGACTTGTTGAAGACATATAGCCAGGAAGTGGAAAAGCCAAGCTTAGATCTTTTTTTGCTCCAAAAACGTACATGTTTACCTCTATACCATATTTTCTTGGCACTGGTTCTTATGATCTACCGTGACTAGTAGTTTACATAGCGTATCCATTTTTTTTTAATGGATTGCATTTCATGTGATGTGCATTTTATAGGTGATGTTAGGTGAGACCAAATGTACGGAACAGTGACCTTCTCCTTGGTCATGTCCAGCAGTCCAATGGAGTATCGTTCACAGTTCAGGTATGTTCTAACAGTGTACAGAGCTTTGTGAAACTGTCGCTCGACATCTGTGAGCTCTTCAAATACTTTGTTGGCTGACCACATGAGGATCTGAAAGTAGGTATTAAACAGAAAACAATTAGAACAAAATACAGTACGAAGAGGAGCATTAGTCAGAAGAAAGCAGGAGGTGCATCAGATAAAATGAATTGCATTGCAAACAACGCAGTTCCATTTTGGCACATGTACATGTCCAACAAATTACTCAGATTTTCTGAGCGGGATGATGAGTAGACCTTTTGCAAGGATGTGGGTTTATGAAAGGGGAGAAGCCATGATTGGTCCCCATGTCCAAATGTTTTGGCTCAAAGGGCAAGTGATCTAACAATAAATGCAGAGACAGTTCCTGGGCAGAGGGTCCAGTATTGGTGGCCCACTGGCTCCTGCCGGTCCCCATGGGGAGAAAGCCACATGCCTCCTTCCATGCATCCTAAGCTAGTCAAAGGTCTCCTTACCCGGACAGTGAGCCCAGGACGGGACCTTGGAAGTACTCCATCCCAACCACCCTCCCACCATTGTACTCATGAAGAAACAGAGGTCCACAGAGCGGTCCAACTCAGGTATCCTGGCTACCAATGTTGTCCTTTATCCCTCTGGCTCAAGGAGGCAACAGAGGAGTGATGTGCTTCTCAAATTAATACCTTTACTATGTATTGGGTCGGCCAAAAAGTTCGTTCGGGCTTTTCCATAAGATTTTACAGAAAAACCCAAACGAACTTTTTGGCCAACCCAATACCAGGAATACATAGTTCTGCTAAAAGCTTTATGTGAACTAATTCATTCAATGACCATTTAATAGTCACAACAACCATGTGGGGTAAGTACTACAATTATCATTGCTATCTCATAGAGGAAGAAACCACAGCTACCCAGGATACGGACTGAAGAAAGCAAGCCAGCTGTACCTACAGATAGAGGGACAGGAAGATGGGGTGGGGGGAGGGGACATAAGAGGACACTGAGGATACAAGTTTGGGGATCTTATCCATGTGGTGTGGATAGGAAGGGTCTGGGCTTGTTGCCTCTGGGTTGCTTTGTCAGACAGGTCAGCATGGAGTGGTTAATGTCACCTTCTCTTTACCTGACTTCTTCGGGATTCAATACTGTACAAGTAGTTGGTATGATGAAGCTTTAGGATGACAGAAACAAAGCTGAGGTATTTGGAAAAGACCTACAGATGGCAGAGAAAAACAAATTAGGTGTGACATCTTTCTTTCAGTTATACAACAAATAAATTTCCTGAGCCTCCTATGGGATGCCCAGGGTTAGCGTTACCTCTTCATCCCGTTTGGAAAATTCAGATGCATCTACTTTGTTAACTGCCATAACCACAGCAAGAACCTCCTTGCCCGTCACGATGGGGGCTGCCAGCAGGTTCCTGGTGACATACCCGGTTTGTCTGTCCATGAAGTCAGAAAAATGGCTGTTCTGCAAGATACATTCACACATTTGCCAAAGCAGCATAGGACCATGAGTGCAGATGTAGGAATGGCAACAGATCGTCCTCTCTAGTCCAAGTCCTACCAACAGATAACCAGGGCCGCTGCACAGTGGTCCCGACCAAACAGTCCCCACCCACCTCCCACCCTCAATTAGAGAGAATGAATGAAGCACAGAATGAAACTGCCCGTTTCCGAATGAGCATTTCCCGCCTGAACTATGGTCTATCCCGGTTAGGCTGAGGTTGGGCCAGGAGAAAAGAGGTGATGTTGTGGCCAAATGGAAAGTGAGGTTCTAAGAGGGAGGCGGGGGGGAAGATGCAGGATTACAACAGGCAGAAAGTGTGTGTCAGAAAGAGAGCACAGCGGGGATTCCGTAGAGCTCTTCTTTTAATTACAGCAGCAAAATGTGCACTTGAAACCGCCCAACCCATCATAACACAAAGGAAAACTTATTAATCCCCCAAACTCCTCCTCCTTGAGGAAATCCACGTTCCTGCTTAGTACATCTCCTTCTATGCCTTTCTCTCTGCTCAGACAAAGGGTTTACTCTTCTTTTTTTAAATAAAATTTCCTTTTCTAATTTTATACAATCCTTTCGTCACTTAACACTACCTTACGAACTTCCGATGTGTACGATGTGAACCCATCTTCTGGATTCTTGTAGACTGCTCCACAGTGTGGGGGCCCTGGATCTGCTCAGCCAGCCTCTACTGATTCAGTCTGTTGATAGTTTTCCCCACTGCAAACAATACTGCACTAATCACTCTTGCTTTTATTTTTATGTGATGGACTCCCCAAAGTGGAAATTCCTTTTGCTGGATCAACAGGTATATGCAGTTTTTACTTAACGCTAAGGGCTTTTACAGATGGTTGAAATTCTTACCTCTCCTGGTCATTTATGAGAGGACCACCCTCTTGCCAGCACCAGATACTTTTCAGTTTCTCAAAGTTCTACCAAGTCAATGTCTCTCATTCATATTTTTTATTTCTTTCCTTGGGGAAAATGAAGTGTATCATCCCAGATACAAACTTCAAGGAGTAGAAGCAAGAGCTGACTCTAATACAAGAACCACGGAAAGGGCAGAGTGATGAGTTTGGAGAGGCACACAAATGGAAGGGCTCGGGAAGAAGGTCAAGGACAGCAGTTATCTTATTAGCTGTAATTGAGAGGAATACCCACTCTAGTTGGGTGTAGACTCAGCCTGCTGTGGGTCCTGACTGTCTCCTCTTTGAGTCTTCTTCAATTAGAACTGAACTTTCCACCTGACTTTGAGCCTCAGTGGCCAAAATTAACGTGGTGTTCCTTTCACAAGTTGTATTATGTTCATTTCTGCATGTTGATGGTGCTTCTAAGAGCAGCACAAATCGTGGAGGCTGGACTCTGTTCAATTTCCCAAAGTAAAAATGTGAGAGTCCACTGGTGCGTGGCTTCCAGGCCAGAGTTTCCACCAGAGAACAAGTGCTGCTTCGTCGACAGAATCACAGCTCTGCTCAGAGCAGGAGACCCGGGCTGTGCCTCAGAATCACCTGCAGACTGATGCAGATTTGCAGACCTCACAGCAGACCTACCAAATCCTAACTGCCTACAGTGGAATCTGTCTTCACCAGGAATCTGAACTTCTGGTGGATGAATCAGTTCTGTGGAGGATCCTTAGAGATGTGAGATGCTAAGGGATTCAGATGCAGCCCTTGACCCCAGATGTCTTCTATACCTTCCCAAAGTGGAACCACAGAAACCAACTGCTTATGTAGGAGGCAGCATTGCATAAGGGGTGAAGAAGGTTCTGCAGTCAGACCTCCTTGGCTGAAACCAGGCCCAGATTTACTAGCTGTGAGACCCTGGGCGAGCTACTTAACCTCTGCATCCTCATTTTTTAGTCTGAACATGGGAACAATGAGATCATCTACTGTCTAGAGTCCCTGATGTGAAGAGAATAACATAGTGTGGGCAGAGCACTTAGAAAAGAGTCTGACACATATCAATAGTAGGTGCCCAATTAATACTAGGAAGAGAGACCTGGGACTTTGGGGGCCTCCCTGGGTGAGAAGTCATTCTGATTTTGCGTTACCATTCTGCTTCTACTTCTAGCTTTTCTAACCCATTCCAACCACTGAAGAAATTAGATGCTCTTAGCTGATATAGGCCTCCTATGCCCAGGAGCACGCTCGCTCCTGAGGGCTGAGTCTCTGCCCCACGCCAACAGAAGCCCCATTTTTTTTGCTAACTGCTTTATCTGTGACTTCTCTCTACCTCCTGCAGAACCTTCACTCGGTCCAGAACAGCTCCAGACTTTGGGAGGTTCTTTCTCTTAATCCACTGCTATAGCCCAGGCTGGCTCACTGTCCATCTTCCCTCTACCTCTTGCAGAACCTTCACTCAGTCCAGAATAGCTCCAGACTTTGGGAGGTTCTTTCTCTTAATCCACTGCTATAGCCCAGGCTGGCTCACTGTCCATCTTCCTCCTAACCCGTTATCCATTACAGAACAAGATCACTTTCACTTACTCCGCGATGCTGGGCACTAAAGGAATAACCAAAACGCCCCAAACATGCAGCATTTCTTGGCAGACGCTCTTCACTCTACAGCTTCAAAACTGGATGCTAGTTTATTCTAGATTCTAAACACAAGGAAATGTTCTTACATTCAATTGGCTGTTTTGAGAAAATGACTTAGAAGTTTCAAAATTTAATGCTTGCTTATCATGGCATCTGAAAATCCTGGATAAAACCATCTGTCAAATTATAGGGTATTTGTGCCCCGGTCCGGGAAGATCCCGCATGCCGCGGAGCAGCTGGGCCCATGAGCCATGGCCGCTGAGCCTGCGTGTCCGGAGCCTGTGCTCCGCAACGGGAGAGGCCACAACAGTGAGAGGCCCGCGTACCGCAAAAAAAAAAAAAAAAAAAAAAAAATTACAGGGTAGGGTGAGGCAAGGTTTTCCAGCTTTGTATTTTCACTGGTTCAAGCAATCCTTGGTGAAGTGGCTTTGAGTAAATCCTGTATCTTTCGGACCAACAAACTCCCCTTGGTGGTCATTCTTCAAAGAAGCCAATGAAGGCAACTGGGAACATGGTTTAGAGCAGCAGGCCACCTGGATCCCTCAGCCAATCTTAGCATTGCTAAATTCTGATTAAACATCTCAAGATCCAGAGTCAGAAAGAGAGAAGGGCAGAAAGGGAGCTATAAGCACCCTGTTAATTATTGAAAGCTTAGGATTCTCGCATGGCTTTCTTTTAAACCACAGTCAGGAGAACCACCCATAGAGTTAATCACCAGCTTTCCCAATACAATAAGAAATGATTAACTTGTGGAGGATATGTCTCAGTTTCCTGTTATTAAGTTTCCCTGCCTTTAACCTGTTTTAAAAACAGGCCATAATCATTGACCCAGTTTTGGCCACCTACACCCAGCCCCCAACTTCTCTTGGCATTAATATAATATTACCATAGCTTTCATTTATTGAGCACCTACTAGGAGTCAGGCACTTTATGTACATTTCATCTGTACATTTGGTTACTCTGTTTCTCAGGTGCAGAAACACAATCCATCACGCAGTTACCTTGTCTCAGATCTGGATATATGCCCAGGTCACCTGATTTCAAAGCTCTCACCCGACACCATGTGGCTTCTCTGTTGCCAAAGCTGGAAGTATCCAGTTCTGCCTCTGGTCTATGTGTGAGAAGTCCTTCCCTCCCTGTGCCCACACTGCCAACCAGGGAAGAGTCCTGTGTGGTCAGGGCTATGGCAAAAAAAAGGAGGCCTTGGAAGACCTGGTTTAGGAGCCCAGACCCAGCACCTCCTGCCTAACTGACCTTGAGAGGATTCTCACATATACAGGATGGAAATAAAAATACGGTCCTTGCCCTCTGCACAGGGTCTTGGCCAGAATCAAGTGAGATAAAGAACAAGAGAAATCTTCACCAAGTGTCAAGTGCAATGAAAAGGTGAAACGTTAATAGAAATGTCACTTAAAACATTTCCAACTCCTTTCTCTTTGCAGATTTTACCACAACTTAAGTGCAGTGAAACTGCAGGGCTGCGGGGTGGGATGAGGGTGGGAACAGAGCGAGGAGGCCTCATCCTCTCCAGACACTCTCAGTTACTGACCAGACCCTGGACTCCAGGAGAGATGCAGCCCCCCATGACCTCAACTTCCTGTCTGCCCAAGGGAATAAACTAAAGGCTCCAGGAGCCCTTTCCATCTAATCATCCACAGTTGATTTGAAATTTACTTCCTCCTCTTAAATCTGTTCATCCAATAGACCAGCGGTTTTCAACATTGGCTGCATATTAGAATCACCTGGGGAGCTTTTAAAACGTACTCCTGGCTGTGTCCCAGCCTCTGAGAGGCTGGTGTAATTGGTCTATTGAGAGTCTCACACATCCGTATTTTTAAAAGAGCTCCCAGTTTGATTTTAATGTGCGTCCAGAGTTGAAAAGCACCATTCTCCGAGGGAAAAAAAATGCTTAGAAGCAGTAGAAACGGAGAGCAAATGAAGTCTTTGTCCCTCCTCTGAGTTCAGGAGGGTGGGATGGCGTCTGACTTCACACATACTCAGAAAAAGGGAGAACAGAGCGAAGTGACCCCGCCTCCCCCCCATTTACTGCCCTGTGCATATGGGGTGCCCATTATGGACAGCAACACACCCAGGCCACCTGATCGCTTAAGCTGCTCCTTTCTATCATCCTGTCCTCAACAGAACTGGGCTCATTCATAAAGGAGTAGAGCAGAAGTCATTTTATCCATCTCTTCTTTAAAAAAAAAAAAAAACATTTTTCTGAAAAAAAAATCTTGCGTGTCACTTTCTTAAGTTTGCTGTCCTAGTCATTTTGGAGATGGTCTCAGTCGGAGACTGGCAAGAAGCATATTCCTGTGAGAAAACCTCAGGGTGTACAGGCATAGCCTCCTTGCTGGGGATCCAAGAACTTTGCCTTAAGGGCCTTTAGTCAGCGGAAGCGGCTGCAGTGGGCCCAGAATCCTACTTAAACCAGCTGAAACGTACTGCAGGGAGGGATGGTAAAGAGAGAGGACTCTCCGGTGCCCAACGGCAACCCTTGCCCCTCTGGGCTGTCCTGTGGCTGTTTGCTGAGCGTTGCTAATGTTTGACAACTTCTGCACCTTCTGGATCCGCAGGGCCCCCCTCCTGTAATCAGCTTCAAGAGGCATGTAGGGGATTAGCCTCCTGCCTCCAGCTGCCCCTCCTCCACAAGCTGGCAATAAACCTCTACACAGTAAGCATTTCAGGGCCAGCTCCCAATCAATTCTGTTCCATCATCGTCCAACTCTCCCCTTTGTTAATAGCAAATCAAAATGGTGGGACGTGTGTGTAGGAAAAGGGCAGGCAGGAGAAACTCCAGGCTGGGACCTACGGCTATTGCTGAGGAGGGGGATTATGGGTGATTTGCATTTCCTTCTTTTTGTTTATTTGTATTTTCCAATTTTTCTAAGAGGAACAAACATTACGTTGGTTAGGAGAAGGTTAATTTTTCTGCTTTTAAAAGAGCATAATAATTTATGCAATATACAATTAGTCTTCAGGAGGGTCCAAATGTCCCGTTTACAAGATTGGAAATTCTTGATAGATCTGAGTTATGAGGGGTTGAGATGGCCAAATGTACTTAATCATCACCTAAATTCACATTTTTAAGGATCCAGATGGCAACATCTGAACTTTCGGAGGGTATCTTTTCTCTTTTTGCACCTCTGATCTATAGGTGAGAGGATCATTCAGGAGCCAATTCACCCCCAAACAGCTGAGTGTCTTCAAAGGATCGTGGGTGAGAAGCAGTTCAGGGGTCTTGGCATCTGGTATTGGCTGATCATCTCACCAGTGAGCGGCCTGCTTTGCCCTGTTGGTCAGGACAGTGCCCAGAGCACAGAGGAGGTGCAAGGGAGCAGGTGTGGACTGTACCAGGCCCAGGTAAGGCTGCCCAATAAAACACCCAGCATTCCATGGGGCACACATTATCCCCTGTTGATCTCAAATTCAGATAGAACTGGAAATCTTGTAATTTTTTTTTTTTTTTTTGCGGTACGCGGGCCTCTCCCTGTTGTGGCCTCTCCCGTTGCGAAGCACAGGCTCCAGACGCACAGGCTCAGCAGCCATGGCTCATGGACCCAGCCGCTCTGCGGCACGCGGGATCTTCCCGAACCAGGACACGAACCCGTGTCCCCTGCATCGGCAGGCGGACTCTCAACCAACTGCACCACCAGGGAAGCCCTGAATCTTGTAAGTTTATTTGCTAAATCTGGCAACTCTCGGCCCAGGTGCTCCTCTTCCCCACCACCCACTCCCCAGCCAAGCCAATGTCACGAGGATGGCCCCTGGACCCCCGCTCTCTTTCCCAGTGTTCCTCCCCGACGCCACCAAGACCTCCTCTCCGCTCCACTGTCACCATCAGGCCACTTACCTTTTTCACATCTGGGACATTGAAGGTTTTCTTCGTGTGAGCAACCCAACCCACTATCCCGACGTCCAGTGGAAAAACAACTTCTCTGTCGGGGACCACCAGGTTGTCCTCGAACTTGGAGGTGGAGGTGACGTCGAGCAGCTTGGAGGCCACCTCGGGCGAGCCGTTGCGCGCCCGGCACAGGAACATGCTGCAGCGGTCCGCCCGCAGCAGCCGCGCCAGCCTCTGCAGGGCCTTGTGCGCCGCCAGCTCCACGCTGCCGGCCTCCTCCCGCAGGGCCTCCAGCAGCTCCAGGCACAGTGCCGCCTCCTCCACCAGCGTCAGGCCCAAGAAAGACGCGCGGGCCGGCGCCTGCACACCACCGGGCTCGGAGATTTCTCCTGCCGCCTCCCCCCGCAGTTTCCGGTCGAAATACGCCTTGGCAAACTGAGGGTTGTCCTCCAGGTATTTCTCCACCGTCTCTTGGCTGATCTCACCCATGGCGTGGCTTGCTTTGCTGCTCTTGTCCAGAATGGAAGACCCTCAGAGCACCACCAGAGGCAGAGTGCAACAAAGAGGTACCTCCTGGTCAAAGATACCGAGAAAGCCCTAAGGGGCACCTCACAGGACCCCCAAAGGCTGAGCAGAAAGGTTGTTTAGCAGAGCTTTCAAACGACTTTTAACTCTTGGGATATGACAGAAGGTCCTGGCTTAGAGTGGGATTCAGGAAGCATGGGATTAAAGAGTTCTTCAGGACACGAAATCCCTAAGCATTATTAGCTCATAAGTCCTCAGAGAATCCGCAGAGCGTCTTAGATCAGCCAGCCAAGTAGCAAGTCAAAGTGACCATTCCAGAAAAACAGCTGAACCGTGGCTGCTGTCGGCGACAAGAAGAATCATGGATATATCCATTAATTATATTCCATAGGCATTGACAATACCACTTGTTCTTTCATGATAGCTCTATGAAATAAAACTATTTAGACCTCGGAAAGGTCTGTTTGTTTATATGGCAACTTGAATGAATATTTGGGGGAGATGGAAGGGTTTAGCATAACACAACATAAAATCGAATATTAATCTTTCCTTTTCTTAAAAGTCCTATGATCAGCCAGATTGCTTGGCCTACTCTTTTTTTAAAATCCTCACCTCTCAGTTCCCCTCATTTAAAAACTTGACCTTGGAAATGTTTTAAGGGAACAAACCTTTGGCTTATTCTAGAGAGGTGAACATGGAAAAATATTTGCCCACGATTCAAGCCTAATCAAGCCGCAAATTATACAATAATCCTTGTCAAAAGACATGATCATAAAAGGCAACCCATGCAGCTGCCAACTAGGTTTTCCTGCTAAGCATATTAATTTGGATTTTGTTTTCCACAGTAATAGCCAGACCTCATGCCTTTTTGCTCCAAGGTACAGTCGGTTAAATCTACTGGATAATACCTGTCTTGTCTGTTGCTAAGATCTTTCACATCTCGGGGGCTTCTGGCATGGAAAAAACACTTGCCACTACTTACTTTTGTTTAATGTTCAGGTTATCAAGCTTTTACATAGATTAAGCACATTTTCCCAAATATTTAAACACTATTATGCAACTAATAAGCCGAACTACACATTTCATGAACCAATTTCCTTGAATATTTACAGGCTGATTTCAAATTTAGTCAAAGGTCTTTTAAGCATTTCAATAAAGCTACAAACTTTATATGGAGAATTCTCTTGAATGAAAACATACGTAACAGTTACAGTGACTCCAAAAGTTACTATTTCACCCACATTTAAATCCACTTCAAAAATAGCAAGGCTATGGGGTTTCATTTATTTCTCTAGACCTAGTGCTTACCTGGCTAGAGTGATAATGGTCTTCTTAGACAGAAAAGAAGAAGAGATCCATCGAGGCTTCAGGTTCTTGGTTATGAGATAAGAGATTCTTGACGGGAACATGGTTTTCCCAGGGGAACAGAACCCACACTTGCATTTGTTGAACCATGTCACTTCCTATGGTTGAGTCCACTTGCTCCCTCAAAGGGTCTTGTCAAGCACACACCCTTTCTTGCACCTCCCTCTGTCACACCCAAGTCTAGTCTCAGGAGGGTCCTCCTCAGATTACTGTTTACTTCATAATATCCTAGAAGCATCTCGTTATAATTAGAATAATGCGCAGGTTTATCTCCTAAGAGAAAGGAGTTGAGACAGCTGAGTCACACCTATGGGACCACCAGCCATCTTCTTCTAACACAGTTGCGGACACCCTTTCTCCCTGGTTGTTCTGTGTGACAGTGCAGTTCCTACTTCTCTCAAAAGCATGTGTGTGCTCACAATTCCCATCCTCTCCTCTTTACACACAGAGAGACAAAAACACATACCCATATCCCATACACAGATTTATACTTGAGGTATAAATCTGTGTATGGAAAAAAACAAAATGCCCATATATGTTTACATTCCTCTACTTATAAAAATGAAAATGAATTTTAAAATGAAGCATATTCTTTTATAGTCAGCATTCTGTGTTTTGAAAACTTTTTAAATTTATTTATTTTTTGTCTGAGTTGGGTCTTTGTTACTGTACGCGGGCTTTCTCTAGTTGCAGTGAGTGGGGGCTACTCTTCATTGCAGTGCGTGGGCTTCTCATTGGGGTGGCTTCTCTCCTTGCAGAGCGCGGGCTCTAGGCGTGCCGGCTTCAGCAGTTGTGGTGCACAGGCTCAGTAGCTGTGGCGCAGGGGGTTAGCTGCTCCGCAGCGCGTGGGATCTTCCCGGACCAGGGACCGAAACCGTGTCCTCTGCATTGGCAGGCGGATTCTTAACCACTGAACCACCAGGGAAGTCCACTAACTACTTTTAGATTCATTCATTTGTTTGTTCTTCCAATACGTGTCTAATGATGGTCCACTATAAGCAAGACATAATACTAGCTCCTGCGGTAGAGACTCCATGTTCCCCTTTTTTCTGATTTTCCTCTCCTCCTAGTTGTATGGGAAGATTATTCTTCTCTGCCCTCCTCCCCCAGTAGGGCCATGTGACTAATTTTGACCTACGGGTTGTGAGCATAAACGTCTCTTCCAAGTAGGAACAATCAATTCCCAGAGTGAGACCCTGGAGGTCCCCCTTCTCCCTGCTGCCATGCCAGTTCCAGAGGTAGGGGCCTCATGAATCCCTGAGTGAGGATGTCATGGAACAAAGCCCCCTGCTGACCTGAGATGGACATGTAGCATGAGTGAGAAATAAACCTCTCTTGTGTTCAGCCTTTGAGATGTGAGGGCTGTTTGTTACTGCAACATAACCAAGTCAATCCTGACTGAACACAGGGGATGAATAAGCCTCGGCTGCAGCTGTACAAGCACTAGTGGTGTAGCAGAGGAGATGCTATTAGGACACAAAAAGTCACGAAGCACAGAACAGAACAGGATAAAAGCCAGAAGTGAGGTACATACATATAGCTATGAGACTTTACGTGATGTGGCTATGGGATCATATCTAGACTGGGTAGCGACGGAGTAGAAATCGAGTGTGAGCCAGGTAGTGGTAACAGCAGAAGCAATAGCATGGAATGCAGAGTAACAGGGGGACTAGTGAGAGATGAATCTAGAAAAGTAGGTTGGGCCCAGATTAGGGCCTCAAAGGCTAGCTGAGGATTCTGAACCCTGGAAACTCTTAGGGGTAAGAAATGACATTAGGGTTCTTCTCTACAAACGTAATCTGGTCATGCTTAAAAAGATGACTTGGAAAAAAGAAATACTGGACAGTAGGATACAAATTAAGAAGCTATATTGCATTTGGTTCATTATCAAATACCCTAAAAATGTGTACAGGCTTTGACTCTGCAACTCTTCTTCTTTCTTCTTAATTACAAAAGTAATTAAGGCTGTATATGATTAATGTAGTTACAGGGGCGTTCATCAAAAACACAATTATAAATGGAAAAGATTAGAAATAGCCTAGGAGGTTGAGTAAATAAATGGCATTATAGTCATACAATAGGAAACCATACATTAATTAATAATCCTATTGTAAAGGTCTGTTTATTGATATGAACAGGTATTTATTATGTGCGATAAATTGCAAGATACTATTGCAGTATGATTCCACATACACACATACATATATGGAGGTGTGTATACCAAAATGTTAACAGTGATTATTCCAAAGTGGTGGAATTCAATATAATATTTTTTTTCTTCTCTTTTGCTTACCTGATTTTTCTAAAGTATCTACAATGAACATATATAATTTATATAGTAAAGAAATTCATTCATTATAAACAAAGTTTTTAAGGCTATTCTCACAGGCTATGGGTCAGGGTGCTTGGGAATGAAAAAGGAAGGGACAAATGTGAGACATAATTTCAGGCAACAATCAACAGGACAAGGGAATTGATTAGTTAGAAAAGGCAAGCAAGAAAGAGGGATCACTTCTGACTACTCTGTGTATTGGATGACATTTGATAAAGACAAATATTTTTTTAAGGGAAATACTGGAACCCAGCCTTTTAGTGCACTCACAAATATCCTTCTCCTCCTCCCCTGTCCTTGACTGAATCCCATCATCCCTGCTGCTCTTTTTCTGGGGTAGTCCTTGCAGAGTCTCTGTCCTGTGTTGACAAGACTTTTGTGTCTCTGTCCTAAGCACTGAAAAAACAAAATTTAAGAAAATGTAATATTTTAAAAATGACCAAACAGACACTTAGAATAAATTTTTAACACTACAAAATAATCGTTGACTTTGTTAAACTTCACCATTTATATCAGCATTTCCAGTTCGTTTAAAGAATAAGTTTTTAAAGAATAGAACAGTAACTAGTGGGAAGAACGAGGAAAAAGACCAATATCTTAGATGTTACAGACATTGACAATCATTTATTTAGACAAAGCATCTCAGAAACAATAACTAAATTGATGTGAAAACTCCATTCCATTTACACAGAATATTTTTAGACAGATAAGCCACAAGTAATGATAATTTAAAAGTGATCATAAGAATAGCTAACTTTAACACAGACAGAGAATGAACTTGAGGACACGGGGAGGGGAAGGGTAAGCTGGGACAAAGTGAGAGAGTGACATGGACATATATACACTACCAAATGTAAAATAGCTAGTGGGAAGCGGCCGCATAGCACAGGGAGATTCGCTCGGTGCTTTGTGTCCCCCTAGAGGGGTGGGATAGGGACGGTGGGAGGGAGACACAAGAGGGAGGAGATATGGGGATGTATGTATACGTATAGCTGATTCACTTTGTTATACAGCAGAAACTAACACACCATTGTAAAGCAATTATCCTCCAATTAAGACGTTAAAAAAAAAGAATAGCTAACTTTATAATATATAATCTGTGCCAGGCACCCTTCTAAGACCCTTATATATATATCATCTCATTTCATCCTAACAATAACCTTATGAGGTGTGTATATTATTATCTGTATTTTACAGGTGAGAAATCAAAGCACAGAGAAATTAAATAACTTGCTCAAGGTCACACAGCTAGTGATAGTGACCTACCCCAAACTATGAGCTTAAATAGGAATAAATTTTAAAATACACCCATGAGGTGTACAAGATACCATAATAGGTGCTATAGGAGAACATACAAGACTTTTCCTTCAAGGAATTTAAAATCTAGGCCTATATAATAAAATGTTAAACACCAATACAAGAATTAAATTAAAATTCCAGGAACTCATTTTAAAAGCCTACAGATTTAAAAAAAAAAAAAAAAGCCTACAGATATATCAAAGAATGGATTAACTTCCTTAATCTTTCTGCTTAACAAATTTACATTTTTCAATAGTATACTATATTCATGAACACATGTAATATTTAATTGCTAAATTTTTCCACTGCAGTTAACTATTTCTGCAGGAAGTAATGCTTATTTAACAGCCAAAAAAAAAAAAAAATGCACATGAGGTTGAAGCACTAACATAAAACTCACAACAATATACTGGACTAACCATGTGTATTTTGGATCATTATATTGGACCCGCTCTTCAGCTCCACTTTAGCCAAATTCTCTGCTCCTACCATTATTCATCACCAAAAGACATCCTCTAATGGCAGGGATTTCAGGCACATCATGACAGTCAACCACAAAGGGCCCTCTCACCTTGCACATTTGCTCTCATGAGAGCTTCTGCCTGCACCAAATTGATGGACATGACCAGGTATCTCAGAGATAATTCATTTGGTGGAATCCATGTTATTTTCAGCGAAATTGATGAAACTGACTGATGGCTTTGTAATCACTGAAAAAATCGTTATGAAAAAAATTAGTTTGACTTTTTGTACCTGTATTTAGTTGGCTAAATAACTAATCTTTCCATTTTCCCACCAATTATTTTTTTTTTTTTTTTTTTTTTTTTTTTTTTGGTACGTGGGCCTCTCACTGTTGTGGCCTCTCCCGTTGCGGAGCACAGGCTCCGGACGCACAGGCTCAGCGGCCATGGCCCACAGGCCCAGCCGCTCCGCGGCATGTGGGATCCTCCCGGACCGGGGCACGAACCCGTGTCCCCTGCATCGGCAGGCGGACTCTCAACCACTGCGCCACCAGGGAAGCCCCCACCAATTATTTTGACATCTTTTAAATGCAGTCAGAAGACAAATGCTACCCAATTTCCTTGTTATTAATTTTTCTTGGCCTCTCTGTCAGGATGTGGATGTAAATATCAGTTTGTACAAAATGGAGCTAGTTGGACATGCTTAATTTTTATGAAGCTAAGGACATAAATTTCTTGCATTAGTTCTTTTTTTCAATTAGGGTAAAACACTTTTCAATATTTCCTAGGAATTAGTGACTTGCTTGCTGCTGTATTAGTTAAGGTAACGCTAGCTTCTGTTACAGGTAACCCCTAAATCCCAGCAACTTAATCGAATGGAAGTTTATTTCTCATTCACATAAAGATAATCACTGGTGGGGTCCCAGGCTGATGAAGGCTTCACCAGCCAGCAGATGAGGAAAGACAGACAGCAGGGACAATTAGACGGGTAGCTTTTATAAGCCCCGTCTGGGAATGACACACAGCACTTTTGTCCACATTCCACTGACCAGAACATAGGCATGTGATCTTACAGAGCTGCAGGAAGTGAGGAGGTGCCCTCTGGCAGGGTGGCTTCTTTCCAACAACTCTACACCATGGAAGGGAAGTGAAAACTCTTTTGGTGAAAGGACAGCTAGCCATCTCTGCTACAGTTGTTAAATCCTGGGAAATTATATTTTAGAAAGAGTGACCTCTGACCAGGTCTTTTTAGGTAAGTATTTTATAAAGCTTACCTAAAGTGACTGATTTCAGTAAAACAAATTAAATCAATATCTATTGAGCAAGCACCTACTATGTGTAAGTCTCTTGAGAAATCCTGTGGAAAAGTTGGGGGGGGGTGGATACCAAGATGAAGGAAACATGGCCTGTCTCTCCACAAAGTATGACGAGGCAATGAACTTTTGTGTATATTATATACAGTCCATGAGATGTAATTTAGACCATAATTTTACTTCTAGAAGAAAAAAAGGAAAACGTTTGCAAAGAGAATATTTGTTTTATTTTCTGATTAAATATTTTCACTGTTGGAAAATTTGGAAATTACCAAAAAGGTACAAATCAGTAATAAACCTTTAAATGTCCCTAATCCTATCACACAGGTAATCACTGTGAACACTTTTCCTGTTGATATTATACCCACATCTGCATATTTTAAAAATTATTTTATGAAGATAAATTTCAAAGCACCGAATTTAAAAACACCAGTTGACCTGTACTCACATGTTTATAATCATGAAGAAATTCGAGTGAGCATGCCAACAAACTGTTTTTCTTTGCTGGTGTCTGGGACACCAAGGTTCATGATTTATCATTAAAAGAGAGAGAGAGGGGGGTGGAGGAGGAAGAACAGTTACATCAACTTTTAAGCATCTAACAAATAAATAAAAACGTATTGCTTCAAAAACAAGCACCATAAAAATGCATTGAAATCCCCTATATTCATTTAACATATGGCACGAGCAAGGACCCCAAGAATACGCTCTGGAAGAAACAGTTGACAAGGGCTGGGAGAATGAGGAGAACTTTTCTGGCAGTCATAACGGTCCAAAGGCAATTGGGCTCAGCCAGGAGCTCTCCTTCACTGGAGGTGCTGGAGGACAGGCTGATAGATCTCTACTTTGGAATGTCAAAGAGGGGATCCACGCATTGGACACGAGATAGAGAGGTACCCTAAAGTCCTTTCCCACCTAGGGAGCATAGGTACTACCACATGTGTGGCCACACGCGGGGTCCCTGCAGGAGCAGCTCTGGAGCAGACCTTATTTGAGCTGTTTGGGATTATACATCTTGTGATAAAATTAACCTCACCAGAAGACCTCCTAGTTAGCTGGTAGGCCTGAAACAGGGCTTTCTTAGCAGGAAGAAGGAGGCAGTAAGGAGTTAATTGCATCATCGTTGGCACTCCCGCGACAGCCCGAGAGTCACAGGAAAGTGGCAGGAGCCACAGGTGTTTTTTTTCAGGAGGCTCAGAAGTAACCCCAATGCCCCGTAAAGACCATCAAGTCTTTATGTCTCTGTTTGGCAGCCACCCTCCTGTACCTCCACCCGCTCTTATTTCAGGTCTGGCGGTAGCAAAATGGGCCACATTCATCTCGGTCCTTTCCAGTTTGGGCCACGGAGACACAGCTGATAGTGTACAGCAGGCATCTTTACCAAAAAAATAGCTCTTTGCCGTATCTCTAATTCTCATTCAGTCCAAAGCTGCATCTTCTGACTGCTTTGATCAGAGTAGAGGAACTCTTAACTCTGAATAGAAAGGGAAAAACACGGTCAGTGAATTGTGCCATGACTGCACAAAATCACATAGCTAGTCACAGCACTTCGACTTAATTGTCCATTGACGTTATAGAGTTTGTTCACCTCCCCCTCTTCTCCTCTCCTCAGTCAATTCACCTTAGCTGTTTTGAAAACAAAACAAAATTCCATTCTGGCTTTGAAATAAAATTGCAGCATAAACAATTGGTAGGTGTGTTTCCAAGTGGCTTGAGTGAAGTGTCACAGAGTAAGTAGGCGACCACCGAGGTTGCTAAAATATTTCCTGTCCTGACCAGGGTTGCGTTTCTGGAGAATATTTAACAGGGAGGGTTTTAATGCTTCTAAAGATGTTGAAACTAAAGAACAAATATTGATCCAGAGAGCACCACAACTCCCCTGAAAGAGAGTAAAAGACATCCTTTATAAAATGAAAAACTACTTGGCGGAAACAGTCCCAGACCGCTGCACAAGTAGCCCTCAGAGGGCCGAGGGGCCAGTTGCGCACGGCATGGCCCAGGCACTAACGCACCGGGCAGCACCGCAGATGCCCCTCGCTCTGGGAGGCCACGGTCTTCCCGCCAGACCGACCTGAGCCTCCAGCCAGAGCAATTGGGCCCCGAGGCCACCCCAGGCCGCAGCTGGCGGCCGCTGGCACCCGTGTTGGGTAACTAGGCCAGGGCTGGTTCTCGCGGCTCGCCGCCGCCGGAGAGTTGGGCTCCGCCGAGGCCACCCCGCGCGGCAGCTCCACAAGCCCCGGGCGGCGCTGGAGGTGAGGCTCTCGCCCAAAGGCACCCTCCCCGCGCCCGGGCTGCGGTGAGTCAGGGCGCGTTATGCAAGTCCTGGCCCGCCGGCCCCGGCGCCTCCCCCTCGGTCTTTCATCCCGCGCAGTTACGAAAGCGCGACCCCCTCCCCCCGGAGCTTTATATAACGCGGCCGGGCGGCCCCAGCTCGCCTCCCTAGCTCCACGCGCGCCCGGACCCGCGACCAGGCTTGAGCGCAGCTCCCGACCGTGAGCGGCGGCCCGGCGGGACCGGGGGGCAGGCGCGGGAGGGACGGGGGGCCGGGATGAACGGGATGGGGGTACGGGG